>NW_025927605.1:7440311-7740311 GCF_022837055.1 Prionailurus viverrinus
TGCCTTCAGAGCTTGGCAATCGGCCAGAAGTCAGTTTGGAATTTCTGCGGGGCTTTGCTGTGTGGCTCTGGGGACAGGGTTTAGCTTTGTGGGGATTTCACCAACTCGGCTACAGAGGATGTCACCTACAACTCCCACTGCCTCCCCATGCCCCATCCCTCCGCTCTGCTCCTGGGGTTCAATGAGCGACTAGAAGAAGCTGGGCCAGATCTGGAAAAATATTGAGAACCCACGACTAGCCGCGCAAAGGAACAAGTGTCTGGCTGGTTGCTGCCCTCTGGTGGTGACAGCGGATGACACTGGAAACCCCTGACTTTGTCAAGGTGACACTCACCCCAGATCATCCCAGAACATCAGGGAGAACCTCTTGCCCCCAAGACAGAGACTGGGACATCCTAGCAACAGGACACAGGTCAGAGGGACAGGCCGTGTCACCTCGAGCCACCCCAATCCCACCCCCCCCCCCCCACTCCCGAACCGTACGTGCACTGAGCCCTTTTGACAGGGATGGATGTGGGTCTCAGCCTTTCCCTTAAGAACTTTTAACCTAGGAATTGGGAAAGGCAGCCGAAGCCGAATGGGGCAGGGGGCAAAAAAGGGAGGCGGTTGGGGGGGAGGGATCAAGAAGATGGGGGGGGGGAAGGGGAGGGAGGCATGGGGACGTTGGAATGGCATGTTTTGGAGGATGGGAGGGCTGTCCCCAGGCCCTATCTGGAGGGAGTTCCAACCTTCCAGAAGCCTGCCTGATATCCTGCGTCTGTCCCCAGGCCTAGTGCATTGGAGGAGAAAGGTCAAGGGATACCCCTCCCATGGTAGAAACAAGCAGGGTCAGACACGGACGCGTGCCGCGCCGGGCACGGGGAGACAAGTGAGCGGGAAATACAAAGATACAAAGAGAACACAGGCTGCTCAAGCAGAGAGCGACTTTCATCCCATAGAAAAGGGTCTCCTGGTGTCGGTTGCCCCTTGTTTCACTTTCTTCAAAAAACAAAAAATTTGGTAGAATATTCTACTGATTTTCAGTTGTATACAAAACTTATGCATCAGAGCAAACGATACAGTTACATGTTTTTCATCTATTCAGGGAAAATGAGTTGAATATTTACTGTTTGGTGAACTGCCTTGGTTTCTTTTCGTCCCCAGAGCAGAAAGCCAGGCATCCTGGGTTTCTTCCCCCAGAAGCTGAGCAGGGCCAGGCAGCCACCCCCCGCCCTTACCCCCACAGCAAGCAGAGGGACCCAGGCCCCCCGGGACCTCATTCTCATGACGTTCAAAAAGCGTACTCACCTCCGGCAGCTTTGTCCTAAGTGACCAAATTCTTTTGTGGTCACCAGAAAGAGTCCCTCAGAGAAAAGGGAGACGGGGTCTCTGAGCTTCTCCAGATGGCTAGAGCAGAGAGAGGAGAGAGGGGGTTTCGTTAAGGGTGGCAGGGGGTCCATATTCTAGTCCCCTCGAAAAGTGACGCCTGCCTACCCGATTCCATATCAGATCACCGGATTCCTCCTTGCTCCCTCCTGCCGTTTACAACAAATGCTTATAGATGACATTTGTGGGAATGGGGTGGCAGATGGGGCAGGGAAACAGACCCCTCTTTGGCATGGGCCCTAAGTTTGAAAGTCCCCTCTTAATGAATGGGTGGAGCTCACAGGACAGGCTTTGGGGACAGTTTCCCCCCAGGAAACGTGCCGGAGAGGGATGGGGGTGGGGAGTGAGGACCCTGGAGATATCATAGTGACAAGCCCCCTGCCCAAGACCGAACCTTCTGGTATCAATCACTAGGAATTGGATGTCACAACTAAGCTGAGGTTTTCTCCCTTTCCCAGGCAGTATTCCCAACGTCACCATGGTCTCTTCCTTCTCGCTACCACCGGCAGCAAATAGGAAAAAACCCGAGGCCCCGAGAGGTCAAGCTAACATCCTGGAGGTCGCACAGCGTCAGATTCAGGATTAGAACTTAGGAGTCCCTGGTGGCTCTTGGGACAGCGGCAGCCAGGGAGCGTCCCCTATCGCCCTGGAGAGCCCCTTGAGCTGTGAGCTTACTGTTCTGACTAGCTGGCGTGATGACCTGTAGCCCCGGTGTCGGTGCAGAAGCTGAGACCAGGAGCCTCCTCTGGGCTCACCCTGCCTGGGTGGACAAGCTGGAAGGGGATCCTCAGTGGACAGGGAGGTGGCAGCTGCCGGTGGAGTGGGGGGAGAGATATTTTTAGAGGTGGCTGGAAAGCAGGCACTCTGGCACACCCCCAGCTGGCGGGTGCTTCGCTCCAATGCGGGGCGGGGGGGGGTGCGCAGCTCGGGGAGCCCAGGGGGGCTCGTGGGTGGCGGGGAGCAAGGCGGGGCACAGATTCCTTCGCTTTGCCCGAGTAGGGGACAGAGGGCTACCCGGGCACGAGGTTCCCGGGGTAGCAGAAAGAAGGAGGACTCATTTCTCCGCTCCAGGGGCTGCCCCCACTGACACGCGTGAAGGAGCGCCCTCAAACTCCACACAGCCCCCACCCCGCACTGGGACCCCAGCCCTCCCCTGTACCTCCGGGAGCGCAGGACTCACGCGGGGAGCGGCGGCGGCAGAGGTCTGTCCCGGCTTAGTTTGGAGTGCAAAGAGTCGGGGAGAGGGGCTAGCTGAGGTATCTGGGCGCAGGATGGGCTAAGGGGTGCTTACGGGAATTGGAGGGGACGCGGTGTCTTGTCCACCCCCGGATTTCTGGGCTCCGGCTCACGAGTCCCTCCAGTCCCGAGGGGCCGTGGATGATGTGCGTCTGGGCCGTCCCCTCCACCTGCCCCCCATCCCCCCCCCCCCCCACCACGGGCTGCCGCCGCGTCCCCTTTAAATGCCCGGGAGCCCGAGCCGCGGCTGGCGCTGCGGCTGCCGCAGCACCCGGGCCCACCGCAGTCCCCTCACGTCACAAGCGACTGTCCAATCACAGCGGTGCCGGTGCACATCAAAGGGGCGGGCCGCCCGCGGGCCACGCCTCCCGGCTGCCCTGGAGGCTCCCGGAGCTGGAGCGAAGGTGGGATTGCGCGCAGGGCGGGGAGAGGGCAGGGGAGAGGGCAGGGGAGGCGGGCCGGAGCGCGTCCCTCCCGAGGAGCGTGGGTGGGGGACACCCTCGCTGGAGCGGCTGCGGGGCTCTACGTGAAGCCCCGCCCGTACACCCAGAAGTGTCAGGGCTGTGCCTCCAGGGCGCTGAGCCCTGAGCTTTGCAGAAATGCACCCCCACGCCCAGCCCTCGTTCCCTTCTTCTCTCCGAAGCCTGGCGGTAGGTACGGCTTGACCCAGCCCAGGGAAAGCAGTTCCTCTCCCACGTGCGCGTCGCTCTGTCCTCCGCGCGCCGAGTCCCAGCACCTCGCCTCTTGGGACCCTTCCCCCGTTACAGGTTACAGGGGATGGCCGGGAGAGAGACTCTCCCACTCCCCCTACCCCATAAACCCCGATTTAAGGACCCAACTGTTTGCCCTTTGCAAGTGATGTTGTAAATTAAAAAAAACCCGCTTTCGAGAGTCCGTGCCTAGCCACGCTCCCCTGCTCCCCTACCCCCGACTGCCCTGCAGCCGGATGGTTGAAGAGAAGATTCTGTTTTGAGAGCAGAGAGCTGAAACTTGTATATACTGAGTAGGTGCTCTGAACCAGACGCTGTACTAGGTCGCTGCACTTACGGTTGAATATTCACAACAGGGGAAATTATTTGCCCCGGTTCAGACCCAGGCACACCTGGCTCATGGGGTCACAAAGGAAATGTGTGGATGCAGAGATTAGGTGCTGCCTGGGTCTAACCGCCCCCCCCCCCCAACCCCCACCCTGCCCCTGCTCCACTCCTCCAAGAGAGCCAGAAGATCCAAAGGCCCTGTGTGATGTGGCATCCGATGGATGGCGCTGGAAACCAGAGAGGGAATGCGGGTCAGCAAGGAATTACCCTGTGTCGGGGTGTGGGGGAGGGCTGGGGGTACATGAAAGAAACGGACAGATGTGTGCCATGTTTCCACATACACAAAGGAGAACGAATGCTTTACAGCTGCTTAAAACCCTCGACAGTGACTTCTAGTGTCCCAACTCTGTCCCTGGCTTGCTGCTCATGCCTCTGTCCTCACTGCCCACCCTTTCTTCCAGCACTCCGGCACACCTGATTTTTCCTGGGGACCTCCGTCCTCAAGTACGCTCCTGCCCCATTTGCTGGGCAAGTCCAGCCTCTCCTGGAGCTCCTTCTTTTTTGTTTTCTTTTTTGTTTTTTTTAATGTTTGTTTATTTTTGAGAGAGTGAGAGAAAGCATGGCGGGGGGGGGGCAGAGAGAGAGAGGGAGACAGAGAATGACGGGAAGCAGGCTCTGTGCGGACAGCAGACAGCCTGATGCGGGGCTCGAACTCACGAACCATGAGATCATGACCTGCGCCGATGTCAGGCGCTCCAATGACTGAGCCACCCAGGCGCCCCCTGAAGCTCCTCCTGAAACTGACTTGTGTGCTTCCAGAACTTGTGGTTAATGCCGTCAGTATGTTTCCATGTGTCAGTTCGTGTGATCCTCACCACTCTGTGAAACGGCTCCTTTCGCTGTAGGGAGATCAAGGCAGGAAGAGTGGAGTTGACCCAGCGGGGGGTCGCTGGAGGTGGTCTTCCAGCCTGGTTGTCTCAACCATTACCCCACACCTTCTGGCCTGTAAGCAACAGGAAGACGGAGACCACATTTGTATTATTGGCTCTACCTAGTGCCTCGTTTGTGTCTGCTCCATTGTTGAATCTCCTGGCTACCAAGTCACTCCAGTAGCATCCCCATTTCACAACGGGGAAATTGACACTCAGAGAGGTCAAATGGCTTGCCCAGGGTCACATGCCCCAAGGAGGTACCAGATTCAAACCCTGATCCTGATGTAATTAACAGCCCTCTCAGCTATTTCCAGATTCACTGCTGGGGCTGGGGCTGGGGCTGGGGGTGGGGTGGGCGGGTAACTTTTCTGGTGCTGCCTAAGCGAGTTCTTGCTGCCCACCTCTGCCTGCCAGCCACGGGAGCACCGAAACTCACAATCTAGAAACTCCCAGGTCCCCCTACACGGAACTTTTCCGGACACAATCCTGCCTCTCTTAAACTCTCCCCCTCGTTGTGCCAATGAACACAGTTGGGCGATTGGACAAGCCTCCTCCCGTGGGATTCACCTTAGAACTCTCCGGTCAGTCCATCTGGCAGAGAGAGCTTGTGGGGACAGGGGACTCTGGTGAACCCTGATTCAGGTGGCCAGGTACGGGGCTTTCCAGGTGGCCTTCACAAAGAGGGTGTGACTCTTCCCCCCCCCCCCCCCTTAATTCAAACTCTTGTGTCTTTCAAACTCTCGTGTCTGACTTGCAATAGATCTCTTCCAGGGAGCTGAAGAGGGCGTGACTCTGGCCTCAGGTTTTGGTGTCACAGCCAGAGAGTCCAGGAATCCAGGACCAGGGACTCCAGCTCTGCAATAGACCTGGTGGGGGGAGGGGCCAGGGCTAGAGGGAGGAGCCGATCCTACACTCCACCTTCGGGAAGGAGGATTTTGTGCTGGGCACATAATCAATCCCCACAACAACCCTGGCAAGATGGGTTTTTAATATTCTCCGTAATACAAGTGAAAAAGCAGAAGCTTGGGGACGTTAAGAAAGCGCCTTGCCCAAGGACGCTGTGTGGCAAGTGGCGGTCAGCCCAGATGTTCAGGTCTGCACTTCTCCGTAGAAGGCAGAGGGCCTTCAGTGACCTGGCGCCGGACGCAGGTGGGCTTAGCGCAAGAGGCCCCCGGGAGCGCCCCCTTCAGGCAGTTCTGCGAGTTCTGTTGTGGGTCCCTTGGGTCTAAGGCGTTGTGCTGCGGGGGGCGGGGGGGGGGGGGGGGGTTGCTTAGGGACCAGAGCCGAATACATCCTCTTTCAGGTCTCTTGTCTTCTTCCTAGCCAGCAATCACTAGCATTGATGGAGCGCTCGCTGTGCGCCAAGCGGTGTTCTAGAAGCCTCAGCTCTCTTCCTGCTCGCATCAACCTAGGACCTGTTAGCCCGGCCATTTTACAGACAGAGACAAATGAGGCACAGAGTGGTATGTAATTTGTCGAAGGTCACAGAGCTAGGCAGTGGCGAAAGCAGGATTTGAGCTCAGGCAGTCAGCTGCAGGGTTCCTTTTTTTTTTTTTTTTTTTTTTTTTAAGTTAGTTAATTAATTTGTTTGTTTGTTTAGAGAGCGGAGGGCAGGGCAGAGAGAGAGAGAGAGAGAGAGTGAGAACGGGGCTCTGTCTCATGAACAGTGAGATCACGACCTAAACTGAAATCGAGTCCAATGCTCAACCGACTGAGCCACCCAGGCGCTCCCCGTGTGTGTTTGCATTCATTCCACGAGTATTAACTGTACCAGGCACTGGGAGATCAGACACTGAGGAGACGTGGACCCTGCCCTCAAGGAGCTTACAGTCGAGAGAGGAGACGGAGACCAGCCAACAGGCCTTCCCGAAAGAGTGGCGGAGAACAGATCTGTTCTACCTGTGACCACCAGGGCGATTCTGTCGCGGACTTCAGCAGCTGAAGCAGCTGGGACCTGAGGTGCCTCTGGGAGAAGGTGGAGACTCATAATCCAGGGCTCAGTTCCCCCAGGGGTGCCCCCTTCTGACCACTCTCCTTCCCTGTCCCACCCCAACTCCTGCCCTTGCTGTGGCTGCTGGCTTCCCCTCCTGTCTTTCCCCATGTCCCCCTCCCCAAGCAGCCTGGAGACACTCCAGAGCAACCTTCTCCCCACCCCAGGCAGTCCCTCTCCCACAACAGACTCACCCCTACAGGGCTGTTCGCTGTCCCTCACTCAGTAAGCAGCGAGGATAGGGCATCAGGAGACAGTGAAAGTGCAGACACCCATTCTGCTACCTGGGACACACACACAGCAGGTGGAGTGAGAGAGTAACCCCCCAGGGTCCCCTCTGGGCCAGGAAGTCCTTGCAGTCTGACTCAAATCCCACCTGCTAGGGCACTTCCTCTCATTTGGCCTCTAAGACACCTTCCCTCGGGGTAACGGCTATCGGAGACTTGAAATACGCCACTCCAATTCCTTCATTTTTGCAAATGTCACATTAAAGTGAACAAGGTGACTTCGCCTCTGCCTGCTTCACGGCCTTGGTTACTTCTTGCATCCTTGTCCCCCTCCCTCTGTGTAATAACCTTCTTTTGGACTTACAAATGTGCTACCGCAGGCCCTTTGCACTTGCTGTAGCCTCTTTCCAGAGGACTTTCTAGCCCATCGATGGCCTCCCACTGAGTTCAGGGCTCAGCTCATCTGTCACTTCTTTTTTTGTTGTTTTTAATTTTTTTTTTAACGTTTATTTATTTTTGAGACAGAGAGAGACAGAGCATGAACGGGGGAGGGGCAGAGAGAGAGGGAGACACAGAATCGGAAGCAGGCTCCAGGCTCTGAGCCATCAGCCCAGAGCCCGATGCGGGGCTCGAACTCACGGATGGCGAGATCGTGACCTGAGCTGAAGTCGGACGCTTAACCGACTGAGCCACCCAGGCGCCCCTCATCTGTCACTTCTGAAAGGAAACTGGTCCTCCCCAGACACCCTCCCTCTCCCCCGGAGATAAGGACCTCTGATCACACACCTCCACAGC
This sequence comes from Prionailurus viverrinus, assembly GCF_022837055.1. Taxonomy (NCBI): domain Eukaryota; kingdom Metazoa; phylum Chordata; class Mammalia; order Carnivora; family Felidae; genus Prionailurus; species Prionailurus viverrinus. The sequence continues at coordinate 7,447,894 of NW_025927605.1, forward strand.
ACCCTGGGCCTCTCCTGGCTGGTTGATTAACATCTGCTTCCATGAGACTGTCAGCTCCACGGGGACAGGCACCATAATGGGTTTGCTCCCATGGTGGTTAGGTGCTGGGGAGCACCCCGTGCACGCCTTGATCTGGAGTAGCTGCTCAAAAAAATGTATTTGTGGCCTGAATGACTGCAGGATTCCCAATCCAGGCCGGGAATGACCCAAGGCTGGGTCGTCTGACTGGGAGGGGCGGGAGATGTGCTCACAAAAGGAAGGACCAGCAGCTAAGGGCTCCAGGGACGAATCTGTCCACCCTCAGGGCAGATCTGTGCTGGAGAAGAGGCACCGTCCAGAATCAGGTCCAGCCAAAACGAGAGCTCCTTGTTTTACCAGCAAGCTTTGTAACTTACAACACACTCTCCGCCATTCACATTATTCCCCTGATGCGGGAAATGGGTCCGGGAGAGGTTAGGTGAGTCCAAGGTGGCGAAGGCAACACCCGAATGCAGGTCTTTTGAACCCAGCCAGCTTTGCCGAGGCCACGTGTACAAGGGGAGAGGATGCGTTGCCAGCCAGCAAAGATTCCAAGATTCTGGCCTTCGGGCCATTATTTGACTCTTTCCGGGGTTTTTTATTCGTTCACGTAGGCGTGCATTCATTCATCGGTTCGGGAGACACGTGCTCCAGTCGACCGCTGCCTTCGAGAAGGCCATAGTCCTGTGCTGGCCTTGGGAATCTGGGGTCCATCTGTGATTGGCCTGAGCTTATCATAGGTAATTTTTGTGTGTTTACGTATAACTGTCCATTTTTCACGTAAACCTTCACAAAGCTTCCACGACTCCAGCCGTCCTTCCCTCCCTGCTCTGCAAAACGTTTAAGAATCACTGGCTAAGTCGGTATTAAAGGACAGCAGCCCCTGTGCTCGTCAGCCCGTCCCGCCTGTTTGGGTGACGAAGGCCCCAACACATGACCACGTCTGGTCCAAGTGATAAACCCGCTGTCTGGCCCGCATGACTCACCCAAGGCGCTGCCGACCTGGGACAGCTGCTCTCAGCCAGTGCTCTGGGAAGAGAACCGTATAGAAACACACACATACACACACACACACACACGCACGCACGCACGCACGCGCGCACCACCCCCAGCTCTAAAACGGCTCCTGCCTCCAGGAAGATACTTTGGTTTTTCCCTCCCGTAATAGCAACAGCTGCCCACGATGGTGTCATATACTGAGGGCGTGTGTGTGTCAGACACTGTGATGCCTAGCGCCTCATCTTTTTACATCCCCACGGCAGGCCTCCGCGTCGAGGAACTTGCCCAAGGTCACACGTCAGGGGAGAGGTGGGGGTGGGGGTGCGGCGCCGAGGAGAGCAGCAGGTGTTTATGATCCTTTGGGGCTGAGCCCACACCCTGGTGTCCACACTGTCATGCCCGCGCCTCCCACGCTGTACCAGAGTCGGTCTGAGTGACCAGTGGCGCTGGGCAGAAGCCAAGGCCCGGCTCAGCCGGTGCGGGGTCAGGACAGACGACGCTTCATCTTAGGCGCTCTCTCTCACTCTCTTGCTCTGCCCTCTTTCTGGATCGCTCGCTCAGCCGCCAGGCTTCCCCACGGGGGACGCTCCCAAGGCGAGGAACTCAACTCAGCCTCGGGCCAGCAGCCAGGGCAGACCCGACGACAACCACATGAGTGAGTTTGGGCGCAGCCCTTCCAGCCCCAGTCAGGCTTCGAGATGACTCTGCCATCTCATCGGGGCTCTTGGCTCGCGGGCACTTGGAGAGCTAAGGGCTGGTTTTCAGCTGCTGACTTTTGGGGGTGATCCGTGACTCAGCAATAGAGAACCAGAAATACACCTGTAAACACAATTGCTATGGTTCTCACGTTCTATTAAAGGAGGCAGACCGTGGAAGGAAGGAAGGAAGGGCGGGGGGAGAGAGGGAAAGAACCCAGTATGTCAGATAGCAGGAAGTGCTATGGAAAAAAATAAAGCAGGGAAATGGTGGTGGGGGGGGGGAGCTTCGATTTAAATAGGGTGCCTAAGGAAAGTCTGACGGAGAAGGGGTCAGTTAAGCAAAGACCCGAGAGAGTGAGCGCTATGGAAATCTGAGGGGAAAAGAGAATCAGGCAGCACGAACAGCACGTGCAAAGGCCCTGGGGTGGGAGCATGTCTAGATCACGTGACCCGCCCAGGGCACAAACTTCGTATATGTTGCCACTGGATTGATTGTCCTCACCAGGCCTGTCTTGGGCCATCTCATCCTGCGGCCTCCAGGAGTGGGGAGGTGGCCTGCTGAGCCCCCACTGCTCTCTTCTTCTCTCCCTTGACCTTGGCTCCATGGCTGTGGTCCTGGGAGTAAGTCTCAGGTTCTCAGGACGTGGAAGTGGCCGCACAGGCAGATCTTCCCGGCCTCCAGGCAGGGCGGGTGATCTGGGGCAAATCCAAGCGAGACCGCAGGACAAGAGAAATGACGGAGGAAATGCGATTTGGACACACAGATACTCAAATTTCAGGGGCCCTCCACTAATTTATGGGGCTGACTGGTAGAAAACTCTAACTCCAATCCTACCGCCATAGTTGTAGGTTATTCTTTGCCATTTTCCTTTTTTGAAACAAGCAAAATACAAAGCGTCTCCGTGTCATAGCAGAAAGTGCCCCAAACCGCCCATTTGATATGCACACTCGCCCTCCTTCTCAGTGACAGATGTTGCTTATAAGTGACCCATGGCCTGAGGACTCCCTCTTTCTGTGCCCTCCTCCTCCTCAACCCAGGGATGCCTGCCATGTCCTTTCTGCGTCCTCAGAATCCCTCAGGGCTCCCCACAAGCAGGCCCATGGCCATAGCCACCGTATTTTCCAGATCAGGATGGACAGATCAGTGCAGGAAGCCTGAAGTTACACACAGAGGGCGAAGGGACAGAGCCTGAAGACGGGGTTTCCTGGGACAATCAAGGGCACAAAGTAACAAGTCTTTCTCCAAGAGACCCACTCATCCCAGGGGACAGAGGAATTGTTTATTTACTTACTCATGTATTCTTTCAACAAATTTTTCATGAACCAGGACTGGCCTTGGTTCTGGAGGAACAATATAAGCAAGACAGAGTTCCTGCCCTGGGAGTGCTTACAGTCTGCTAGGGAGACAGACAAGGCGCATCAGCAGGGGCCTAGTGATTCTGGTGAACATGGGAGGGACATCCAACCCAGTTCAAGGGGGAGGACCAGAGGCGTGTATATGTGTGGTGATGTCAGGGGAAGATTCCATGAGAAGTACTTTCTAAGCCAAGACCTGCAGGATGTATAGGAGTTGGATAAAGAGGAAAACTTTAAAGAGGGAGAGCTCGTGCAAAGGTCCTGAGGTCCGAGAGGTGGTAGAAAGGGCAGAAGACGGAGGGTCTTGTGAGCTTCCTCCCTAAGGGCCATGGGGAACCACTGCAGGTTTGGAGCGAGGGGCTGACACAATCACATCTGTGTTTTAGAAAGATCACTTGTGTTGCTGTTACTGGCTGCCCCTCCTTCTTTTCATGGCCCTGTGGCTGAGCAGGGCGGCCTCTGGGGAGACCACAGCCCAGGCCAGCCCAGTTCTCAGAGTGTCAGGAGGATGATGGCAGGCTCTTCTCTTTCCTGTCCCCCCTACCCCGCCTCGGCCGACTTCAGGGTCAGGTTCTGAGATCTGCTATATTGGGCTCCCGTGGGTGAGGCTTCCATCCCGCCTCTGGCCACATCAGGCCAGCTTCCCCCAGGATTGAGGGGTTATTTGTATCTTCAGGGTGGCAGGGCCTCCTCCCCAGAGGCAAGGAACCCAAGATAACAGGGCAGCCTGGGAGCTGTTTATGAAAAGGCAGCGTCGTAGGGGGTGGGCAGGGCCCGCGGGCACAGTGACTGCTGCCATAGATATAGCAATTGGGGCGGGGAAGGCCGTCTAAATTACAGCTCCCAGAATAGAGGGGCCCAGAGGGAGTGGTGGGGCATCCTACCAAGGGAGCTGGCGTCCTGCCAGCCATGTCCAGGCTCCGGGCCCTGCCGCAGGCAGAGGTGGGGTGGCCACGGGCCCGGTGGCCGCGAGGTGGAGCCAGGCGGTGGTGCGGAGGCTCCTGGGGGTTGGGAGAGAACCAGCCTGGGGTGACCTTCTGGAATAGTGAGGGTGGTGAGGGGAGGGGGGAGGGGGGAGGCGGGGAGGCGCCCGCTTGCCTGCCCCTGGAAGAGACTCACCGTCACATCCCTCCGTGGATATTTCACCCAAGTGTGAGATACGGCGAAATTAACGAGAACGGCGGGCATCCTCATAGCCGCTATGGGCCAGGAACCGCTCTAAGCAATAACGTACGTCAGTTCCCCCTCCCGGCTCCCTGTGACGTAAGGTATCATTGGCCCCATTTCATAGATGAGGACACTGAGGCCCACTGAGGCCCAGTATGTGCCAAGTGGAGCTAGGGAGTGAAAAACTAAGGTGTGTGAGCCCAGGTTCGTCTGACTTCAAAGACCAGGCTTCTGAGCCAGGGAATCTGTTCGAAACCTTCGCCTCCCGGAGTCGGTTTTCTCACCTATGACGTGCGTCACGGCCTCTTGCTCTGGATCAGCCTCCCAGAGCTGTAGGGATCACATGGGGACAGTGTGGGACGCTGGGAAGAGCTTCAAGGCGGGAGGCTTGGCCGGACTCTGTGCCGTGCCCACTGTAGGCCTCTGTTTCCTCCTCTGTAAAATGGAGATCATCATAGGTAACCCACAGGGTCTTCTGAGACGCTAATGGGAATATATATGTATGAAAGTTCTCATATCTTTGAAGGCAGATTGTAAATTAGAAAGTGCCACATTTCAGGGGCGCCTGGGTGGCTCGGTTGGTTGAGCGTCCGACTTCGGCTCAGGTCATGATCTCGCGGTCCGTGGGTTCGAGCCCCGCGTCGGGCTCTGGGCTGACAGCTCGGAGCCTGCAGCCTGCTTTGGATTCTGTCTCTCCCTCTTTCTCTGCCCCTCCCCTGCTCGTGCTCTGTCTCTCTCAGTCTCTCCAAAAATAAATAAATGTTAAAAAAAATTTTTTTAATTAAAAAAATAAAATAAAATGAGGAAGCATCCCTTTGATCATACTTGGTAGATATTCAGTTTTCCTGTAAGTTAAAGCAAAATACATCTACGTTCTTTCTTTTTTTTTTCTTTTTTTGGTGAGGATTTGCGGCCTTGAAACTCTATTTCTTCAACTGCTGTACCTAAGGTGCTGATTTTCAGCTGAAACTGAGGACCACCCCCCGCCCCATCCCCAAGTCCCCAACACCAGCTGTTTCCTGGGCTGGGGTGGGGGGTGGGTCTTGGTACAGAGACATAGGTTTGGACAGGATGACTCTTGCGCCGCTGGCTCTCTGAGCCTCCTGCCTTCCTAGGTGTGTTACTTAATGTTGTTCAAGATCCTCTGGCCCGCCCCGGGGGGGGGGGGGGGGGGGGGAAGTGCTGCAATGAACCTTAGAGACCGGAACTTGCTGACTCATCAGGGGAGCCAAGGGCAGGTTAAGGGCATTGAGTCCCGGGAAAGGAGGCGACACCCGTCAGGCAGCCTCACCATCACTCCCCTCCTGCCTGACTGCCTCCTCTCTCTCTCTCTCTCTCTCTCTCTCTCTGTGTGTGTGTCTGGGGTGACCAGGCAGCGTGCAGGGAGCAGGGAACCACGCCTTGCACTCACTCATCCCCAGCCTTTCCAGGGCCGGTCTTCCCCTCCCCCCCAGGGAGCCTCACCGTCCACGTGAGGAGCTGGTTCAACGTGGCACCTGTACCTCCTGGTGGGATGCGTGATCGAGCTGGTTACCACTGCTCCCGACACGGTGAAATCCCATCGGGTTGTAGCTGCCTCCCGCCGCCGTCCGCGAAACCCAAGCTCTTGGCCAACAGGAGCACCCGCTCTATCCTAGGGAGGATTCTCTGGAGATTCACTAAGACAGACTGTTCATGCACTCATTCATTCAACGTTTGCTTGCTGCTTACCTACTGCGTATCTGGGACTGTTGTAGCTCACATCTGATGGGAGAGGCAGCCAACAAGTAAACATATTGCGTGCCAGATGATGGTAGGTGTTAAGGGTACTGAGCGGGAGGGAGGGGTGATACTTAATCAAGGGCAGTTGGAAGCCTTACTGATGAGGTGTGGGGCCCAGTGAGGGATTCAGCTGTGCGGATATCTGGAGAAGAACCTTCCAGTAGCGGGAAGCCAGTGTGGGCTTGGAGGTGAGTGAGGCAGGTGGAAGGAGGTATTCCCTAGGGAGAAGGTATTCTCCCTCTGGGGAGGGAGGGGGGGGTCTCTAGGTTTGAAGGAGGGACGTTTAGTGCTGTAAAGATTTTCCTAAACTCTAACTCAAGCCCCTCAAGCCAGTGGGTTTAATGAAGCTGGGTTAGGCATTCGGGGCCTGATTTGCTGCTCCTAAGACTCTGACCTCATGTCGAATCTCCAGGAAGCGTGGCCGCGCCTCCTTGGAAGGCAGTGCCTCCTGAATTCCTTCCCTGATCCGCTCTTCCTTCTGTCTCTCCATCCCCGCCCTGTCCGGCTCCCTGGCATCCGAGGATGACCTACCTGCCTGCCCACCTGCCTTGACCCCTCACCCAGCACACGCCTGCCTTATGTCCTTACCCCTTCTTCTGTGTCTCTTCTCTCCCGCCCACGGGTGGGCGGGACTAGTGTTAAACTGCTTGGAGCTTCTTGTGCCGGGCACCTCAGAGGTCTCCATAAATACGCTCGAACTGATCAGGACGCGGATGTTCAAAGGGGACACAAGGGCTCCAAGCAGACTTCTGTGCACAGCAGGCTTCCCATGGACTTGAAGGATGGGGGCGGGGGCGGCTGGAGTTTACCAAGCACTGGGGGTATCCGGGGCCCCCATTGGGAGAGTTGAGCTGGAACGCCTTCTCCCACCTTGAACTTGACCATCGGGATGCTAAATTCCTGTCGCCACTAGGATGTCCCCCCCACCGCCCCCCGAAGATGAGTTGAGACTGTGGTCTTTCAACCCCTGGGTTCCAAGGAGGCAGCCACTGGGGCTGCCAAAAGGCAGGGGGGTGGGTTCAGTAAATTCCCTCTGCCCCCCCCCCCCATGCTGCAGCGGGGGAGGGGCTTTGCTTTTATTTATTTTACACGTATGTTTCCAGGGATGGTTTCGTTTCAAAAGGGGATTTCCTTCTAAGGACACACATACAGACACGCCGTCTTGAGAACATCAATGGAGCGGAAAGTGATAGAAACCCTGGGTCTAGATCCGGCGTTATTGGAGCGGGTCTGGCCTCAGCCTCCTTGTCTAGAAACAGGAGGAACATATGGAACGATCTCTCCAACCACAGGACGGTAGCCGTCACAGTCCTCCGAGCAGTTATTTTCTGACTTTAATGTTTGGACCTGGGGAGCAGACCCTCTGGCGATTGTGACGCAGGTCGTCCGTCCACCACGTCTTGACAGACACGACTTTCTGAAAAATTCCTAAGAGAGGATGACTTCTGGAAGGACATGTAAGAAGCTAGCAAGGGCGGTTACCTCCTGGGAGGAGAGCTGGGAGGCCTGAAGGCAGGGGAGGCACGGAGACTTACCCACCACTGTATTCTCGGTTGTACCTTGTGAATTTCGTAGCGCACGCGTAGGTAGCCGAACCACATACCCGCATAAATAAACGTCGGTTTATTTGAAAAAGACATTGTAAACGTTTAAAGCACCACTCAAGCACGAGGTAAAAAAAAAAGCAACACGCCAAATATAACCCTTGCCTTGTTCCCGCCGCGGACTGAAGCTGAACCGCAGGGAAAGCCAGCAGACTTGTTCCCGAGGCCTTTGGGGTGACAGAGCGACCCAGAGACCTTGAGAGAAGCGGGACGGGGGGAGTCACCCAGCCAAGCTCTCCCTCGGGTGTGGCGCCCGAAGTGAGCGAGGCGTGGCAAGCCCTGAGCTGTGCGTGTTTCCCTTGAGGGAGCTGCTAATGATGGCAGGGGTGTTGAAACAACAGAACAGGGGCGCTTGGGTGGCTCAGCCAGCCGACGTGACTGCCTCTTGATTTCGGCTCAGGTCACGATCTCACGGTTGTGAGATCGAGCCCCGCGTGGGGCTCAGTGCTGGGCCTAGAGCCTGCTTGGGACTCTCTCCCTCTCCCTCTCTCTCAAAATAAATGCACTTGAAACACACACACACACACACACACACCCCAAAATAAACCCAGTACACCCGGCGGGGAGGCGGTGCTCGTGCCGTACGGCTGTCTGCTTTATAAAAACTGCCTTGAGGTGTCGTGCGAATCGGTGGCCTGGGCTGTTCTCTAGCTCCAGTCTCAGTTCCTCCAAGGCAAAGACCGCGTCTCGTTCATCCTGTGCGTCCTGGGCCCGCGCCTGGATGCGCGTGGCTGAGAAAGCTCCCCGTCGCCCCACACCGGGAAATCAGGGGCACCGTTGCTGCCACAGGACCTCGGGAGGTGGCCGCGTCTGCTCCTTGTCCCACGAGGGGATGCGGAGATTCCTCGGAAGGGCAGTTAAGCACAGCTATTTTCTCTCGTTGCTTTGCTCATCGTCAGGCATTTGTTAGGAGACAGGGACAGGCAAAGGCAGACCTTTATACTTATTCAATCGCCTTTGCGGAACACCCTCACCTGCCCAGGCACTGGGAAGGCAACTGTAATTAAGATACAGAGAAAAGGAAGGAAGGTTCATTCCTCACGGCGGGCTGGTGCCTGCAGCGAAAGTATCCAAGTATCCTGGAATATGAGGGCTGGAAGGCTTCTTAGGGGGTAACATAGCCTCTCTTATATAGATGGGAAAACTGAGGCCCAAAATGGGGTAGGGGCTTGCCCAAGTTCCACAGGTTAGAGCACTCGAGTGGTCTTTAATCGGATTTATGAATGAGAAAGTAGGAGAGTTGGTTCTCAGCCTCCACTCCTGACGGACTGAAGCTGGTAACAGGTGGAGCCTGGAAGACAGGAGGGGGAGGGTGGTGTCATCGACAAAAGGAAGGCGGGGAGCCCAACACAGGATGGGAGCCCTCAGTCTTCCCTCCCTCGGGGCTTGGAAATCCTTGCTGATGGCCAGTTCCTTACCAGAGGTCGCAGACAAAGAGGGAGATTTCTGAGCCCAGGGCATCACCCCGGGGGGAGGGGGGAAACGGCAGTGAGGGATGGGAGTTCTCTTGTTTCTGTTACTTGTATCTCGAGATGTGCCTATGGCCGAGTTGCTTCTCCCCTCAGTTTGCCATCCGTAAAATGGGGTCACCGTCCCTGCCCCACAGCCTGTGGGGCCAGGATGCCCTAAGGGGATCAAAAGAGGGGAGCACGGAGGCAAGGTTGTGTGCCTGGCTGCTGGCAATCAGATTCCTCCCCGCTCCCCCCGGACCTGCCCCAAAGAGGCGTCTGGAAGTTGCACAGAGCCAGCCAGTCTGGGCGCGAGACAATCAGCAGCCCCGACGCCGCCGCCGACACAGAACAGCAACTGAGACGGCGGCGGGGGGCGGCGGGGGGCGGTGACCCGGCCCAGCCGCGCGAAGTGGAGACGGCCGCGCGTCACCGCGCCTCCTCCCCGCGGTCTACACCCGCGGACGACGCCCCTCCTCCCGGGGCTCCGTATGCACGCGACCCGCCGCCGCGTCGGCCCGGGCGTCCCCCCCCCCCCCCCCCCCCCGCTTCCTATTTGTGGCCGGGAGCGCGGAGCGTGTCACGTCCAGGAAGGACGAGCCGGGCCGCGGCGGGGACCCGGCGTCCGGCGGGCAGCGGCCCCCGCCCAGCCCCGGGCACGCCTCTGCGGGCGCCACGTCCCCGGCGCGGGTGCGGTCCCAGGGCGGACGGGGAGCCGGGGTGGGGGGAGAGGAGCCCAGCGCCCGCAGCGGCCCCGCCCCGCGAGAGGGGGCGCCTCCCGGAGCCTCCTTTACAGCCCCCGCCGCTTGGTCAACGGAGAGCTGGCAACTCGGGCTCCCGAAAGCAAAGCCAACGGGGAAGAAGGGGGCGCCAACCGCCTGAGCTGGGTCCCCTCCTCCGCTCCTGCACTCGGTTCCGCTGCCCCTGTCCCTGATCTAGGACCAGAGCCAGCCCTAGAGCTATAGGATGACATCCTATGGCAGAGGAAGGTGGGGACAGAGCCTACGTACGGGTCAACCCTGTGGTTTGACGGATGCGAAAACCCAGGCCCAGAGTGGGTCCCCCCCCCCGACGTGTTCAAGGCCCCCCACTGTAAGTCAGCGCCTAGCCCACGTTTTTGTTGCCCAGCCCAGGGCCCTTTCTCCAACACCCCGTACCCTACTTCAAATGAAATCAAATCCACCCTTGGGCTAAGGACAGCCAGACTTTTTGCCAAAGTGTGGTTTGGCTAAATTAGTCAAATGCCAGGAAAACAGAATGGAAGGTTTCTAATAAAATCTGTCTCCACCGGCCGGGCAGGAGTGTTATAAGGGCTCACCCTCTGGTTCCACAAATCACCTGCACAACCTTGTTTGACATTTGCAGCCTGGCAGCAACAGGCACCCGCCCCCCCCTCCCGCCCCCGCCACACACACACAATGGCATTTTCTTCTCCGGTACCTGGAAGGGTCAGAAATGCGCAGTGACCTGGTTTGCCCGGTGTTGCCCGTGTTTTTTTCCTCTACCTTTAAAAACTGGCCAGGGCTGGGAAAATGGGGATAGGAAATGGATTCGAATCTCCTACTATCTTATACCTCAGCTTAGGGCTCTTGCATTCTACCCACGGCGAGTCTCAAACTGCGTCCCATGATTATATTTAGACCTCCCTTCTTTCCCCGTCTTCATAGAGGGCTAATTTAGCTATTGTCCAAGCACAGCCAGAAGGCACAGTTTCAAACCACACCAAGGATGACCCTCTACTTAAAAGGCCCACATCAAAACTAGCGCCTCCCAGATCCCCGCCCTGCCCCCTGACAGTGCAGTGAGGAAATGGACAGCTGCCCGTGGCGTAAGTTGCAAGCCTTAGCTTGTCAAGACTTCCTTGGTCAACCCCGATCAAGGGTCAACCCCACAGGGGGAACTGCGAATGCTCAAAATCTAGATCACCTTCGGGGCGCCTGAGTGGCTCATTTGGTTAGGCGTCCGACTTCGGCTCAGGTCATGATCTCGCGGTTGGTGAGTTCGAGCCCCGCGTCGGGCTCTGGGCTGACCGCTCGGAGCCTGGAGCCTGCTTCGGATTCTGTGTCTCCCTCTGCCCCTCCGCTGCTTGCACTCTGTCTCTCGCGTTGTCTCAGAAATAAATAAACATTAAAAAAAAAAAAAAAGCTAGATCACCCTCAACGTGCATGTGGTTGAGGAAATCACTCGACCCTTCTAAGACATTCTGTGCCTTCATCCCCACGGTCTTGGAGAACCACTCCGTCTTCTCACCTGTTAGAGAAACGCCACCTCGTCTCACAGTGTGATGACTGACCTCAAAAATGCTTTCAGATGACCGATCTATACTCGCGGCAGGAAGGGAGGCACGTCCGAACCCCCAAATCCTTGTCATACCTGTGTGTATAATGTGTAAATCTAGTTCTGCGTCCCAGAGACCAGCTTGAGGGTTTACGAATCCTGGGTCTCTCACCTAATGCCTCTCAGCCACTAGGGCCCAGTCTTGGGAGTAAGACTGTGGTCGTCGCAGACTCTTAGATGGGGAAGCCACCTTCAGGATCCTTCTCATCCTGAAGCAATTTCATCATAATTACTTTGCATATCGAATACCTGCCATGGGTTACAGCTAGTGAGTGTTCTCTTCACCCAGCCTTGCAGTCGGACTAGGAGACCAACAGGTCAGACGCCAATTATAAATAATGTGAGAAGTGTGACAGTCATGGGGAGAGCATAGGAGGGACGAGCTTGGGGAAGACCCCCATACGCAGAGGGGGTGATACTTGAGCTGGGTTTTGAAGGATGAATGGTTGGCCCAGGCAGGTGGGTTGGGATAGAGGCTGAGTTAGGAAAGGCAGTTTCCATTTCTTTCTCCCCTCGTAGGCACCGGAAGTATATATAGCCTGGCGAACTTGAGCATTGGGGTCTTGATTATTGGTGCCCAGACTCCCCGGTCCCTGCCATCCGGCATGGGGTGCTCAGAGGAGGCAAATGCCTTAATACAAGGCAACTTGCTGTGTTAAACATGCAACTGAGGAATAACTATCCAACAAAAATGAGGTTGGCACTTACTGCTTTTTTGGGGTCCGTCTGTATATTGCTTCCCTTCCTTTAAAATATGCAGAAATTCGGATTTTTGTATTATTTTTAAAGACTGGAATAAGAGACATACTACTATGCAAGCAAAGGGACGAGAAAGGGGTGCCAGACGGAGGTCCTGGGACTGACTTCCTGAGGGAAGGAGCCGCAGCGAGGCCGTGATCTTGGGATTCGCCAGAGTGGGTTCCCCCAGGTCCGTGGGGGTTTCAGATTCTCCATCCACGGTCTCCTGAGCCCCAGTCCCCAGCTCCCTCCCTGACCTGTCCCTAGGGTCTAAAATCCTGGATCAGAAAGAAGTGGAAAAACCCAAATCCTTTGAAAAGGGTCCTGTTCTTTCATTCAAGACAGTGGGTGTGAGTCCCGATAGAGCCAACCCAAACATGTCACATCATCCCCAAATACATAATGGCGTTCATTCTCCTTGTGGTAGGGATCTGGGCAGCAAGATGGGGCTCCCCACGGCGAGGGAGGTATATAAAGGAGTCTTAATTTGTAACTAGCTAATGTTTGACGTTCTAATTTTGTAGCTTTCCAGGCTGAGCATTATTTTGTGGTCTAAGATTGTCTGGGATATTATTTGCTAACCCAAGCCACCATCATTCACCTCAGCTGGCCTACATGCCTGTTCTTTATAAAAGTTCTGCTGCCCCGGGGCCTGCCTCGGGCGGGCATTTTCCCCGATGAGTTCACTGGACTTTCATCCACCACCGCGCTGGCCTCCAGCAACGCATACCCTCTCACCCGGGGCCCGGCGGGTGACCAAGCACAAACCCAGCCGTGAAATCAGCGCACCGGTCAAAGCCGCTCAGTGCCTTCCTAAACTGATTTTCACAAAGCCACAACCGGAGAGCAAGAAAAGTGATTTCCACATGCTGAATACCCACTGTTTCCATTTCTCGGTTCAATATTCCTGACCCCGGGGACTCTGACTGGTCAGTCTATCACTCCTCTGCTTCTGACCCCCTTGGTGTGGTCACTTCACACACGAGGGGCTGCTGGGGACTGTTCTCCTGCAGTCATCCCGTGGGGACCCCTGACCCCTCCCACCCCCAGCGTCAACACCTGCCCGTTTCCCCAGGGGCTGGGGGAACTGCCCAGCAAAAGTCTTCTTTGGCTTGACCTGTGCCCACCCACTCAGGTCGGCCACACTCCGTGGTTACCATTCCTGTTATCCACTGACGACACTACAAAATGTGACTTTACCCTCATTTGTGGTGATTAACCCTGCGCATCAGCACAGAATGCTAGGCTGCGGAGTTGTGGCCCTGAATAATTTCCCTCTTGCCTGGTCTCAGCTGCGACGTCAAGTTCATGTTAACGGACGGCGCACAACAGGTGCTTGGGACAGGTTAGCTGTGCTCTTAAGTTGGGTTCCCGGGAAACTGGTGATTTGGGACGAGGCTTACTGCCCACTCCATGACTCCTTTTTGTTTCTCATTTTTCTTTTTTTTGGTTTGTTTTTTAAATGTTTCTTTTTTTTTTTTTAATTTTTTTTTTCAACGTTTATTTATTTTTGGGACAGAGAGAGACAGAGCATGAACGGGGGAGGGGCAGAGAGAGAGGGAGACACAGAATTGGAAACAGGCTCCAGGCTCTGAGCCATCAGCCCAGAGCCCGACGCGGGGCTCGAACTCACGTACCGCGAGATCGTGACCTGGCTGAAGTCGGACGCTTAACCGACTGCGCCACCCAGGCGCCCCTTGGTTTGTTTTTTAAATAAACCCTCAGGGAGTGGGGCGCCTGGGTGGCTCAGTCGGTTAAACCTCCGACTCGATTTCAGCTGAGGTCATGATCTCACGGTTTGTGAGTTCGAGCCCCACATCAGCTTCTGCGCTGATGGCCTGGAACCTGCTTGGGATTCTGTCTCCCTCTCTCTCTGTCCCTCCCCTGTTTGCTCTCTCTCAGTCTCAAAAATTAAGTAAAAATAAGACTTAAAAAAAAAAAAAAACCCTCAGAGAGTGATGTTGGCACAGGCCCTGTATCATTCAGGGCTCTACCAGAGAAACTCACCAGGAGGAGAAACTCTATCTGTATCTTTCCCTCTGTATCTATCTGAGTCATCAATCTATCTGGGGATTTATTGCAACACACTGGCTTGCACTGCCATAGGGGCTAGCCAGACAAATCCAAAATCCATCAGGCAGGCCCTCAGGCTGACACTCTAAGGCAGGAGCGAATGCTACAGTCCATGGCAAAATTTCTTCTTCTGCAGGGAAACCTCAGTGTTGATCTGCAGGCCTTTCAACTGATTCGACGGGGCCCACCAAATTAACCAGGATAATCTCCTTTAGTGAAAGTTAACTGTAGATGCTAAATAACACCACAGCGACACCTAGATTAGCATGTGGCCGAACAAGGGTGCTATAGCCTAGCCGAGCTGGCACACAGGAGTAACCATCACAGACTCCGTGGCAGGAAAGGCAAACCCAAACTCGGAATATGTGTTGATTCCAGTCAGGATGAATTGTTGCTTCGTCCAGAGTGGAAGGGATCCAATCTAATCACCTTGATCTTTTTGAGGTGGTGCCGTATTAGGGGCATGGCACCGGTCTCTTACTGGCAGACTGGTTTGTAGCCGCTAGATGAGTCTTGGTGAGTGGATGCTCGTGCTATTTGACCCAGTTAATAGCTTTCGTGAGTTACTCCCATGGATCTCCACTCGCGCATCCATTGAGCGAGCACTGGGCTGACCAATGGCAGAGGCTGGTTAATGTCAAGCGGCCCCGTTATTCAGTCTACATCGTTGCCTAAGGGCATCTTCCATGGCGGATGCCCTCGGGGGGGGCATTAATGTGTAATTCATCTCACATCTTATGCCCATTCCCACAGGCCCGTCCCCGTGTCTCTTCACCATGCCTCCTTGTCCCTGACCTTCCAAACTTTATTTCTCAACCCCCTGGCCAACCAGTCAAGCCATTCGCTGCGGTCCATGTCTCTGGTATATTCTTACCTTGGGCCACTTTTCTTTCCACACGTAGCGAATGTCCAGGGACACTGCCAGAGCTCTGCCCACTGGGGGTTTCCCTCATGGCTGTTTTTCGGGAACCCCCTCCCCCAGAGTAGGACTGTAGTGCAGCCAAAGTCTGTTCCCAGCTGGCATCCAGCAAGACGATCCATCTGCAAACCAAGCTCTGCGTTTTTCCCCTCTGCCTTCAGATGATCGTAAAGGACCCTCCACCAGCGCCCCCCACCCCTGCTCCCTTGGGGCCACCATACACGCAAGCCAGAGGAGAGGCACCAGGGTAAGAGTGGTGGACCGCACGGGGAGGGGGCCGGGCCACGAGTTTGGACAGCTTCCTCGTATGTCTTACTTGTGCCCCCTTGTTTTTGCTCAAGTGCACTCCTGGGTGTACTCTTTGCATCTCAGAGTGCTGCTTAGGCCCACGGGACATGACACACGGAGCTCACGAGGGAAAGTTCTGGCTGCGTGAATCTTGATGGCCATGGTCAGGTGTTCTGTGCCTACCAGGATCCAGCATTCCAGAAGCTGTTTTGCAAGTGGTTTATGATGATCTTACACAGATAGCATGGGCCACGGTCTGCATCATTCTCCTGACGCGGCCTGCCATGACCTCCACACGGTTTCTTCATCGAAGCTGCTAATGTCATCGTTGTCTGGCCCTTACCTGCCCGGGATCATGGGACCTCTACGCATTTTACGGTGGGTCGTGGCAGGTGCTTGAATCTTCTCAACGGTTATTTCCCCCCCCTCCCCCCCCCCCCCCTTGAGTACATGTGTCTCAGCAAAGCCTCCAAATACTTGCCACTTGTCACCCACGCCGTCTGACGAACAGGATGTCACCATTGTCGTGGAGCACGGTGATACTCTTCGGGATGTCACAAACGTCCCTTTGGAGGGTGGGGTGGGGAGGCGACACAGGAGGAGGGTGGGGGGAATTAGAGCACGACGTATATACTTGTACCCATCTAAACGGATGTGGATTTTTCCTGATGCGCCTGGCAGGGAGGGAAAAGGAAGCATTCTCCAGACCGGTGGCCGTGTCATTCAGTGTCCGCCCGGATGCCACAGCTGCATGGCACTTTCAGTGGACCTACGACTTGTTGAGTTTATAGTGGTCCAGTTGGGTCTCCGAGGCTCTGTCTGGTTTTCGCAGGGGCCAGACTGGGGAATTTAACGAGGCTATGATGGAGATCACCGCTCCTGGCATGTTGTGCTAATCAATCACCTCCACAGCTCTGCCATCACTCCCCCCACTTCCGGCCCCAAATCTGACGCGGCCACTCACTATGATAATTGAACTCACTTGCTGCTGATGTTTGCTACCATCTGGCCTCTATTATGCAAGGATCCCGTCATCCCCATCGCTGTTCGGGAGTCGCCTCCAACCCCATGGGACCCCACATCCCTCGATCCAAGCCCCATCACCCCGTCCCGGCTCCTATCAGTACATGTTGGCCGTGTCTATGCAACTTCAGGATACAGAGCCCACACCAGGCGGGGTCCAATCAGGAGACAGAAGCCACACAGTGATTTGCACAGGGCACGTTTAATACGCAAATAAGGACGTATGACAGGGAACTGGAGTAACGAAGGGTTGGCCGGTAAAACACAACGAGAACTCGGAGGTGTATGGGACTAGCAGATGTAAGGACCAGCCGCTACCCCTAATGCCGAGACAGGGCCCTCAAGAGGCTTCCCTGCGGCGGAGACCTAGATCTCATTAAGAGGACGCAGTCATGGCTCATCGGATGGCAGGAAAGTTGTTGGGCTGGGCAACGGGTCTCACTGGCAATTTGTCCAGCGGAACTCGCCAAAATCTCCCCTCTCGGGTGCCTGGGAAATCTGTGCATGAGGAGGTATGTCACAGGAGGTGGTCCACTCTAAAAGTGCCTCGGGGGGGGAGTGCTGGGGAAGGCTGCTGGCCTCCGGGGGCTGCTGACGGCAGGGTCCTAGGACCAGACAAAGGACCAGCTGCCCACGCCCCAGAAGCCAGAGCCGGAGAAGCTGCAGGAACCTGCCAGAAGTTCCACCATAGAACTGGGAAGGAGAACCCCTCTTCCCCTGCAAAGTTTCTCCACGGCCCTCTAGTGACAAAGCCTGACCTTGCGCCAACTGGCAAAGGTGAGCTGTGTGTAAAGGGTTCGGATCCATTTTTACAGAGCGGGGAATGAACTGCAGATTTGGAGCTAAGAGGTCACAAGGTGACAACGGGCATCGTCCTTTTCTTCCGTTAGCAAGGCCGGCACTTCCCTAGCTAGGCTGTGACCGGCCTGGTGGCCAGGAGAAGGGGTGGGGTAGACCCAGAGAGGGGTGAGGCAGAGGCCTCCGCATCTTCTTTAAGCAAGAGGGGAGCACTGGCCTCTTACTGGGAGGCAGGGGGCACTTCTGCAGTCCCAGAGGGTTAAAGGGGATCTGGAACTTATAGGACCCCCATGTCTCCATTACAAAGCTCAGGGGTCCCACCCCTTCCCAACCAGGCCCCTGATGATGGTCTCAGTGGATAAGAATTCAACTTTATCTGGAGCCCTTTTCTTAAAGTTTATTTATTATTTATTTTAAGACAGGCGGGGAGGAGCAGAGAGAGATTGAGAGAGAGAGAGAGGGAGAACGAGACAGAATCCCAAGCTGTCAGCTCAGAGCCCACCGCGGGGCTCGAACTCGCAAACTGTGCGATCGTGGCCCGAGCCAAAGTCTGACGCTTAACCGACTGAGCCACCCAGGTGGCCCTGGAGCTCTGCTGCTTTTATACTTAAGTCTTGGGCCTGATCTTCAGGTTTTCTGCTTTCAGGCTGCAGGAGATGAGAGTTGGTCCTTACGTTGTTGCCAAGGCAGTTCGTGCCTGACTGCTGACACCACAAGCAGCTGCTTAAAACACCACCCATTTATTAACACTCGCTTCCGTAGGTTAGGAGTCTGGACAGGGATGGACTGGGGTCTTCTCAGGGTCAACTGTGCCAGGGAACATAACATGATCATGGGAGCAGAAATTCCTCATACTAACGGTTTCAGGGATCAGGGTGGAGAATCGGGGGGAGGGGGCTGTTTTAGAATTCTGCCTACCCACGGTCTGCAGATTCACAGCTCTCCCAAAGGCAAAATACATTCACCCCCTTCCAGGTTTCCAAGAGTCTCGTCCTATCGTAGCATCAGTTCAAAGTCCAAAATGCCATTTAAGTATCATCGGCTCCAAAGTCCAAACTTGCATCATCGAAATGAAATACACATGGATTCCCCGAGTACAACTCATTCAGGACAGCTTCTGGGCGCCATTCCTCTCTGCCTACGGACCCGTGAACCTAAGGAATTTAGGTTACGTGCCCCCAATGCTCCCAACATACGTGGCGAGACAGGCAAAAAACGACCGTTATGTTCTGGTTCGAAACGGGGAAATGTCGCCGGTCCAATGGAGCAAACTCTTACAGGTTTCAAGGCCATGGGATTAACCCTTCCAAGGCTCTAGACTCTGCCTCTGGGCTCTCGGATGTCCCCTCTGAGTCACTCTGCCTTTCTCGTGAAAGATGGCACAAGTTTGCAGCTGAGAAGTGCTATCAACCTGCTTCCTGTCAGTAACACTTGGGGAACCCAAAGGCTTCTTTCATTTTCTACCGTCTCTTTCAATCTATCCTCGTGAGGTTTCTCCAGACACAAACTTTTCAAGAACTTGTGGGCTTTGCACGGCATGCACGGGGATCCACTCCATTAGCCAAAAGGCTCTCCCACGGGTCTTTCGGGGACAGTCCCTTCTCTATATCTGCCTTCTGCCGGGATGGGTAAGGAACAGTACACAACCTAAGCTTCCTAGAGCTCCCCTGGTTTGACTGCGGCTATGAAGAATACCCCTGATATAGACTGAATTGTGTCCTCCCACCCCTGAAATTCACATGTTGAAATCCTGCCTCCCGGCCCCCCAGAATGTGACTTTATTTGGAAACAGGGTTGCTGCAGAAGTGATTAGTTAAGATGAGGTCAACCTGGCGTAGGGTGGGCTCATAATCCAATATGCCAGGTGTCCTCACAAAAGCGGGAAAGCTGGACCCAGACCCACACAGGGGAGCGCCGTGTGAGGGACGCAGAGGTGGGTGATGCTTCTACAAGCCAAGGAATGCCAAAGATTGCCGGCAACCCACCCGAAGCCAGAAGAGAGGCTCGGAACAGATGCTTGGCTTCAACCCAATGACACTTTGATCTCGGTTTAGTAGCCGAGATGGTACATTTTTACCGTATAAGCCATCCAGTTTGCAACACTTTGTGATGGAAACCCTAGCCAGCTGGTACAACCCTTGATCTCCTGTGACTCTGGATCTTTCTCAAGTCTCAGCAAAAACATTGCAGAGACATATACCGAACTTTTTTCTGCCCTGCCTCCAGTGCCAATCGTGTGTCCCTCACTTCCTTCCGAGTCCTGACCAGCAGTGTCTTCAAGTCCAGGCTTCAGGGTGCAGCCCAGGAAACATCGTGAACGGTATTCCGAGAGCCTTGCGTGGGGACCGGTGGTAGCTATACTCGAGAGACCTACCCTTTGACTCTGGCACCCCGATCTTGAAACCATCCCCTATAAAAGCACAAATGACGAACAGATATTTATTGCGGCACTGTTTTATTTTATTTTTTGTTGTTTATTTCGAGAGAGACAGAGACAGGGCGAGCAGGGGAGGGGCAGAGAGAGGGAGAATCCCAAGCAGGCTCTACACTGTCAGTGCAGAGCCTGACATGGGGCTGGAACTCACGAACTCATGAGACCATGACCTGAGATCACGAGATCATGAGGTCATGACCCATGAAATCAAGAGTCAGATGCTTAACCGACTGAGCCACCCAGGCGCCCCGGGTTGGATCTTTAACATACCTCTGAACCAACCAGTCCCTGGATGTGGGCTGTGCTTGGGGAAGGGGAGGACGAATGACTTTTGGGGAGGTGGCTCTCTTCAGTTGAGAACAGTTCCTGGGGAGACCTTCAGATGAGAACTGTTGGCACAAACACTCTCGAGCCTCAACCCTGAAAGGGGGGAGCATCTGGGTGGCAGACCACAGCACCCACTTCAGTTCTTGTCTTCTGTAACTCCTCATAGCTAATATGTGTGCTTTGTATTGTCTATTGCTGCATAATAAACGACTCCCAAACTTCGTAACGTAAAGCAGCAATTTGTCAGCCCGTAGTCTCTGTGGGTCACGAAACTGAGCTCGGCTTAGATGAGGATCTCTGGCTCAGGGGCTGTCATGAGGTCATCAGGCTGCTGGCTTGGGCTACGGTCACCTGGAGATTGCCGTGGCTGGCGAGCCCACTTCCAAGCTCACTCGTGTGGCTGTTGGCAGGCCCCAGAAGACCACTTCCAAGTTCACTCACATGGTTGCTAGTAAGCTTCCCGTTCCTGGCCACGTCCTCCATAGGCTGCCTGTGTTTTCACGACGACGTAGCAGCTGGTTGGAGAGATGCCACGCCCAGTCTTTTTGTAACTAATCTTGGAAGTGACCTCATATCCCTGTGCTCATCTTCTACTCTGTAGAAGTCAGTCACCAAATCCAGCCCAACCAAAGGGGAGAGGACTACACTGGGCGTGAATACCTGGAGGTGGGGGTCACTGGGGCCACCTCGGAGCTGCCTGTCCCAAACGCCACCTGCCAAGCACTGAGCTGAGCCTTCTACCTGCTGCTTTGTTGAATCTCACCATCACCTTAAGGGAGATGTTACGAATGTCCTCATTCGCAGACGTGGAACCGGGCTCAGAGTGGTTAAATAACTTGCTCACGGCCACACGGATCACTGCGTGGGCGAGAAAAGATTGAGCCCAGGGTCTCCCGTGAACAAGCCTGTGTGGCCCTTTTACTACAAGGTCTCCCTCAGTAGCATCTCCAGAAGGATCCAAGTTGTTGCAGGGACCGAGGCTGAGATGTACCGGTCAGGGCTCTAAAGCCGAGCGTTCCCTCACTCGGGGAGTTCAGGAATGAGGCTGGGAACACAGACCAGCAGCAGGCCAGAAGACCGGCCGGAGGGGAATTCTGAAATGTCGGTGAAATCAGCTGTGGACATGAGGAAACCCTCCTTCCTTCCCGGTTCGTAGCTGCTAAGTATGGACTGGAAATAGAGACAGCAGGAATCGAAAAACAAATGAGCTAAAACCATTATTCAGCCATGGCCAAAAAAGGTTAAGCTTCTTGCATAAGGGACTAGGCAAAGCAACAAGCTCTTAGTAACTGCTTGACCTAAATCTGAGGGCTGTTCCAGGTTATCGACTGCTCTGTAACCAACCACCCCAAATCTTAGTGGCTGATTGTAACAGTAGTTCACTTCTAGCGATGCTTTGGGTTGGCTGGGCAGTTACCCTGCTCCTAGGCGTGCATTTCACTTTCACTAGAAGGGCAGCTGAGTCGAAGGGTCTGCCATGTCCCCGCCCGCGGGTCTGGAGCCTTGGCAGGGCGGGCTGGGACCTCTGTCTCCACACAGCCACCACTGGGTGGTACAACCCAAGCTTCCTCATGGGGGTGGTCGGGTTCCAAGAAAATACAGGCAGACGCCGCAAGACTTCTCGAAGCACAGGCTCCGGGACTCGCACACCTTTTTTGCCATTCTACTGGTCCAAGCAGTGACAAGCCCAGACTGGAGAGTGGTGGGAATGGCCACGCCACTTACTGGGAGCTTACTGGGAGGAAGGTCGGGGGACGCACGGGCGTGAGACGCATCCGGGGTCGTTATTATTCCCAGTGACGACGGAGGTCTTGAAAGGGAGTTTATGTTTAAATTGCGGGGAGGTACAGTTGACCCTCGAATGTGGGCTTGAACTGCGGGTGTCCACTCATAATGGGGGTGTTTTTGAAACAGCACAGGACTGCCCACGTATTTTCCTCTTCCTTATGATTTTCCTAATGAATTTTTTCCTCTAGCTTACTTGATTGTAAGAATACAGTACAAAATACACAGAACATGCAAAATATGTGTTGATCGGCTGTTTCTGTTATTGGCAAGGCTTCCAGTAAAACACAAGGCTGTTAGTAGTTAAGTTTGGGGGGAGTCCAGAGTTACACCTGGATTTTTGACTGCACAGGGGGTCAGCACCCATAAACCCCATGTTGTTTGAGGGTCATCTGTAGTTCTAGTTGCCCTGGTCCTCGCAGTGGGTTACAGGCCCCATGAGAAAGGACCGCAATGTGCCTGTGATGTGAACTATCTCCACCGCAGGGCACTGGAACGGGTGATCTGTGTAGGGAGCATCAGAGTTGGGACCTAGTCAGAAATAGAAACACGTTAGACTTAAAATGCTGGACCTTTCAGCTACCACAACCTGATTCTACATGAAAGTGAATTCAGGCTGTAGTTGGAATAAAAGAATATACATATACGCTGCTTTAGAACAAGATTCTTTGGACTACAGGTAGGACTTATTCATGGGTCTTAAAATTAATTAAGCTGTTTATGACTGGCATTTAAAAAATAGAAAACATCAAAGTACAGCACATACAAAGATATTTTTCTTGAATTTTTAATTTCCTTCTGTTGGATTAGCTAGGTAATGAGAACATACATTTTTTATTAAGGGTCCCAAAGGGTGAAAGCTGCTGAGTTAGTATATATTGAGGCAGGGGAGTATCTACTCTATATCCATGAAAAAAATGTGTGTTAACCTCAGTCTCTCATCAGAGTTACATGCTAGAAAGCAAGTATGGTAATTCTATGATTTGGACAGTTTTGTTCCATTCTGAGAAGTATTAAATAGAGGGGACTTGAACAAGGAGATTTTTTTTTTAATTTTTTTTTTTAGTCTTTTTTTTTTTTTTAATTTTTTTTTCAATGTTTATTTTTGGGACAGAGAGAGACAGAGCATGAACGGGGGAGGGGCAGAGAGAGAGGGAGACACAGAATCAGAAACAGGCTCCAGGCTCTGAGCCATCAGCCCAGAGCCTGACGCAGGGCTCGAACTCACAGACCGCAAGATCGTGACCTGGCTGAAGTCGGACGCTTAACCGACTGCGCCACCCAGGTGCCCCCTAGTCTTATTTTTGAGAGAGAGAGAGAGAGAGAGAGAGAGAGAGCGCGTGTGAGCAGGGGAGGAGCAGAGAGAGAGGGAGACACAGAATCCGAAGCAGGCTCCAGCCTCTGAGCTGTCAGCACAGAACCCGACGCGGGGCTTGAACTCACGAACTGTGAGATCATGACCTGAGCTGAAGTCGGACGCTTAACCGACTGAGCCACCCAGGCGCCCCAGAACAAGGGGATTTCTTTTCTACCTCCTTAGCTCCCTCGCTGCAGTCCTTGAAAGGAACCAAACTGGGTGGACCCTGAGCTGGAAAAGAATGTGACAGAAAACAGGTGATCTTCCAGTGGACAGTGGAAAACAGTCCTGAGGACCAGCCTCACCCAGCATCTCACCGCCTGACATGGTCTTCGATAATCACTGGTCTCTTGAGTGTCCTCCACTTGGACAGGGTCCACGAGAGCAGGGACCCTGTCCTGCTCACTGCTTGAATTCCCAGTGGCTACATTAGCGCCCAGCACAGACTAGGCACTCAATAAACATCTGTGGAATAAACAAATGGGTGAATGAATGAATGAATGAATGGGAGGGGCCTGAAGAGGGCCCTCATCCCGAGCGCCATATTTTAAATCCTTGCTTTTCCCTGAAGGTACTTACTTCGTAAGCTGTTTCCATCCGGGCTTGGTTTTCCCCAGACTGGTTCAGATCTTGGCCACGATTCTTTCCTCAAATACTGCGTTCGAGGATATGATCAGATTATTGTTCAGCTGGACAGAGTAAGTGTTACTGAAACCGATCAGCAAGGAGTCGGGGCGGTGGGGGAGGGGCTGGCAGACGAGGATGAGAATGAATCACTTTAACTCTGGCCATGGGCCTTGAAAACGCATCATCCCTCATACAGCGGGGGGGGGGGGGGGGGGGGGGTTGTACAGTTTGTGAGCTGGGCGGGACTGACCACTGATGACAGCAGGTCAGGGCTGTTCATTTCACAGAAAAAAAAAAAAAAAGAATTCACTGGACAAGGAGACCTCAGGATGTTGTTGACTGAGGAGGAGGAAGGAATGAAAGACACACAACGGATGTGGCTACTTTTTTTTTTTTTTTTTTTTTTTTTACTTTGAACATTAGCATTAAGTTTGTTACCGTACACATCCAAAGGCCCAGCATGTCGGAAATATCATGAAGTGGCACACCTTATACCAGAGTCTCGCAAAGAATAAAATAGACAATGCTACATCGAGTGGTTAAAAATACACACACAAAAAGTAGTTTTAACAGTCTATAAATTTTTTATACTTAAAATCATGATTGAGTGGAAATTAAAAAGTGCATTTCAATTGCTAAAAAAATAATATTGGTAGAGTTCACACAAGGCGGGGGGTGGGGGGTGGGGGGTGGGGGATCAGTACATTGAGGGATGTGACAGGATGCCGGAAAGGAGACGACTCAGGGAAGCTGGGCTAGCTTGGAGGTTCAGGGGGGAGTTGGGCTCCGCCTCGCTGCAGCACCCCGGGGCCAAGAGCCCTCCTCTCTGCAGGCTCTTTCCCATCTGAAGGGATCCTGTCCCACCGACCTGTCACCACCCCGACTGAAAGACTTCTCTAAACTTCTTTGCAGCAAGAGAGGTACCTGCCCTACGTGAGTCCCAACTTGACCTTCAATTGCGTCTTCGCAGAGGTAGGAGAGGGCCACTGCCCCCTTCTGAACTTGACACAAGTACCCCAGCCGCGTGGCCTTGAGCCTCGGGAGCTGGCGGGCGGAACAGGGACCAAGCAGCTTCTGTTCTGTCAAACTCCTTTGGACAAATGTTCAACATTCAACTTTGTAAACCTAATGCTAAACAACTCCTGGCAAGCAAACTGGATTTTCTTTTAAGAAATGAGGAAAAGTGCAAGTGATTTCAGTACTGGCGGGGCGGGGCGGGGCGGGGGGGGGGAGGGGTAACAAAAATAAAACCCAGCAAGTTACTTCTGGCCACCTGTTACCTAAACCAATCAATCACAGCTCGTTTCGCTTTTTGTCAAGTGTAGGAGTGGGTCAGCCTGGGCCGGGGTTCGGGGCAGGAGCCAGGCAGAGATCTGGTCAGAAGGGAAGGCAAGGCGGCTCTAGGCGCAGGCGCCCCCAGCTCTACGGGGTAAACAGTGCCGTGCGGGGCTTTGCCCTGGGCTGTCACTGACCGGCCCACGGTGGGGCAGATGCCGCCATGAGTACGAAACTCCTGGTCAGAGAGCGGAAGGGGGTCAGCAGCCCTAGGACAAGTCACTGACAGAGGGAACACGGACTGAATCCTAACCTGGAGAGGGACCTCCCAGGGGTCAGGATGTAGGGTCCAAGGCCGAGGACTTGCTCGCTGGTGTAACAGACATCCACTGGAGCCCAGCAGAGAAGCATTTCCTCGTTCGTACTCCAGAGTCTCCCCCTACCCCCACCCCGCTGCTCTTGTGCCTCTCAGAGATGTGATCGCCCTGTGCTGGTGGTGGCATTTGTAAGGAAGAAGTAAGGAGGGCTGCCTTCCTGCTCTGCACAACCGGGCCCCCATGGGATGGTCCTGGCTTTCAATCTCCGGGCACCATTGTTTGAAGCGGCTAATTAAGCTGCCTGACCCCACTCTTCAATCTTTGTTTGCATCCTGAAGGCTGAGTAACTACTGGACTTTGTAATAAGGGAAAATGTCTTAAAAACAAAGATCTATAAATAAGCACTGAGCCAAGAGAGGACAGTCTGCAAGAGACTTAAAAGCACGCTCTTTCTTCCGAAGGTGGAGAATAAAGACGCCGAAGTACTTTGTTGCTCCCTTGTGGACAGAGCCGGTACTGCTCATGGGGTAGAATCACACAGCCCTTGCCGAGACATGAATACAATGCATATTTGAACTTATGGAAGATTGAGAAGAATCCGTCGGATTTTCAGAGGCTGCAGACCTATCCTTTGGGATACAACATTAGAAGGAAACACCAAAATAATGCTACACAGTCTCTTTCTTTCCCACTTTTGGAAAGACCTAGTGAGTTGGCTAACCAAGGACAGAAAGGCTATTTCTAAGACTGTTAAGAGACTCTGAAAGGATCAGCTATTTCCCACCGACTTTCAAATGCAATTACACACAGCCTCGAGTCCTACGCAGGCTGTGATGTGACGTCTCTGTCTGCCTTTCTGAGCACACGGTCCCTTTTCACCTGGAAAAGACAGGCAGGGAGGAAGCTGCGTTCGTTCAGCGGAGCTGGATATTCAGAAACCACCTGATTCTTTGGCACATCCCCGTCAGAGAGAGGCTCCCTGGCTGGTCAAAACCAGCAAATGCAAGTACTCCATTTCCTTCTCACGTGAAGCGAAATTCACCACCCCTGCCCCTTCTTGCCACGTCCCCACTTTCCACTTGTACCCCAGGGTGCTTTCAAGTAACTTGTAACATCCCTGATCTCACCAGAGAAGCTCAAATAGCGTGAAAGGAACCTGCGACCAGAAGGTGGAGGGGACGCTTCTCAGGGACAAGGGCCCTTCGCTAACTTGCGCCAAACGTCTCCCATCACTGAAGACATGACCGAGCCGGCGGTCCGTCTCAGGGATGTGGCTGCTCCGCGTGGGAACCCGCCGTGGCTCTCCCCAACCTGGGGTATGTGTGGCCTGTGACTCCCAAGGGAAGCCACGCATGTCGAAGTGGTTACTTTAGGGAGCCGGTTACAATACAAGAGGCCAACTTCTAGGTCAATCGTGGGGACCATCGAGGAAAACGTTAAGCGAAAAGCCCTTGAAACGAGGAAACTCTTGATACTTAATTCCATATACATCTACTTTTTGCATTCTGTGAGCTGGCCTTCCAATTCCAAACGGCCTGGGAGGCCTTCAGAGGTCTTGAATTCCTTCATTTTCGAATGTAACCAATCCTCACAAGTTTGCACCGTCTCACCAACGACATACGGTCGCCAGACAAAAAAGGGCGAGGAGTTCATTAACAGCTGCCTTCACAGACTCCCACTTGGTGTGGCTCTTAGTCTTGAAAACCTGAGTTATTAGTATGATCAGCTTTAAGGAAAGGGACATGGCAACCTAGGTCGGAAAGGAAAAAATTTTGACTAAGACCAAAATACTCCACTTAGCAGATTTCGTTCCCTTACAAAAAGAGAAAGGAAAACGCAACCGAGTTTCCTCGTCGTAAAGAGTTCTAGTTGTTTTCGGTGTGGGAGGAGAACCGAACAGGGAGCAAGGGACCCGCACAACACCGCGCACGTCAGCTTTGGCTGGGAAAGATCGGCCCGTTGTTAACAATGGTTTAGCGATAAGGTGCTCGGATCACACGGAGAACGTACTGCAGCCCCCTTATTATTCCATCCTTCATATGTTATGCATCAGTCATACTTTAAGAGTTAATTAGACGAGAGCCAGCGGAAGAGAAAGGAACTGGACGTTTCTGAGGGACAGGCGGATGAGATAGGCATCAATGAAGGGCTGCTGATAAACCCAGAGAGCAAGTTTGAAGTAATTTGACTACACTAAAATGATGGGTATGATCTTCCGGAATGTTCCTGGAAGAGAGAGAGGGCAACGCAGGAGCAGGACGCAGCAACAGCAGCACTCGGGGTACCTTAATCAGAAAGGCGGGGGGGGGGGGAGGGTGCCGTTTGGCAAGACCATGATGAGAAGGAGCTGTTCAAAAGAGGTGCTCGGTGACCTTTACTTCTAAAGGAACACCTAGTTTCCGGCGAGAGGAAAAGCCAATGAGGGGTAAGGGTAAAATCTTCCATCATTAGAGATGTTAATGCGTCAAGACGCAAGACAGAAGCGAAAGCGTGAAGTGGGATCTAAAAGCGACCTAGGGAAACAGAACAGGGAGAGGTTCAAAGTTCACATCCAAGGTTTCAGCTAGTTTGCAGGGCCAGACCAACTAGGGCAAAGGGTGGCTTCCAACACTCAGCAGAAGGAGATATTCAGAGGTAGGATTCGGACCAGGAGAAGAATGTTCCAGGATGCTGGCTTTTTTGAAGGCACTCGGGAACGGAGTGAGAGAGCGTGAAGAAGCTTCAGAGAGACAATGGGGGATTCGGGAGAGGTGTGCACTCACGGATCTGTCACAAGGAAATAAAAACCACCGCAGGAACACTGTGACAATACACATTCCATCGAGTGACCCACAGAATAACAAGGTAGTAGAGATCCACTTTGTTAAGTAGTTTCTTACAACAAGATAGCTTCGACACAGGGAGTCAGAGAGAGAAGTCTGTTTCCTGGAGCTGCCTCTCGGCCGAACAGTTTTGACCGAGATCAAGAATTCGGTAAGTGGTACGCGATCTGGTGCTTTAGGCGAATTTCCTGAAGCTAAGGCTTCAAAGCTGGGACGACCGAGGAGTCTGCTTTTCCTTTGCGTCTTGCAAAACCGATCCTCTAGGACAAAAAGGTCCGGTCACAAAGTCTATAAAAAGTCGGGAGAGTATAAAAGTACAGCGTTATGAAAGGGGACATACTGATGGCAACTTTTATGGCTTCCATAGAAAGTGGAGAGAGGATCTCTGGTTTGCTTTATCGAGGTAGCGTCCAGGGCTGGAAGGCCATCATCATTTAAGTACAAATGCTACAGATGACCGAAGCAGGGTGGTAATGTTCCTATTGCATAAGAATGCCACTAACTCCAGTGGCTAATGACCTTTCATTCCTGAAAAAAAATGATCTTTTGGGGGGAATTTCCTATCCGGACTTAGGCAACGGGCGATTAAAACCCGGTATTTACTTGTTCAATCGTATAGTCTGAGGAATTCCAAGCGGGCTGGGTTTTGTCGTGGTAGAACAGCTGATACACTTCTTACATGGAACGTATCCCCTTTTCCACTAAGTACTTCCCACAGTCTAGAACAGCATGGAAATGTGCATCGTGTGGATCGGCGATGTAGTACGAATTGTCTCTTCTAGGCAGTAGCTCACACAGAAGTTTCTCTAACTTTTTATCCTTTTTTTTTTTTTTTTTTTTTTTTTTTTTGGTACAATAAAATCCGACCCACCATTCTGCTTCACTGGCTGAAATCCGCAAGGTAGGGTAAATAAATATCATCGGCAACAGATTTTTATTTCTGCTCAACCTTCTCAAAATTTCAAACTTCCAGGGAGATAAAAAATTAAACGAAACGCACATATCCACGTAACAAACGTAAGGACTGAAAAAAATTTCGAGAAGTAGAAAATTCGAAGTTGACAAGCATCTCTTTAGCGTGTTTCGCCTTCGGTCAGTACACTAGGGGCAGTCGAGGTACAGGGAGCATTCTGGCCACAATGAAAAGGTGCTTCCAGCAAATGTAGTTTTTTTTATTTTTATTAAAAAAAATCTTTTTTTAATGTTTACTTATTTCTGAGACAGAGAGAGACAGAGCATGAGTGGGGAAGGGGCAGAGAGAGAGGGAGACACAGAATCGGAAGCAGGCTCCAGGCTCCGAGCCGTCAGCACAGAGCCCGATGCAAGGCTCGAACTCACAAACCGTGAGATCATGACCTGAGCCGAAGTCGGTCACTCAACCGACTGAGCCACCCAGGGGCCCCTCAGCAAATGTAGTTTTTAGAAAGACAACCATGGTAATGCCGTCCTCCGCCATTGATTTAGAACAATGAATGTAAGTGATAGACCGTGAAAAGACACGTGGCTGATTTGCGAAGATTTCTTTGAACTACAGTAATGTCTTAGGTGGAGACTCCCTGCTCGCTACAAATAAGAATCAAATCACAAATAGATGTGGAAATGAAGCCACGTGCCTTTCAACTGCTCCCCTTGTTTTCTTCACTCAAATTAAAACGTCTAACTCAGTCTGAGTCTCCCTGACTCCATTTGAGAAAGCAGCAAGCAGCCTTTCATTAAGGCTAAGGAAGAGTTTATATCTGAATGATAAATCTATGAGATAAGAATGGGGGGGGGGGGAGGCAATGTCAACTCAAGAAAGTCCTTGGGAAGTTTCCTCAAGTAAGCCTTTAACCCTACCAAAGAAAGAAACAAGCCTTTGAAGACAGTGAAATTAAGTAATGGGAAACAGCCTCAATTGGGTATCGCTAGGACGCTGAAAGGTGGCCTTTGTTGTCTTAGCAGACTAAGGACAGATGAGGGCTAAGGACTCAAACTCCTCCGTGGTTCTTTTCTTCGTAAACAGATAGCAAACGGGCATGAAGTTCTGAAGAAGTCACGGGGTGCTGTACTGTAGGCTGGAGGGAACACACAGGATGCAACTTTTCCCTTAGTGAAGGACCCCAATCAAATTTCCAACCCTGAGTTGGAGTCTGAAGCATGTTAAACCTGACGCACATATATGATTAAGGCTTAATCCTGCAGTTCTCGTATTCAGAAGCATTAACGTCGTGAATATTATTTAATGCATCTCATTGTTTATGTGTAACATGACACTGATAAGGAATCGTTACGTGCTGAGCAGTTTTCCTGAAGACTACAAACCCCGAGTCAAGGAAGGTATACCCATCTAGGGGGAAAAACAGTTAGAAGTTTCCAGATTGTTCCACAGTACATTTCACTATGAACGGTGTCGTGTGACAATGCTGATTCAAAAGACAAAACAAAAACAAATCCTTTTTTGCTTCTGTTAAGGGTGGTGGTGATTATTTGCTTCATACTGGTTTTCCTATGTAAGTAGGTATTTTCTTATGGCTATATTCACTTGAATGAAAAATCAAATATGACGACCTGAATTTTCCAGTGTATCATTATAGTACACTTCATAAAATGGTTGATTTAATGGTCTCAAGTCTAGAATTCAGAATTGCTACCGAATACCGTAAATTTGTTTAGAATAAAATAAGGTACCAGAACCAATTAAGCTGCGATTTACATCTTTTAAAAAACCATCTTAATATCATAGGCTTGGCCATTAAATAATGGTATGTCTACATAAAGGTGTAGATCCACCCAGAAACTTGTCATGGGAGGTAAAGGAGACTGTGGAGTAAGTAAGGGGACGCAGCCACGAAAGAAATGACAATCACAAACAAGAAATTAATTTTCCTTATTGGTCTGGGTACCTGGGTGTCTGAAAAATGCACGCCAATACTTAAAATAACATTCTTTAGAAATTACATCCAAAAACAGGAAGAAAAGTAGGTCTTGAGATACTTTTCTGCCCCGTTCCAAAATCTTCCTATGCTCATTACAGAAGGCAAAACGCAATAATCAGAAGGAAAAAAAGGAGGAAATTTTAAACCAAAAAAGCTAACAGAGAATGTGGTATTTTAAAAAGAGGGACTTGACCTCCATCAAGAGTTCCAAATTTTCCTACCACAGAGCTAATCAGCCAGAAAAGTGCTTGAAGTATATCTGCACATTTAATATTAAAAGTTAAAAAATAAATAAAAGCCAGGGTTCTTATTTAGGCAATGATCTAAGAGCCTGAGGCAGTGGGGGGGGTGGGGGGGTGGGGGAGGAACTGAAGAAATGTCAAGATTAAAAAATAGAGGGAGAGAGAGAAAGAAAGCAGACCTAGCTTTGGAACTCAGTTCTCTGAGATATATATATATATATATATATATATATATATATATATATATATATATATAAAAGTTTTAGCTGTACAGAGTCTGGAGAAATTTGATCAGTTAAATATGAGCAGTGTGTTAGCCCTTCTATTCAGACTTTCCTATATAAGCTCCTGAATGATCGTGCTCTTTCGAAACTTCCCAAACTTGAAAAAGTAACCCATCTAAAAGGTGGTTAGAGATGTTCCCCTCACCACCTGGGAACACCGCTGTCTGTCGCGTAATTATCTGCGGAGAACAGGGCAGCAAAACATAGGCAGTTTTCTTTCCCTCGCTACCATTTAAACTGTGTTAGAACAGCTCAAAGTTGTGGCTGGATCCACAGCTGAACGGACATTTTAAAAACTCACAGTCAAATCTGTCCTCATCCAAACTTCTCAGCTACTGTCAGCAACATCATTCATGCTTGTGATTTTAGTGTACTATTTCGTATTTTCCTAACAATTCTAGGAAAATACAGCAGCCTCGAAACGAGCAGCGTCTCGTGAGACTTCCATTTGGTTGTGCCATCGGCTGGACACAAACAAGCCCGGGGGAAAGTGAGACGCAGACGTGAGGGAGAATGATTCTCCATCACTTCCTCCTCCTGACGGTGAACAGCTTGACTCCGATTTTTCGAACATGCAAGCGTGAGGGGACGTCCCTGGAAAGGGTCCAGCTCCCTGCAAATCACCCCACTTAGCGCAGGGACCAAATGGAATCCTCCCGCTTCACGCGGTAACCAAACGAAACGAAACACGGAGGACAGGAGCGTGTCAACGAGCCCGACAGACGGATGCTTGAGTGTGAAGCAGAGATTTAAGAACTGCCAAGGGCTTACGCCAAGTTCTGAAAGCAAGACCTCATTCTGCAGTGACCTGGTGTCTGGAGACCCTCCCGGATGCATCTAGTCTCTGAAGCACCTTTGAGTTGTACGGACGTAAGAATAACTTTGAACTATAGAAGTTATATGCGTCTTTAAGAATCACATTTTGATGATTATAAAAATTTTTTTTCTATTTTACAACACAGGCCCAGCTACACTGAAAAAATTACACCGCTTGTTGAAATACGTTTCATTTTAGAAACAGACTACTAAAGAAGTCTATACAAAAACTCTAAAATAATTTCTGTAGTAAAATAGAGTGCGTTAGGAGAGCTACACAAAGAAGAACATTTCTGTCTTTCTCTATAATGCTTGATATACTGTGAAACACGGCCGGCTCGATTCGGAGGCCAGCGCCAAAAGCTGAAAAGAACTGGTTACGATACACAGTGATACAATGAATGCTCTGGATTAATCTCACAGCCTTCCCGATTAGTACAAAGGAAGCCGGGCCTGTCCCCTCTTTGAGGAGAAGCCCGGGATAGAAAAGCAAAAGCATACCTCATCAGCTGATATGAAATTATAAAATTCCACAAGTCTGAGTATTCGAAATTTATAAAAGTCCACCAGAAAATGCAAGCGAATTGGGCTTTAGTTCGGTGGTTCCCCTGGTTTAGATGACAGTTCCCTCCGGGAGCGCAAGGCGGTCTTCTCGTTCATTCCCTTGGATGTGTCGATCCCCCAAGACAATGACACAGCTCTTGGTGGAGGCTGAGGAGAGTCTGGCAGCTACAGAAATGCCCACCAGCTCCCTTTCTGCAAACTCACACACGGGCACACAGCTCGTGGAGAACACACTTAAGGAGATGGATGTTAGTGATGCTGTGCTGAACTGTTCTTTTCTGCCAGGTGCCGCAGAAAGTTGTCCTCACCCTGGCCTCGGTGATTTAAAGGCTCGCTCTTAAAGAGAGCTGGGGGCGGCGGGAGGTGCGGGACCGGAGGGATAGGAAGGTGGTGCGGGTGGTGAGGGTGTGGGTGGATGTGGAGGTGTGAGAAAGGGTGCGGGATGGGCCGCGGGGGGAGAGTGCTCGCGGGGCTCATACTGATCGGGGGCGTGGGCGTTGTGGGTGTGTTCGCCACGCAAGGAACTGGGGTGGCCGGGGAGGTCGTGAGTGGGATCTGGACAGCAGGCGGCACGTTCACGGGGCTGGTCACCCGAAAGCACTTCTCCTTGTGGGCCTTAAGCATGTTGGAGAAGCGAAACCGCTGGCCACACACATCACACGGATAGGGCTTCTCGCCTGTGTGCGTTCTGCGGTGCCTCTTCATGTTGGGGCGGCTGGTGAAGCTTTTGCCACAGATTTCACAGATAAAGGGTTTCTCTCCTGAGATGAACACAGACACAAGAAAACGATTAACATACTAGGCGGTAATTACGTGCTCACGCTAGCCCTCGCACTCAACAAGGAGATCACCACCACGTCGCTCCTGTACGGCATGTTATTATAGCCTAAGAGGCGTTAAGAGAGTCTCCCCACGTTGGGGCTTCACAAGTAAGAGCGGATAGGAGGAAAATTTGCATGCAACCTACCATCTGGGCTTGGTTAAAAAAACAAAAACAACATCAACCCCCCCCCCCCCAAAAAAAATCTACGGTAGTGATCCTTCACATCCGACGCGAAGAACCGTTTAAATCGTTTTCCTGTGCTCAAAGCAGCTAAGGCCGCGGACGCGTCTCTGCCTCTAACATTTAGGCAAGTTAATCTGTTAGCAATTTCTGAATTGCAACCAGAAGAAAGGCTGCTGAAAACATCCTGGGGAGCGCATAAGTCGCTTCGTGTCTACTCGCGCGGGATCCTTAGCATGTGGCTTACTTTTTGGTATTGGACTTGGAAAATACTGGGTGGCTCGCCCCACCCCGGGGAACCCCCGCTGCCGTGGCTCCCGGGGGAGAGCTCCTGGCATTTTTGCAGACAACTTCTTCATCACGTGGGACCGCCTGGCCCACCCGAAGAGCCCACGGCGTTCCCGGTGCCAGCCCACTAAATGCTCCCAAGAGATTCTATGAAAACTGTCCCTACATCATTTCCAAACGTCCATGCGTGTGTGTGTGGGGGTGTGGGGGTGCTGAGAGGGGGTCCTGGCCCTGGATGAGAAGCATAGGGCCGATGAGTCAAAAAGGAAACAAAATTGGGGCACCTGGGTGGCTCAGTCGGTTGAGCGTCCGACTTCAGCTCGGGTCATGATCTCACAGTCCGTGGGTTCGAGCCCCGCGTCGGGCTCTGCGCTGACAGCTCAGAGCCTGGAGCCTGCTTCGGATTCTGTGACTCCTTCTCTCTCTGCCCCTCCACCTCTCACACTCTGTCTCTCTCTCGAAAATAAATAAACATTTTTAAAAAAGGAAACAAAATGCCCCGTCAAGGCACTTAGGGGAGAGATAAGGGCTTGATTTTTAGGGTTCCTAACTTCCTCTGGATGACGACACAGTTCCATGCTGCCAGCCTACCTTTCTACCCAAGCCATAGGGGGAAACAGAACAGTTTTTGAACGCATACATGCATTAAGCCCTTCATGCGGACGCCGTGCTGAGTACCTGTGTACGTGCCCTTCAGCGGACATATGCTCGTACTTATTAATTCCTTCACCAATTCTCAGAGTACAGAGCTTGTGCCTTTACTGTAACTCCTGCTACAAGAGTCTGTTCTCAGCTCAGGTGGGCTCCCTTTCGTTTCCAACAGCGTCCTCGCCCTACTCGGCATAAACAATAGCTGTGCTGTACGGACCCTTCCTGTGTGCCTGATACCGTTCCCATCACTTCGCGTCTGTGAACTTTGGTGATCCTCCCAGGGACAGACCTGGGTAGGAGGCAGCTGTGTTATCATCCCTGTTTTACTGATAAGGAAATTAAGAAAGCTGCCCAGGGTTCTACAGCTGGAGGAGAGCCAGGATTTAAAACCCTGCAGTCTGGTTCCAGAGTGTGCTTTCGACACATAAAACACAGCCCTTCATATGGCGGAGCTTTGTGCATCCCTGCACACACGGAGGAATGTTATTTTCCTACCATTCTCCGCTTTGGGACCCCTCCGTACACAAGGAGGGAACACCTCTGTACCCGTATCGGAGTCCTTATTTCCTTTTTTTAAAAAATGTGGTTTTTTTTTTTTAATGTTTATTTATTTTTGAGAGAGACAGAGCATGAGTGGGGTTGGGGCAGAGAGAGAGGGAGACACAGAACTCGAAGCAGGCTCCAGGCTCCGAGCTGTCAGCACAGAGCCCGACGCGGGGCTCGAACTCACCACCTGTGAGATCACGACCTGAGCCGAAGTCGGACACTCAACCGACTGAGCCACCCAGGCGCCCCTGTAGTCCTTATTTCTTATCTTTGCCTTTGAAAACTGACATCTCCCATTACCCTCCTTCTGTGAAAGCCAGAATTCTCCTTGCTTCCTCAACAGACCGGGCTGTGCAGTCAGGAGGGATCAGTTTTGTCTATAATCCCCAGTATTCGTTTCTGACATCATATTCCTCTTATCTTTCAGCTTTTCGTTATTCAATTGCTGCCACTGCTAGGCTCTTCTCTGTGATCCACATTCAACTTTCTGGGTAAGTTCTGGGCCCAACTTGTTTTCTTTCATTTTAACCCATTTCCTCCAACTACCTTAAAAACTTCAAATTCTCTGTTAAGTGGGGTTCATTAAATCAATATGGCGCACCCATCTGAATGGACAGCACCGTTAACAAATACTACAAAGCTGTAGAATTCAAATTCCTAACGTGAGAATCCATACTCTATTAAGTAAGACAATCAACTTAAATGCAAATGCACACACGGTATTACCCTCTTTTGGTGAAAAACACCTGTAGAAAAAATTTGGAAAGAACCACAACAAATGTCAGTGACTACCCGGAGGCGATGGGCTGATGAGTGATGTTTTGTTTTTTATGCTTATGCGTACATTCTGTTTCTCTTAAATAAACACCACTTACTTACATCATATAGTGTTTTAAAAGCACACCTGTTTGATAACCTTTCAACCCCCCTGGGCCCCTCCCTCCTGGACTCTCCAGAACTGGTCCTCGCTCCCAAAAGCCGGTTGGAAACAAAGCCAAAGGACTTACTCTTTGAATTATTAGTCTACTCTGAGCAAACGCTGTCCACCTGACTCACGGACCACATTTTAGGCACACTAGACCCTGCGCCACAAACAGCATATCCTCACTGTAGGCTTACTTTCTGTTGTGTGCTCCATTCCGGATCGAATCCTGGACCTCTCTAGCCATCTCTCCTGTGTAGTCTTCTAGGCTGTAATGATTTGCCATAGAAAGGGCCCACAACTCTTAGGACCCGCCTCCCACAAATCCATGGGATCACATTTCAATGGGTCCTTTTCATTGCTTAGTAATCTTCTATTCATTTCTTGAAGTCCTACCACATTTTCCACATTTGTGGTTCCAGACGTGAGTCTACAATCCCACTTGCCTCTAACTCTCATTACTCATCTGGCCCCAACTAACGGTGCTAATGAGTGATGGGAAGGTCTCCTGAAGACCTCGGGGTAAGATGAAAATGAGGCTGAAATAAGGGAGACTCAAAATGTACTATGTGCACGCGGCCACCTGCACAACGTCCCACTTTGCAGAAGAGCTGGTAGATGGGTGACCGGAAGACACGCTAAAGCGAAGTCCATCACGGCAACCAGAAAAGTATCTCAACACAAACACGTCTAGAGAGAAGGCCTATTACATAGAAAGCTAAGCCGACTGGAGGAAGCAGTGTTGTAATGGGTGTGAAGGAAGAGCGTTAGAAATGAAGGCAGAGAATCTACATGGAAGATAGGAAAGAACAAGAATTGGGCTGGCTAGCCGGTTGCCTTTTGCACTGTTCAAAGGGATAAACGATCTTGGTTTCCAGTCTGCTTAGTATGAATACCCTTGAGCAGCAGCAGAAACCCGCAGATCGATGTGTGTGGCCTAAAATCTCTCTCTTCAGCTTTAAACCCATTTTTTTTTACAGACTGCCTACTGGGTATTTCCACTTGCATGTCCCACGGAGGTCTCACAACTAACAGGTGCAAGGGGTGCCTAGGTGGCTCAGTCGGTTAAGCGTCTGACTTCGGCTCGGGTCATAATCTCACGACTCGTGGGTTCGAGCCCCATGTTGGGCTCTGGGCTGCCAGCTCAGAGCCTGGAGCCTGCTTCAAGTTCTATTTCTCCCTCTGTTCCTCCCTCGCTCATGCCCTCCGTCTCTCTCAAAAATAAAGGCTAAAAACAACAACAACAACCTAACAAGTGCAAAATTAAATTCATTATCTTGCCTAGCAAACGTGCCCCTCCATCCACTGTTCTCTATCTTGACAAATGGCATTGAAGACCCAAACCTGGGACTACCCCTTGATTCTTCCCTCGCACACCACCTTTATCCAATCAGTCACCAAGTTCACCTCCCTGGTGCATCACTTTCATTTCACCCACTGCCATTACCACCGTCCATATCCTCACCCTCATTCCCCTAGATTATCTGCAATAGCCACCTGACTGGTTTCGCCATCCCCTTTCTCGCTCCCCGCCCTCCAGCCCAATCTCCACAGGCGGCCAGAGAGAACTTTCAAGAGCTGTGTCACAATCTGCTCAAAGCCATTCAAGAACTTCCCACTGTCGTTAGAATAAAGTCCAAACGTTTTTACACGTCTTATGGGTGTGTGTTTGTGTGTGTGGTGTGTGGTGTGTGGTGTGTGTGTGTGTGTGTGTGAGTGAGACCTGGCACCTGCTCTCCAGTAACACGTCTCATCACACCCCACACCAGGCCGTGCCTGTCCCCCAAACTCTAGCCAACCTCATTTAGTTCCGCGTGCTTGCTGTGCTGTCATCAGCGAACCAGTGTGGTGCCTCGTGTGTCTGCCCCCTAGACTCACTGCAAGCCCTGTGAACCCAGGGATGTTTCAGTCCTGTTCACTACAGGAGCCCAATTTGGTAGGTTCTTTTTTTTTTTTTTTAATTTTTATTTCTTTTTAAGTAGGCTTCATGCCCAGCACAGAGCCCAACGTGGGGCTTGAACTCAGGACCTTGAGATCAAGACCTGAACTGAGATCAAGAGCTGGATACTTAACTGAGTGAGCCACCCATGTGCCCCCCACAATTCGGTTGGTTCTTTTTTTAAATTTTTTTGTACATTTATTTATTTTTGAGAGGCAGAGCACAAGTGGGGGAGGGGCAGAGAGAGAATGAGACACAGAATCCGAAGCAGGCTCCAGGCTCCGAGCTGTCAGCACAGAGCCCGACGTGGGGCTCGAACTCACAGACCGTGAGATCATGACCTGAGCCGAAGTCGGACGCTTAACCGACTGAGCCCCCCAGGCGCCCCTGCTTGGTTCTTGACTGATGTTTATAAACAACTATGTGTTACTTTAAGACATTAAGACATGCGTGCCCTGGCATGTCAGCATCTCAGAAACGGACACACACCCGACAATCAACGGTGTGGCATTTTTACTTGGCAACATTTTCTTAGCAGTGTGCAAATGAAGTCTGTCTTACGAGGGATGGCTGCAATCAGGTTCAATGACATATGGTACTCACTATTAAGATCTTTCAATTACCTTCCTCTCCTGTAATTCCCCATCCCTACCAATCTTCTGATAACTTAGCTTCCGATATAGATTTTTATTTAGGCAAAGAACATGACGACCAAAGAAATGAGAGCTCCGAGCCACCTGCCGCTCAGCCTTTTCACTGTGAATTAATAAATCAGAGGTTTTGCTTATAGATCATTAACACTATTTAGCACCTATCAGTTCCTCTGATCCTGATCTGCTGGAGTACACGGGCACATTCTGGAAGCTGAGAACCAGACTCTGGGATGGTGCTGTCTGCCCTCATGAGGCCCTGCACACACCCCCCCCCCCCCCATTTTATCACTTGCTACGTTACATTATATCAGAACCGTTAAATATGTGGCTCTGGAGTCAGAGTGCCTGGGACAAGTTATGTGATCTCCGAGCCTCAGTTTCCTCATCTGAAAACTGAAGGTAACAATAGTAGGTTACTGAGATAAGTTGGAAATATAAGGAAAGAGCTTAGAACAGTCTCCAGCACGTAGCAGACACTCCACGCATTTTAGTGGCGCATTAGGACTGTTATTATTACTATTATATTGTTATCACGACTATTACTACTACACCACAATCATCATCACTGTCCCTGGACTGGAAGTTCCTTGAGGGCACAAACCGGGTCTCAACTCATCCCTGTGTCGCCAGGCACTTAGTGCTGCGCCTGGTACGAGGAGAATCAGCAATTATTCCATGTTGAACTCACCCCATGTCCACACCACCCTAGGAAACCCTGCCTGAGGGCTGGCCAGCTTCCCTAGATAAGATCCGCCTCAAGTCTCTTTAACTGCAAAGGAACAGCCCAAGCAATGTCCGTTCCTGCAATGGCCTTAATCCCCAATAAAACACACTCTAAATGTGGTTTTGCCCAGCCTTAAAAGAGCTACCCCTTTTCTTCTTGAGTGCTAACCCTTCTCCTTGTATTTTCCAGGTACTCCTGTCATCCTTACTTAATACCAAGGAAGCAGAGACCCACTAAGGTTGCATAATTCATGGAAGGCCCCACGGGAGTGAATGGCACAGCCAGGTTTGTCCCACCCCACCAACCAGCTACCCTCCCAGCTCGGGTATCACGAACAACATTAAAAGGCAGATGACAAACCAGGGAAGAGTATTTTAATATTAGTGTTAAACGAGGTCCAGTATATGTAAATATATATAAAGAGCTATTATAAACAATTAAAAAAAAAAAGTCAAGCTCTGCAATGGAAAGGTGAATACAGAAGAGGCACAAGCAATTCAGGAAAGAAAATAAACTGGTTCTCAACAAGTGCATGAAAAAATGTCCACTCTTACCTAGCAATTAATTACACGCAAATTATTACAATAAGAAACCATTTTCCACCTATCAAATCAGTGATGATTTTATGTAGCGTTGCAAAGCGTTGGGGAAATGGGTGTTTTCAGGCGCAGCCAGTGAGAGTGTATGTGGATGGCTATTTTCCAACACATACCACGTCTTAAGACCGTGCACGTCTCTTTGCCCTGATAATCCCATTTCCGGGAATTTACCCTAAGTGACTAGTCATGGATGTGTTAACCACAAAGTTGTTTATCACCGTATTATTTAGAAGAGTAGAAAAGTTGGAAACAGAAATCATCTAAATGTCCAATAGGGAACTGGCTAAAAAAAATAGAAAACAACATCTTTTACTTTATGGGACTATTGTTAAAAGTTATATTTATTGTCGGAGGTAACGTATGTGAAGCACTTTAGACAGTGCCTGACGTATACGTGCATAGCAAATGATGGCTATTATTACAGCAAATTTACCAGCAGGAATATTATACAACCATTAAAACGATATGACTGGTAATGACATAACACAGTAAAAAGGCAAAGTAGGTTACAATAAAGACCCAACTTTTGTTTTATGACTATACACACGAACACATAAATACTTATGCACAGGATCTATCTATACGTGTGTTAAGAAAGTAAAGAATTTTTTTAAACGTATGCCAAAATGTTAACAGTCATGGTCTTTCAGCGATGATCATTTTTGTTTTGTTTTCAACTTTCACATTTTCTAATACACTTTAAGAAGTATGTACTACTCTTTTAATGAGAGGGATAAAAATTTAAGTGAATTTAGGTGGCTTCTTTTTTTTTTTTTTTTTTTTTTTTAGAAGAAACAGGAAATGTTGAACTTGCCTATTTGGTCAAAGAACATTCAACATAAAATTTTATTCAACAAATAAGTTAATCACAAAATACACACTCTGTTTCGTGTTGTGGACATTTAAGGGCCTAGAGAAGGAAGGACGGAGGGGAAGGAAGAAAGAGGAAGAACCGCAGAAGGAGGAGCGAGTCCGGAACCGGGACAGAGGGGCCCAGAAGACACGCAGAGAAGAGCAGGGGCGCGAGGCAGAGGGCACTGGTGGCTCCAGGTTCCTTCCAAT
The DNA here is from genome assembly GCF_022837055.1 of Prionailurus viverrinus. Classification (NCBI taxonomy): domain Eukaryota; kingdom Metazoa; phylum Chordata; class Mammalia; order Carnivora; family Felidae; genus Prionailurus; species Prionailurus viverrinus. The sequence continues at coordinate 7,489,273 of NW_025927605.1, forward strand.
CGTGGGACATTTATGGGGCCCCCGCTATGTCCCAGGCATCGTGTGTGAACGTGACACAGCTTCTGCCTTCCCAAGAGCTTATTTTCCACGTAGTTCCACAGTTTCCTGCTTTCCAACAAAAAACTGAATCCTAAAAGTGACTCGGTTACAACCAGGAGCCTATCTGAGAGCCACCAAATTAGAAGAGGAGAATCTGTTAACTACTCTGATATATCCTGCCACCCATTCGCTTGGGCTTCAAAGTTACTCTTTGGGGTGTAACTTATTTAATGAAAATCCTCTCGTGACTCTTCATCTAGACTAATCCTTAAAATCACAGGGTGCGCCGCTCTGAATGGGAAAGAAGCCAGGCAGGCGTTCTTCTCCGGACTTTGACAGAAAAATGCGCACTACAGTGATCCGGCCAGGACAGTTTCCTCACCACTGGCCGAGCCAAACGAGCAGGGCGCTAAGCAAGTTAATCCCGTGGTTCTTTCTAGCTCTGTCACTTTGTACTAACAGAACGGAGAAACCTGTGACTAGATTCTATTTAGAAACCCGGAAAGTGGTTCACACTGTTCGATCGGTGCAAAGACTTGCTAACCCCAGAATACCCGGTCAAGGCTGAGATACACTGATGCCGTGCGTCCCTGCGGGCTGGGTGGTCAAGGGCTTACAAGATTCACATCCGTGCTAGGAAGCATACACCCCTAGAAACACGGAATGGTTAAAGTAAGACTTAATCTCATTTGACGGGAGAGGTTCCTGAAAAGCGGTCAGTTTCGGGAAATCCAATCCAATCAGACTTTAAGCGAGCTGAGAGAGTATTCGATCTAAAGCAGTCGGCGGCCTTCGTGTTTTAAGGGTCCGGAACCCTTTCCTTAAAAAAGCACAAACGCACGTACACAAAATAAGTGGCGTACAATTTCAGGAATCCTGTGCCCTGAGCGTCCGATGTCTCGGAGGGACCCGCGGGTAAAAGGCACTGGCAGACACTCCCTTTTTAAACGAACGGAGTTAAGGAGAGCCCGGTCTCCCAGGACGACACGTCTGTGTTTCCACGTGCCGGGCTTATCTCAAGGAGGATCTGCACTCAGAACGCGAATGTGTGCTCTCGGGTTTTACGTGCACGGACGCCCAGGTGGTGACCAACCGGTCCCCGGGAACTCTTACCAGTGTGTGTTTTCATGTGCTCGTCAAAGTACTGCTTCATGTTGAAGTCCTTGCCGCACCACTGGCACATGAACTGCTTGTGCCCGATGTGGATGCTCATGTGCGAGCGCAGCTGGTACTTGTACTGGAACCTCTCGTCACAGTTCTGCAGCGGACACGGGGAGACGCGTGAGAGCCGCGCTCGCTGGCCTCGCTGGGGCCCAGCCCACGAGGTCGCTGAGGCTCCCTCTGCGGCGCTGCTATATGTCTGCAGCTCGGTTATTAGCAAGAGGGAGGGCTTCTGCAGAATGATCCCCGAAGCACACCCGACTTGTCGGGATGACTGAGGAAAGAGAAACAACTCGCTCTGTGTCAGTCCCGGGGCTGCCCTAGTCTGGGAGAGCTACCGGGGTGTTAGAAGCGGCACCTGGCGCCCGCGGCCCCCCCGCTCCCCTCCCTCACCGCGCCCCCCCCCTCCCCAGCCCCCCCCCGCCCCGCCCCAGGGCCGGGGCCCAGCACAGCCCTTACCTCGCATCTGAAGGGCTTCTCTCCAGAATGCTGCAAGGAGTGCACCTTGAGGGACATGCTGCGTTTGAACGACTTTCCACAGGTTTCGCATGTAAACGGCATGTCTTTCGTGTGTGCTGGAACACAGAAGGCGCCGGACTCACGACGGGCCCGCCAAGCCGCTCAAAGTGGCCCAGACCCCGCTCCTACTGCGAGGTAATCGTGCCATCTTAACCTTCCACGCTTTAATGAGTGAGGCCTTCGCAGCAACGTTCTCAAGAGAGGAAGAGGCCACGACGCTGGAAAGAAGCCCGGGTGCGGAAGGCGACCTACCCCGCGCATGCTGCGCCGCGACTACTCAGAACGGACACGGCGCGTTTAGTTTCAGCGAGTCAGAACCGATTACGATTACGGCAAGGCCGTTCCTCAGATCCTGCCCAATCCGACGCGTCAAACACACCAAAGAACGAGGGAAAATGACGGGGGTGGCGAGAAGAGCAGCAGGAAGAACTTACCAACCATGTGTTTCCGCACATGAGCCATGGTGTAGAATTTCTTCTCGCAAATTTCACAGGAAAACTTCTTTTCTGCATACCCATGGACGATCTTGATGTGTTCATGAAGGGACCAGAGTTTCTTGAAGGACTTGTTACAGGAAACACACTGAGCAGGATAAATAGAAATAATCTTTATTTACGGGGGCCTGCAGAAAGCCATAGCTGCCTACCGGCCCGCGAAACGGCCGTGCCTTAGACTCGGGGCACAGGGCCCGAGTCCAAACCGAAGCCAGTCCTCCGAGGAGTCCAGACGCCAACACCAACCTCTGTATGTTCTATTCTCCAAGACGCATCTTTTAGACACGCGTCGGGAGTACAAAAACAATGGCAAAAAGGAAGACGGAAAGAAATGGGAAGTTCCACTCATACAGAAGACTCGACTGCTTTTAGCAAATTAGTACAGTACCAACGAGAAGAACCAAGTTTTTAAAAATAAATGAATTACGAAGAGCATCTGTCTCCTACACGTAAGTCAGCATGCAGGTAACAGGTGCTTCCCAGAGATTACAAACTCATTTTAAAGCAGCACAGATAAAAGCAAGATAAAACACACATTAAAGGTTATAGATCTGTGGAAGCGTAACAATGTTTCTGTACCTTAAAGAATGCATTTGGAGCCTCCATTCACACAATCTATTGAGATTTTATTGTATCTTCCCATTATCTCATTTACTCTACTAAACATTTCCCTCTGGCAGAATTTTCTGTAACTCCTAAACCTCCTTCCCCCTTAGGGCCAGCTCCAGATCTCTCGTACACGCATCTATAGGAAACACACGCGCCAACAGTGCTCAGTTCCTCGTATTACGAATCATGGATAGTCTAGAATATCAGGCATAAAGCGTATCAAAATAAAATATTTCTGGTTAAAGCAACACAATCCTAGAATGTTCTAGGTAACCACCAGACTCTGGGATATTTAAGGGAACAAGTAGTTATTCACTGTAAATAAAGATCTTGAGCATCACGATCACTTCGGGAAACAAGAACTCGGAGTGTAAAAAATAAGCCTGTGCTTGGACCTGCTTGAGAAAAGGGCAGACCCCCCCCCCCACCCCCCAAAGCCATTATGCAGGGCAGGGTTTCGATTTTTACTTCTTCCTGGGTCGCCAGGATTATTAGGATCTACACATATGAACGAAGCAGTGTCCTTCAGGAATGTGAACAGCACTCTTCCGGCGGATTCCAGAAAACCCGAACACAAGTTTAAATGCCTTATGGTCAGCAACAGCGAGGAAAGTCACAGAAGGAGGATGTACTAAATGCTTTCTTTCTGTAACTTCGTAGAGAAAATTTGAGTAGCAACAAAAAAACCACAACTGCATAAACATCAAGATACACCTTTCAGCAAGGGTCATCACAGAGCCGAAGTCCGACCCCTAGGGTGCAGCATCGCGTCGCGCTCCCTTTGGTCTGAACCAGTTGACAACCGAGCAAGGGCAACGGCAACGGTAGCTACGGGAGGGCAGGGGCGCCACCGCTCAGCCTTCTTTCATTACCAAGCGTAAGCGCGAAACAGGTGACGTCACAGCCGACGAATCAAAAGCAGTGAATGTCTAGCAAATGTAACTTATGTTTTAAAAAACCTGTTTAGCGTGAAGCAATGATCTCAATTGTTGATCAAAAGCAAGCGGGAAAGTGAAGACGAAGGAGGGCTCCAGATCAAGCACGCTCCAAGAAACAAACCCAAACCGAACAATTTCACTTTTCAAAAGAAGTTTAGCTTGAATGCAGCACAGCACTTGTATTTTACATATCTGGCGGAGACGTTAACAGACTTACCTTTTATGAACATTCATCAATATGCATTCACGTGTACAAACCAATACGGCTCAACATAACATAATTAGCATACCTCTTAACCTGTCACAATACCGTCCTTTCAGGACACCAGCCTGGTTTGAATACCACACTCTGTTACCTTAATGACACCGTACGGGAGCATTATGTAACCCTACCGCCAGGCGGGCAACACTTTCAACCAGCTCAGCCTCTGTTTAAAGTCTGCATATTCCCATGGGCTCAGCCTCTTGATAAATTTAATGTTGTCATCTCTCCACTGGTAAAAGCAAACTCACTCCTGGAGATCTTCCATTTTCACCGGTCTGAGTCATTACGGTTTTTGTCCCCATCAGCTGCACTAGAATCTGGCATCCTTTCAAACCCAGAAGGGGACCTCTCTCTATTCCTGACCTTGACTCAGTGTCTCCCACCTTGACAGAGAAGATGCCAGAACGAATGACACATTACGTATGTCTTACGACAGCGAATCTCAGTGCCAAGTCGGTGTTGACTCTACCTCCTGGGCAATCACCTACAACAGATCCCCCTTCCACGTACCTGGCTTCCCACTAGTCCAGCGTCAGTTAAATGCAATGCTTTTGAAAGAAAATGTTAAGCCTGGGTTTTGAAAAGACCAAAGCAGGAAGGAGCTTTTAAAAAGAGAAATCGGTGACAACTGTCCCTTCAGCCTCTACTGTATTTATTCTCTTGGGCAGATACCAGGCGAGTCTGAACAGCCAGGTTGTATCCTGAAAGGTTTGCCCTCTCGGTGATGGAACCTACCTGAATATTTTTTTCACAGTCTGTTTGCTGGTGAAGGGACAGCTCACTTTCCAGGACAAACTTCTTGCCACACTTATCACAGATCTGCATGCGCCTATGAGTAACGTTCATGTGCTTCTCCAGGTACCAGCGAGTATTAAACACCCTGGGGCACTTCTCACAGGTCAGAGTCTCTTTCTCCTCGCACTTAGCTTTCTGGACTGGGGCTTTGGGCTCCTTCGCGGCCCGCTTCTTCCGCTTAGGTGGCTCTACACTCTTCCTACGCCCTCTGGTAGTCCTGGGAGTCGGGGAAGCGGTAGCTGCGGCCACGGAGCCGGCCCTCCTGGTTCTCCTTTGTGTGACGCTGGCCTTCTCCACCGTCTTCTCCTTCTTCTTCTGCCTTCCGTTCTCTCCGTAGTCATTGCTGTCATCGGTGGCCTCCTCCTCGCTCTCTTCCTCTTCCTCCTCACTGCTTGTCTTCAGAACAGGAGTCTCTTTGGACTGAGAAGAGACACCCTTTTCCCCTTTAGACACATTTAATGTTTGATTATTAAGGTTTACCTCCACTATGATCTGCTCCCTTTTGTAAGAGACTTCCTCCTCCTCCTCCTCGTCTGTGTCATCAGAATTCTCCCGGTCTTCTTTGACAGCATGCACGTCAGACACTGCCCTTGTCTCCCTGAAATACGGCTGTTCCTCTGTTTCGTGGAGATGTGGTTTGCTCATCTTGGTGTCCACTAACACAGAATAAGGACTTCCTGTTTCCCTTTTGTACACTTTGGTGGACAGGTCAAGTTCTTGGTTGGCACCGTGATAAAAGGTAGATGGCGCTTGACCACGACGGCTCTCTTCTTGTGCCATTCCTGCTACACGCGCAGCACAGTTTTCAGCCAGCTCCTGACCAGAACTGGCTGTGTGGCTCATGGGTGCGTGGCCCGGTTTATTACGCAGTTCAGACTAGAGAGAGAGAGCTCTCAAACAGGGTAGCTGTTAAGCCTCCAATAATTTTCCATCCACAAAGAACCACTCAAATGGAAAAAGGGTATTCCTGGGACCTGTGTGCAATTCTTCCAGTGTTGCAGCACCAAAGCAGAAGTCGAAAGGTTTGGTATTATGGCAAGAGCAGAGCACTAGGGATTTTTCTTCTGCAGACAGCTGCAAGTGACTTGGCGCATCTTATCTACAAAGAAAAGCAAAGAGGAAAAAAGGTCAGATACCACTATTTCCTTCTTACAGCATGAGCTTACATCATACCACAAACACAGCTGAAAAGGATTAGACTCTTTATATATACAATTCTTTACCCTGCTTAAGTGGTTCCGCGTGGGCCATTATTTTACTGGGCTACTGGTTTACTAAATGTGACACGTATTTTGTCGGAGTGTAAAGTCCACGACAGCGGGAGGCATCATCTGTCCAGTACACGGAGATATTTTTAGAGCTTCGCACAGGGCCAGGTGCTTAGTAGGTGTTGGGTATACGTTGGACGACGAACTGGGTGTCTACGCTTGCATGGCGTTCATTATGCTAGGTGCCACGGCACATAACGGTACGGCAGAGTATACGGTCTCTGTCCACAGGGCGTTTAGTCTTGGTATATAATACGTGTCATACGCGAAACACACAAGAGCTTTATGCCGGCTGGCTTTCTTTACAGCCTCGGTCACCACCACCCACCACGGCGAGGGCTCAAAGGACAAAGCTGGCAGTGAGCTAGGAGGATAGAACGGCTAAGCGACGTAACTCCAGAAGAGACAGAAAACGTCCTCGGCCTTCAATACAGTATAATCTGGGCACAGACATTACTGGATTCAGGTTTGCTGGAGCAATTTCCAAGTTGCTACGTATTTTTAAGTCTCCTCTAGGTGAACGGACTAGATGCGCTCAAGAGCTGGGTAATTTTTCACGTGTCAGTTGCACGGAGGTCTAAATTCTAAGAAACAGTAACCATCAGGTTGATAGGGTTCCAAGAAAAATAAAACCGTCCATTAAAAAAAAAAAAAATGAGAAGGGCACATAATTTGCTTTGTGACATACCTCACATTGCTGTTTAGTCAACCACCTAATCTCTGAATCATGAATATTACTGCAAACACATACCCCGTCCAGTCGACACAAGGAAGGAAACTAGCCTTTGCTGAACGCCTCCTCTGTGAGCCGGCAGGTAAAGGTGCTCGGTATTATTTCTATTTGAAAGCCACCACAAGACTTTGGGGCTGGTTTTGAAACTCGTTTTCAATTTACAGATATATATTTTTAAATCAAATCACTAAAAAAGGACAAGCACGCACAGCTGCCCCAGTCAAATACACGGCAAGGTTTATAATGGAAAGAGCAGCCCTCTGCCTACTCTGTCCTATCTGAAACCCATCCCCCACAGACGAAACCATTCGACTACTTTATTAGCCCCTCCCCCCAGGATGTGCTTCCGTATTTGTAAATATGACTGGATTTCTATTTCTTGATTTTTTTCAGTTTGAGACATTACTATTTGCCTCTCACTATAGTTTTCTTACCTTATTGTTCCCAACCTTCCCTCCATCTTCCCAATAAGAGTTGGATCACAGCTTTTTGTTAAATCAGTATTTGTTCTTACGTTATTATAATATGTGGCTCATAACTACTACTGTCATTCCTCTGTGACTATCTTCCGTCTTCTTTGACCTTATGGATGTATTCTTTTAAAAAAAGTGATTTTACTTTCATTTCAGTGGAATTTCAGAAACGCCTGGCGATAAACACCACTATGTTTTACTTGACATCTGAACAGATATATTTGTACGTTTTTATAGTTATAAATGAGGAAGTTATGCCTGTGAGAGGCTAAGTAATCTGAGACCACATACCCATTACATTCGAGAAGCAGTGTTTGACCCAGGCCTGCCTGACCCCACGGCTCATGGACAAATGACGCTCCAAAATAATTTCAACTCAGTTGTCCCTATAAACCGCGTACCTTTTGCCCATTTCAAAATTTCATACCTCATAAGGTAAGCAGGAAGATCCCAGTAGCTTTTAATTCTACTTAGCTTTATTTTGCATGTGCCAAAACTTCTGACCCAGGGAAATAATGTAAACTACTACAAATCACGTTAAACTTACTCACGCTAATTATCTCAAATTTAGCAAGGGAGGAGAGACAGTAAAATTCAGTTAACCAGCAAACGCTAAGAATTAAACAAAAACCGGGAAGACAAAGAACAGTAATTGCGGGGAAATCCTCTGCGGTCATCGTTAAGGTGTTCTTTGCAAAGACCTGTGGGTCCTCAACCTTGGAGGCGTGTGGCCGGACCACGTGTTCTAACCCCACCCCTCCCCTGTCGGTGGGTGCGGTACCGTGACTACTTCCGGACCGCACATCGCGAGGACAGGTGACATGCAGGACAGGGCATTTTCTGACCAATGAGACATCCTCCCCGCCCCCCCCCCCCCCCACACACTCCTTTTCTCTCTGCCTCAGGGACCACCAACCTTCAAGATGACAACTGCCATCACTGGTATCAACCTGAGACCCCGAGTGACTAGAATGATCTACAGGATAGGCGCGGCGCAGGGGATTTTACTTTTATTTTTTATTTAATTTTACTCAGGGTGGGTTTTTAAGACCTCTGAGATCTTGTGTTGTTTAGTACTATTGCACGCATCATCTGGCCTGGCCTAGCTGGTACTGCCTTATCCACAAAAACGAACACATAGGGCAAAGGCTTAGGAGCGGGTGAAAGGGGACAAGGGAGGTTATGGGAGGCGACAAGGACAGCAACTCTTATTATGCAGTGGTGAAATTACTGGTGAGGCTTATCACCTATGTGTCTCCGAAGAGAGAGCACTCACCGCTCCACCAGGAGAATGGGACTGTCCAGAGAGAGTGCTGCTTACTATCGGCTGTCCGTGACAAATCATGACATGAAAAGGACGAACGCAGAAAAGCATTGATCGGTTTGCAGTCGGGATTAAAGGAGTCCAGAAAGTCAGCGGTTTGTAGGTTAGAAGAAGCAGATGCTTAATAAAAACAGGGAAAGTCTTCGAGCTACAGACGCTGATTAGAATTCAGTCCTGAGGCGGGATCAAGAACTACTTACTGATAAAACCTCCCACTGGATTAAGGCGGGGCCCAGCAAAAAAAAAAAAAAAAAGAGAGAGAGACTAATGAGGAAAGCAGTCTCTTAGCGTACGTAGCTACAAAGCCTAGTTCTCTAATGTGAATCAGTTGAAATGCTATTAGTAAATGGGGGAAATGATGTCAGTGTAACACCCAAGTTCTTCTGTTGGTTTCTATGAGATGTTCCCCTGCGAGTTCATGTTTCAAGCGATCAAGAGAAAGCTTTCTCACAATTAAAGAGAGAGCCTTAGCAACCTACGAAGACCTTAAGAAAAAAGCTGAGCATCCGACTTCCATGCCTTCCTTGAATGCTAGGAGCGGCTGGTTCAGCTGCTTCATGAACCACCACACTTTCCACTTTATGTCTCGTCAAGTTGAGGCATGTGTTCCCCTCCCGGGTTACAAAATTGTTTTGGATCGCCAAAGCCTACCCATCTCATACATCAAAATTTTAATTGTAATGAAACTGGTCTCTACCGTAAGCGAATGTCTTCAAGACCCCAGTCTCCGGGGAAGAAACCACTACCCAGGGGATTAAGTCTTGTAGAGGTTCGACTGACTGATGCTGGGTGCACATGCCTATGGCGATTTAGTATATTTACATTTAGAACATATCATTTAATATATTATAATACATTTACTTTAATTATTGTTTTTATTGGTACACCGGTTACAGTGTTTCACAGATTTTGAGTGGTCTGCCCCAAACTGATTTTTCCCATAAGCCTCATTCATTTTTTTTTATATATATTTAAAAAAATTTTTTTTTAATGTTTATTTATTTTTGAGACAGAGAGAGACAGAGAAGGCTCATTCATTTTAATGTATGATTCTGCAAAATCCAGGAAGACATAGGGGCGCCTGGGTGGCGCAGTCGGTTAAGCGTCCGACTTCAGCCAGGTCACGATCTCGCGGTCCGTGAGTTCGAGCCCCGCGTCGGGCTCTGGGCTGATGGCTCGGAGCCTGGAGCCTGTTTCCGATTCTGTGTCTCCCTCTCTCTCTGCCCCTCCCCCATTCATGCTCTGTCTCTCTCTGTCCCAAAAATAAATAAACGTTGAAAAAAAAAAAAAATCCAGGAAGACATATATGGCATTACAGCAGAAATACCTATCCTCAAAATTAAGTCCAGGAAGAAGTATGGGACCAATAAGACAGATCTCTGTAGCAAATTTAAGTAGGATTAGAAAAGAACTGTGGATGTGGCTAAGGCCCACAGGGCTGACTGGAAGTAAACTTTTTAAAAAAAGCCAATTAAGTTTTTAAGAGTTATATGGCCAAAAGAACCTCCAGACTGGATTAAAAGAGACCATGACTGTTCAAGACTTAAAATGCTCTCTGGGTCCTCAAGCGTCTATGGGAGGAGGCAGGCCAAGAAAGCTGATCATTCCCCTAAGGGGGCATCTTCTTCATGAGTCCATTCTACATACAATTAAGAAGATTACAGGAAAAGAAGGGGCGCCTGGGTGGCCCAGTCGATTAAGCATCCGACTTCAGCTCAGGTCATGATCTCAGGTTTGTGGGTTCGAGCCCTGCGTCAGGCTCTGTGCTAACAGCTCAGAGCCTGGAACCCGCTTTGGATTCTGTGTCTCCTTCTCCCTCTCTCTCAAAGATAAACAAAATGTAAAAAAATAAAATTAACAATTAAAAAAAAAGAGGATGAAGCGAGGGAGCAAGAAGAAAACAGACCTTCGAGTTACTCCTAAGGAGCCAATCAGAGTCTATTCAAGAACATTCTCCCACCCTGAGGAGGCCCTCTCAATGACTGCCCCGAGATTTTAGAATTTGCTATAGTGCACTGACTGCTACAGTTCTATTCTTGCCCCCTTTCAAATGGGAGCCCAGTAGATAGTCATGGCTGCACTTTGTATGTCGGGGCAGTGACCATCTGTCAGTTTCTTTCACACAAGTCTCTAGATCAAGAAAGGCAACATCTAGATCCAATGTAGAGACTACTGTGCGTCATCTCCTCACAAAGAGACCACCAATCGTCATACCCTTGAGTCACTCTGAGGTCCTGGACTTGAAGCTTGATGCCCTTGATGAGGGGGCCAAAGGCAAGCTCAGGACAAAGCACAAGCTAACACCCTGCAGCCCTCCCTCCCCAAGTGCTCCCCCCCCTTCTCCCCATGGGATACGTGTGACATTCCTCAGGCACTCCTGGCTGCCCCAGAACAAAGGAAAGGGAAAAACAAATGGTTAACTGATAGAGATCACAGTCATGCAGGACATGAGTCTCCGTCAGTTTACAAATGTCTCAGCAAATTACAAGGAAAAGGCAATCTTATCAATAGCCTAGCCTCCAGAAACGCACAGGCTCAATCTCCTGGAGCCCTAAAGTGTGGCACTCCCCTCCACAGTGATGCGGGGCACAAGGGCAAGAAGAAAATGTAGATAAAATTAAAATTCTTTACAACCTGCAGCCCATTGACAAATACTTGAGGCAAATACAGAGAATAATAGTCCTCTAGGAACCCCCTACTGTCTTAATGTTAGTGCTTTGCTGGAGGGAAAAAGAACTTTAGCTCAACAATAGCAAGGCCTCCAGTATCTTATGAGTCCTCTTTGGCCAATAAAAGTCCTTTTGGAAATGTCCGTTCTTCCTTAGCCACCCCCCCACCCCCAACTCCGTAGTATATAATCCACTCCTCACAACCCAGTGCAGCTCTTTCTGCCCGCGGGTCCTCTCCCCGCACTTTAACAAGTCAATCACCTTTTCTGCACCAAGAATTCTTTCTTGGCCATTGGCCCCGGACCTCCCCACCCCACCACTTCAAAACCGCATCACCATGACTGGCTAGACCTTGGGGTTCCCTACCTTGCAGAGGAAGTGAGTGTATTTGGCCAATGAGAGAAACCAGACAGTATCTGATGAGCAAAAGCATGGTGCTGTTTATGAAGTATTTGCAGCTGGCTCCCTGGCAGGGCTGAATTCCTGCCCCTACCATAGCCATGCGGGGACTACCTGACTAGTTGTGGGCATCGTGTGAAATAAGACCTGTGCGTCACTTCTGAGCTACTGTAGTTCATTGCCAAGAAGAGGCCCTCCAGACCGCTTTTCCCTCTCAGGCATGGTGACCAGACGGTTGCTCCATCAATCTGCATCCCTGAGTGATGTGAGAGGAGCTTCCCTGCTCATTTACCATGGCCACGCAGCGAGAGCGAAGTCCTTCACTGGTTTCAGCCAAGGGTGGGCAGTGATCTGTTATGGCAGCATAACCTAGCTAATGTGGTTCTTTATATGTACGCTTATACATATTACACGGATCAGCTATCTCGGTCCTCAGCTAGACAGCACAGACAGTAGAATTACTAAGTGAAAAGTTAAATCCGAAAGACAAAGGGCTTAATACACAGGGGAGTTCTTTACTTAGTAGGTTAGAAAATGAGACTATTCTTTCTTTAAAAAAAAAATTAGAGTTAGAGGGCTTTATTCTATTTTAAATGACACACGCATAAACGCCTTCCCACATGAACCTGAGAGGGGCATCTCACCACTATTACAATCAGGGACACTCACAGAAACATCAGCAAACCACACGGTCGCAACGGAAGATGCAGTCTAACTGTTCGCTTTGAAACACACACGGGCTCTCTGCCCGCATTTTACTTGCTTCATTTGATTTTGGCACCTTTACCCTTCACTCAATTTTGGTAATAATCTTCCTTTATTCTCTTTCCAGAAGACTTAAACTATCTCCTGAGAGCACAACTGAGTAACCTTTGCAAGACCGGAAGCACACGAGGGAAACGGAACATTCCATGTTTCGTTATCCAACTCCTACTGTGTATCCTCAGTTCTAACTTACTTATTACAAATCATCTTAGCTTCGTTTTTTAGAAGGGTCTCGAGGTGAATACACGGAGCTCTAAGAACCTGAAAGCAGACAGAAACGGCAACGAAGAAATAACTCTCATTGATATTTAAAGCCGTTTAAATTCATCTCTCCTTGGTGTTACAACAACACAAGTTCTTAGACATCGTTTTCTACTGCTTCTTAGATTCCAAATTAAAGCAGGTCATTCCTTCGTGTCCTGCCATAATTAACGTACACAACTTAGGAAAAAATGTGGTACGTATGCTAAGGGGTAAACAAACTGAGAAGCAAGCGGTCCTGGCACTCTATGAGCTTGACCAGCCACTGCGAAGAAAACACAATTTTAAAAGAAAAACTAGAGAACGCGATAGCATGTTATAAACAGCAAAGTACAACTTCCAGAATGCACGCTTCTCAGTGCCATGTTCCCCCCAAGTGGATTACAAAACAAACTTACGTAGTCTTTGAGAGTGTTTATTTACATTTAGTTTTAAAAGAAAAACCACTTTGTCCCCTGAAAAGTTTTAATAGTTAATTTTTGACAAACCCAACAGGTTTTTTTTTTTTCCTATTAAAATATGCAACTATACATCCTCCTCGTGTACTTGGGGCGAGTCGCTGCAAGTTGAAAGGGCAACTTTGTAAAGCGTATCACTCTGCCACCCGTCCTGACTCCTCTTGCGGAACCGCTTCCTCCAGCCTGTTTCCAAGGCCAAACTACCTGGTGCCCAACCGTGGTCCCGCTGGACGGAGGTTTCCAGAACCTACAGCGATTGAGGAGAAGGCCAAGACCACAACAACCAAGAAATGGATAGGAACAAGGAGGGAAAGAGAAATGTGTATTGGCAAAATCCTTCCAAATAAATAAATAAATAACGAAATAAATAAGGAGATAAATAAGGTCCACCAGGAAGAAGGGACAGGATGACAACTGGGTCTGTGACAATAACTGTCTGATACTTTATTCAAAGCTCTGTGGCTTTTGCAGAAGGCCATTCACTTCTTTCTTATTAGGAAAGTATGTTAGTGATGCATTTGCCAAGTAACAACTAATCTCAAAGTCTCTGGACAGTCAAGTAATTATTTAACAACTACTATATACACTGGAGTTTAAAAAAAAAAAAAGCAGAAATCTGAAAGTTTAGAAGAGAGAAAAATTTCTCCAAGTTGGAGAAATTGGAAAAGTCTGTGAAGGATAATATATTTCGGAAAAGTCTGAATGGCAGGTATATATATGCATATTCTATTATATATTACATATAACAAAACAAATACACAGTTAAGCAAGATAGAGTAAGTTTAAAAAAAAAAAGTTAAAAAGTTGAAGTAGAAAAAAATAAAAGTAGGAAAGATAATACCTGGAATTAGGATAAAATAAAAGCAAAAACCGCCTTATACTAATTATCAGTATTGACAAAAATAAAAATTTAAATATCTGAATTGCAATTCAAAATACTGTTTTACAAGAATGTGTTCCTTATGAAATAATTATTTAATCTCTCTACCTGGTAATTAAGTAGAGTTTAAAATTCATGTCCACACTAAAAGCTGATTTTTTTTTCTTACTATAGTAGGTTCTACTCGTCTGCAATGAAAGAAATCTCACCAAGTCCTTGTCTTTTTCTTTCTTTTTAATGTTTATTTACTTTTTGAAAGAGAGAAGGGGGGGTGGGCAGAGACAGAGAGGGAGAGAGGCAATCCCAAGCTGGCTCCACACTGTCAGCACAGAGCCTGACGTGAGGCTCGATCTCACAAACCGTGAGATCGTGACCTGAGCCGAGATCAAGAGTCAGACTCTTAACTGACTGAGCCAGCCAGGTGCTCCTGTCCTTGTTTTTTTCTTAAAAATAATCTCTAAGAGTAAGACAACTTTCAAGATACCTATGGTGGACACTCAAAGTCTGACTACTTCAGAACCTAAATTGCTAAGTAATTTTAACAAGCGCGGTAAGAGTCATTTAGACCTCTCTCATCTTGTTCTTTTATATAAAACAAGCTATACTATTATGGCAAAGAATGTGTGACCCAACAGGGTTAATGATGGGACCAATAACCACAGTTCATTTTTAACCCAAGTTTTGGTACTGTCTAAAACTTGATCAGTCTGTGTACCTCAGTCTGTCGACCTGTAAAGTGGGAACCAAGAACAAGCTGCAAACCTGGAAAGCTCGGTAAGGTCTACTCCCTGATTTACAAAATGCATACGGTAGTGGTGATAATTTGCATTTATACGATGTTTTACAATGTGCACATAGCATATTTATCATACATTTGTTACACATTTATTAAGTGCCTACTACGTGTTAGGCGCTGCAGGAGTTGGAGCCATCAAGGTGTGCAAAGGTCTAACCAGGGAGACGGACGTGAAAACCAGTCACCGCAGTACGGCGTGATAAGGACAATTGCAAAAGACAGCACAGCCCAGTGGTTAAGAGCACGAACTCCGAGGCATTAGAAATCTGGCTCTGACACATTCCAGAGCTAAGTGGCTTTGGTCAAATTACTTAACCTCTCTATGCCTCAGTTTTTGCATCTGCAGAATGAAGACAATTATTGTGTGTACCTCATGGTATGTTACTGGGATTAAATGAGTTAATAAAATATAAACGCTTACGAGAGGACTTAGCCACAGTAAGCCCTATTGTAAGTGTTTCCTGAATAAACACACTCACCTATACCTATAATGTACAGAGGCAGTGCAGGAAAAGGAGGTGACTGACTGGTGTAAAGGGGGGGGGGGTCACCTGTTAGGGGAAGTTTCAGAGATGAGATAAAGCTGGAGCTGGTTCTGAAGGACAAGCAGAAGTCAGAGAGATGGAGAAGGGAAGTAGGCAAAGTTACAGGCAAGAAACTCACATGAAAAAGACAGGAATGAAACCACATAGGGTTTTGTTTGTCTTAGTTAAGCAGCGTTGCCCTGCAGTGGCTTGGACTGCAAGTTCCTATTTCACAGCTGAGCCTCAGTTTGACAACTTTCCCATTATGGTTGCTGGATACGTGATGGAACAAGGGCTGGAATTCTGGTGTTCTAACTCCTAGTCCCATTCACCAACGGCCTCTCGTTGCGCTATGACAATTATTCCAAAAGATGTATTTAGGCCTTGAACAACAACAAAAAAGTCTCTAATGAGACAAAGTAAAAGAAATAAAATGTTGTTCAAGGGTCCAAGTTTGAACCTTCGCTAGTGAATGCCCACCTCCCTGCACGAGGCCCCGAGTGTTGGGTCACTTCCCAGGGACACATCTCAGGTCTCAGCACGCCTCGCCTGCACTGGGTGTTCCACAGGGACCAATCTGACAAGGTAAAAATTTAATGTGGTTCAGTTCGTTTTCTCGCAACAATACTGTTAAGTTTTCAGCAGATGAAACCTTAAGAAATCTGTAGACTTTAAACTTGGGTGTGTAAAGTGGGAGTTACAGATACAAAACTGACAGTAAAAAACGCTCTGAGTCACAAGATCAGTAGCACGTTGTAAATGTCCTTCATTTCCAAGGGTAGGCACAGAACAAACCTGGGACACACTAGAAAAGCTACCGATACAACATGTAAAATTCAGCTTTACAATAAGCAAAACCTCAAATGACATAGATTACTGGGCCATATTTTAGATCAATATTATAAAGTGTTCTCAGATGCCTGTATTTCATATAGGTGAAACATACAACTAATTAAAAATTTTTTTTACTGTTTATTTATTTTGAGAGAGAACACGTGAGAGCGAACAGAGAAAGGGCAGAGAGAGACATGGAGAGAGAGAGAGAGAGAGAGAGAGAGAGAGAGAGAGAGAGAGAGAGAGAGACAGCGAATCCCAAGCAGGCTCCCCACTGTCAGAGCAGAGCCTGAGGTGGAGGTTTGAACTCACGAACCCGTGAGACTATGACCTGAGCTGAAACCAAGGGTCGGACGCTTAACTGCGCCGCCCAGGTGTCCCTACAAATTTTAATGTAATCTCACCTAATAAGATTTCATATGTCAATTCTTTTTTAAGCAGTCCATCTAATCCGTTGTCCGTAAGAAATGGAATTGAGAAATGCTTGTCACCTTTAGTTTTAGACAAAGCTTTTGCAAAAAATAAAACTTCACTGAAGTTTTTTACACCTACATTTAAATGAGACTGCCACTGTGTTTCCTCAATAACACACAAGAGAAGCTAGGAAAAAGAGGACAAAGAGGAAGTACTCCTCCTAAGGGACTCCCTAATTACCTTCGAAACATCCACAGTCTCCACATTTCCATTCAAGACAATAAAAACTAACGTGCATTACTCATCACAGTGGCTTAGGCAACCTTAACTTTTACCAATAACCCCTGAGGGCCAAAGGAGAAATCAAATACTAAGCAGGCTACGCTGCAGGGCCTGGATGATCACAGTTATATTCAAAACATCTCGGGGCGCCTGGGTGGCGCAGTCGGTTAGGCGTCTGACTTCAGCCAGGTCACGATCTCGCGGTCCGTGAGTTCGAGCCCCGCGTCGGGCTCTGGGCTGATGCTCAGAGCCTGGAGCCTGTTTCTGATTCTGTGTCTCCCTCTCTCTCTGCCCCTCCCCCGTTCATGCTCTGTCTCTCTCTGTCCCAAAAATAAATAAACGTTGAAAAA
This sequence comes from Prionailurus viverrinus, assembly GCF_022837055.1. Lineage (NCBI taxonomy): Eukaryota > Metazoa > Chordata > Mammalia > Carnivora > Felidae > Prionailurus > Prionailurus viverrinus. The sequence continues at coordinate 7,506,523 of NW_025927605.1, forward strand.
AAAAATTAAAAAAAAAAAAAAAAAAACATCTTTCCATTATTCAACTCCCAAACATCATCTACAGACAGGAGAATATAATTTAAACAAAAGAGCTCTGTTTAAAAAAAATTTTTTAAGTTTATTTATTTTTGAAGGAGAGAGAGACAGAGTGTGAGTGGGGGGTGGGGGGGGGGCAGAGAGAGGGAGAGACAGAATCTGAAACAGGCTCCAGGCTCTGAGCTGTCAGCACAGAGCCCGACGCAGGACTCAAACCCACAAACCACGAGATCATGACCTGAGCTGAAGTCGGACGCTTAACCGACTGAGCCACCCAGGTGCCCCACGAAGGAGCTCTTTCAAAAAGAAGAGTAACGGGTTTTGTATTCCTGCTATCTCTTCCGTTAAAACCCGACAAAGTCCCGGCTGCAGGAATACTCAAGTAAAACTCTGTGCCCTTAAAAACAACCAAGAACGTACCCACGAGATACAGAATCTTGGAAAGTCTCAGGCTAGCCTTGACCCAAATTGCTTTATGGAATGAAGCTACTTAATGCACTGGTCCATTTTCAAAATGGCTGTGTGAGGACCTGATCATTTTTTTAAAAGTTTATTTCTCTCATTTTTGAGGGGGTGGTGCAGAGAGAGAGGGGGAGAGAATCCTAGGCGGGTTCTGTGCTGTCATCCGAGAGCCCTACACGGGGTTCAATCTCATGAACTGTGAGATGATTACCTGAGCCAAAATCAACAGTTGGACGCTTAACTGACTGAATCACGCAGTTGCCCCGGTACACGGATCAATATAAAGTTCAGAGACTTAAAAGGTCTTATAAATCTTTCTTGTTCTCACTGTGGCCGCCTGTAATGTAAGCCATTATGAGAGGCCTACACGTATGTCAACTGACTAGACCATTGTGAACTTGAGTGAAACACTCACTCAGAAAATGAAAATGATGGAGAAAGGCCCTCATTACATTCCTATATTTCACAGAAATAAAAATCGCAGATATTCCAGACGTGTAAACAAGGAAATGCTGGAATTTACCAAAAGACAAATGACTCTTACTGTTTTCTCATTAACTGTTCGCACTTCAAAAAGTTAACACTTGGAAAAAAAGCTGAACCGAAATAGTCTTAAACCAACAGGTATAAACAGTCTCACACAAAGATATCTGACGACAGATGGGAAGGTTTAACCCAACCCTAACATACCCAAAACACGGCCAATGGGAAGAGACAGCTGCTCTCTACTGCCTGCTTTTTCCCTCCCATAAGGTCTGTATGTTCCTCTAGTTGGCACAGCAATTTTTACACTTCTGAGAATCTTTGGAAAATTAAAGATCTTCTCCCCGAGAAAAATGAACACACAAAATTTCACATGCCATTTCAAGGAGTTTGCCCGTTTCCAGAAACCCGTCCATGGAACCCTCAGAGGTCCAAAACCCCCAAGCAAAGACCTCGTATCATAAGCAGATTTTACTTTTCCTGATTTTGTAACATATGTGTACTGAGGTTCATAAATTAATGTTTTCTCCTCTTCCTACCCTTTCTCTCAATCTCTACAGTGTATCCACGATCAGAAGTGAATTAACAGCTGAACGAAAGAACACTGATGAGTGACATCATTAAGTATAGAATAAAAGATCTTGTATGAACACCGATATACTACCTAACCAGGTATGTGACTTTGGGCGAGGCAACTGATGTCACTCAATCTCACCGCATCCCCCCGTAAGACTAGAATAAGAGCGCCCACACCTACATAATCTGGTAACACAGGCAAAGTTCCCAGTACATGGGGGGCTTTCAGTGCTGGCTCCTTTCTCCTTCTCAGTTGAGAAACTCTTTCTCAAAGAAGTTATAAACTATAGGTGACAGAGTAGAGATTTATGTAATTTTAGAGTTTGTTGCACACATTTTTCCATAGTGAACATGAGGTAATGAAGATGAAAAAAAATGCAAAAGATAGGGAAGGGAAAGTAAGGTTCAAAAATGAAACGGGCTAATTATCAACAATAACCAAACTATGGATAGAGTTCAAATGTCCATCGACTGATGAATGGATAAAGAATGTGGTATATATATATGATATATACATATATTATACACACACACACACACACACACACTCACATAGACCCCCCCACACACACACAATGGAATATTAGCTATCAAGAAAAATGAAACCTTACCATTTGCAATGATGTGGATGGAGCTAGAATGTATTATGGTAAGTGAAATAAGTCAATCAGAAAGAAAAATACTATAGGATTTCACTCATACGTGGAATTTAAGAAACAAAACAAATGAACATATGGAAAGGGGTGGGGAGAGAAGGGAAACAAACCACAAGAGACTCTTAATGACAGAGAACAAACTAGGGGTTGATGGAGGGAGGTGGGCGGGGGATGGGCTAGATGGGTGATGCACCTGTTGTGATGAGCCCTGAGTTTTGAATGTAAGTGATGAACCCCTGAATTCTACTCCTGAAACCAATATTGCACTGTATGTTAACTGACTAAAATGTTATAAATAAATAAACTAAACAAAAAACAAAAAACGAAATGGGCTAAGCAGACCCATGAAAGAAAAGATACTCATCATCAGGAAAAGGCAAATCAAAACTACGATGAGCTCCCATCTCACACCTGTCAAAAGGACTAAAGTCAAAAACTATGATGTTTTTGTGTTAAATATAGTAACAGAATACAACATAATATTTATGTGTAGCACTGTATAAATTTTGAAAATGCAAAAAATTTACAAAGTGGCAAATTTAGAATAAAATCTGTAATCCTAAAAAACAAGCAAAAAGCAAACAAAAACAAACAAACAAACAAAACTAAAAAAAAAACCAAAAAACCAAACCAAAACCCACCAGCAGCCACAAGGGTTGGTGAGGGTGTGGAGTGAAAAGAACCCTCATGTGCTGTTGACGGGAATACAAACTGCAGCAGCCACTTTGGAAAACAGTTTGACAGTTCCTCAAAAAGTTGAACACAAGAGTTACCGTATGACCCGGCAATTTCACTCTTAGGTGTATGCTCGAGAGAACTGAAAATGAATGTTCATATAAAAACCTGCACATAAATGTTCACAGCATTACTCACAGTAGCCCCAAAGCGCAAACCATCCACAGATATGTGACCTGATGAATGCATGAAGAAAATGCACATCCGCACGGTGGAATATTATCAAAGCAAGGAATGGAATAGAGACACAGTGGAACATGGATGAATCCTGAAAATGTTATGCTAAGCGAAAGAAGCCACACACAAAAGGGAATCACCATAGGATTCCGTTTACATGAAGTGGTCAGAATAAGCAAATCCAGGGAGACCGAAAGTAAATCAGCGACCGACAGGAGCTTGGGGTAGGGAGGAGCAGGGAGGACTGCTCATGGGTTCCAGGTTTCTTTTCGGGTGACGCAAATGTTCTGGAGTCCGATACTAGTGACGGCTGCACAACCTTGTGAATATACCGGAAACCACTGAGACCGTACATGTTTACACGGCGAGTTATATATGGTAGACGAACGATTATCTCCATAAAAATAAATAAAATGAAATAGGCTACCTGGACACGAATAGTCCAAAGGTGGTCTGAGAAAATAACATTACCTGAAAATTATGACAGCTTACATAAAAAGGACACTGCTGGATGAGTGGCTGGGCCATAAGCTAAGAGCTGGGCTCGGACAGCAGAGTGCAGTGAGACCGGGGAAATTAAGGCAGGGCTCTGCCGGGCTCGTCCGTACCGCTGGGCAGGCTACTCTGCCTTTCCAGCCCTCAGTTTCCTCAACCATGAAAATAAGGGATTCCCTTCCAACACTCACACTCACTCACACTGTGTTGATCATGTGTTTCCATTCTTTTGCCTAATTCCTCTGGTCGCCCACTGCCACGTCATTCCCAACCGTCTGAACATGAAGGGCTGTCGTACGCTCCTCTCTCCACCCCCAGTTCCCCAGCCACGTTCCCACAGAGCACTGCTTTTTAAATCCTGTGTCTCAGAGTCTGCATTTAGATCGTACTTTTTAAAAAATGTCTCAACAACCAAATATAAAAAAAGAGCCTATCATAATTTCTCGGTCGGACTGTCCAGCTTTACCGTAATTTCCATTTGAGTTTTGAACGTTAAAATTGGCTTATGAATCTCAGGCTGGGGACACCTGTTAAGGGAATATATTATCTACGGTCTTGAAATAAGTATGATACTAAATGAGATCAAGCCCACAAGCTGGCCTATGGTATAGGTTAGGTTTTTCCAAAACTGGGTCCACCACGCTTTCTCAGTGTGGAGACAGCCACGACCACACTTACCACCTTTCCTTGGATTATTGTATTCAGTCCTCTGCCTTGGTAAGAAAGCATTTAAGGCAGTATGCCAAACAGGTTGTGGAAGAAGTCCAGGAAGCCTCAGATACCTCAGAAATCCAGGAGCCTTTTTCCTTTATGTTAATGGTCCCTTTTGTTGGTGTTTGTTTTTCATTTTTCTTTTTTTTTTTTTTCAACGTTTATTTATTTTTGGGACAGAGAGAGACAGAGCATGAACGGGGGAGGGGCAGAGAGAGAGGGAGACACAGAATCGGAAACAGGCTCCAGGCTCTGAGCCGTCAGCCCAGAGCCCGACGCGGGGCTCGAACTCACGGACCGCGAGATCGTGACCTGGCTGAAGTCGGACGCTTCACCGACTGCGCCACCCAGGCGCCCCTGGTGTTTGTTTCTCAACGTAAGTTGTAGGCCGTAGGCCGAGTGAAACAAAACCGGGTAACAATGCCACGACTATGTCAAAATTAAAGGCAAAAGGGCCCAACCACTCCAGAGGTAAAGGACAGTGCAACTTGACTCGGTAGAGGTGTTTCTACATTGGAGGCTGGCACACTGACCCAAGAAATCTTCCCTCCCTCTGGGGAAGCACGGCTGAACACAGAGAAGTGGATTACTAGGGTTCGATTCGGGTTTTTACCCTCGCCACACTGAGTTACGGTTTTGAATCTTCACAAGACAGTATACCCAGGATATCACAGGCTTGGAAGAGATGGGACTCTGTTTACTACAACTGTTACTCAAACACAGGTTTATTTATAGGTGCCCAGATCTCCTTTTTTCCTCCAAAGAGGGAAATAGCTTTTTGATTTTTTTTTCTGATTAAAAAGGTGACGTTTATAGTTCAAAAGGGTTTATACACTAAGCATTTTCTGTGCAATTCTCACTCTACTCTGTTTACAAGCTGTGACTATCATCTACATGCAAAGCGCCAAGAGCCTAATATAAGGTGAAGATATGTTTTTTCTCATTCCTTCAAATAATTACTGTGTTGGCCCTAACCATCACAAGCTTAAAATTTGTTTGAGGAGCAAGAACTATACACAAAAAATAAGTCACAACTGCCAAATAAAACAAATGGTATTTTCTTTTTTTTTAGTTTATTTACTTTGAGAGAGAGAGAGAGAGAGAACATGAGCATGGGGCGGGGGGGGGGGGGGCAGGGAGAGAGGGAGAGAAAGAGAATCCCAAGCAGGCTCCGAGCCGTCAGCACAGAGCCCAAGGTGGAGCTCGAACCCACAAACTGTGAGATCATGCCCTGAACCAAAATCAAGAGTCAGATGCTTAACTGACTGAGCCACCCAGGTGTCCCAATGGTATTTCTTTTAGAGGTGCCATAAAATTATTTAAAAGGGCAAGGAAGATGTAGAATGCACGGGCTATGGAGGGCCCTGTGCAGAGCATGAGATCTGAGCTAGGTCCTGACAAATGGGAGGAACGTGAAAAGGCAGAGAGGAAATGAAAAGACAGGTGGAGGAGAGGGCTATGCAAGTAAAGCTGCCATCAGGAATAAGAATAGTATATTCCAGGGGCGATGAAGACACAGACCTGGCCAAAGGAGTCTTGCTGGGAATCAAGAGGCAATCGGGTTAATAAATACAGAGCAGGGACAGAACACGGAGGGTTCTGATTGCAGAGCTGGGAAATACATGCATGACCAAAGGTGGCAGAGAGGGCTGAAAAGGGAGAAATCAACAGAATATGCTTATCAGGCGTGATGCATAAAGAAAGAACATGATCAAAGATGATTCAGACAGTGTGAATGAATGTCCATCCTTTACAGCTAACAGGAAAACACAGGTGGGAGAGGCAAAATAAAAAATATAAGATCATCAGCCTCAAATTCAGAGAGGGCATCTCTTTCACACAGTAACGAGAGAAGTTGTTCATGGACTATCGCTAAGATTCTCTTACAATGACAACCACTGCCATAAAATTACGTCCAAACTTCCCTCCAGATCAGACCCCTCACCTTACTGCGCGACTCTCACTTCCCTCCACATCCCTCCACAAACCTATGCATCAGCTTCAGGGTCCAACGTTCCCTGAGCATCGCAGAATTTCTCCAGGCCAGGCATCAGTGTATCCTGCCGCCTCAGCCAAGAGCGCCTTATCTCCCTCCCTAACAACTGAATCTTGCTAATTTTTTAGCATTCGGTTCAAACACCACTTACTCTTCCTGAAATTCCCCAGCCCCATCACTTCCCCTGCATCTATACTCTACCACTACTACTTCTAACATACCTATTCATTCTATTTTGTCCAAAAATTGCTTATCTGTCCACATTCCCATTGCCAGTGGCTGGTTTAGGGGCGGGCCCATGGCCAAGTTTTGTTAGTGAGATGTGAGTGAAGGCCAGCTGGGCGGCTTCTGAGAAAGACTGCCAAACTCTTAAAAGGTGAAAGAAAGTATTAACCACCCCTTGCTCGATGTTCTCTTGTCTGGATATGATGCCTGGAGCGGAGGTGCCCATCTTGCACCCACGGTGGGAGATGGATAAGGGACAAAGACATTTTTTCCGAGATGGCAGAGCAGAAAGACGGAAAGAATGTGGGTCCTTGATGATGTCTCTGAACCACAGTCCTAAACCGATCCGAGGCTGAGGCATCTTGTTACTTGTAATGATGCATTTTCCCTATTTTCAAATCACTTTGAATTAGATTTTCTATCAGTTGAAACCCAAAGCATCCTACTTGACACAGTCATGTTTAAGATGCAAACGAGACAACTAAGGACACAAGTCAAGTGGCCAGCTGGCCAAAAGAGTGTGGGGATGGGAGGCGGTGTGTGTGTGTGTGTGTGTGTGTGTGTGTGTGTGTGTGTCAGGCCTGGGGCTGAATATTTGGGAGACATCAGCACACAGAAAGAATTTAAATTTGGGGGCTGGGAAGACGGGATAAACAGAGAAAAGAAAACACCGGGGTACCTCAGGGCAGAGGAGAAAGAGCCAACCAAGAGGAGAGGAAAAACTCAAGGCGGAGGTGAAAGGAAACACTAAAAAGTGCAGAGCACCGAAGCCACGAGATAAACACATTTTCCTCAAGAAAGGACTGGTCAGCTGTATCAAATGCTGCTAAAATACGGAGTAAGAGAGAAAACTGACCACCGACTTTAGGGGCTGAAGTCATTCCCTAAGCTGAAGGGCCCCCTGTCCTTCCGCGAGCCTCCCCCCTCCTCCCTGGACAAACAGCAGTGTTGAGTTAATGAGTACACGGGCTCAGGGCTGAGGCTTGGGCTGGGTTCTGGAGCTCTCACCCCCTGCCGTGGGGCCTCCTCAACCAGCTGGCTAAGGTGTGATGCGGAGGGCATGGGGGCTGAGGAACGGAAGCTGGGGGTGGGAGTCGGCCCGGGGAGAAGGTCTGATTTGGGTTTTTAAGGGTGGGGGAGACCCGACTGTGTCCGAACGCCAGTGGGAAGCAGCACCTCTCACCGCAAAGGATCCATTACAAGAAACCATCTTGCAATTCATTACAGTGGGAGGTTAGTTCGTTAAGCTTTCAAAAATTAGATACAGGAGAAAAATATGATAAAGCCTCAAGCGCTGAGCTCCACCTCCCTTCAGAACGTGCCAACCAAAAGAAAGAAGACGGCGCCTTATAAAAAGCAGTAAGAGTAAACAGCAAATGAAAAGTGCTCAGTTCTCTTGGTTTACGCCATAAAGATGGTTCGCACACTGAAACCCAAACTCAAAATACGAAACCATGAAAGTCCAGACAGCTAAAAGCTAAGGACACCTAGAACAGAGCTACCAGAACCCGTTTGGAATACCCACCTAAAACACTGTCCGTCTGCCATCCTTTCTCAAATCCTAAGTATTTTTTTTTTCTTTTGGTCTTTCTGAAGAAATACGTCGTCTCGAGATAAGCTTTCTATAAGCTTGTGTACAACAACCACATAAGAAAATATTAAAACATTTTTATGTTCACTTCAGGAGATTCGAAAATTTAAAACCACTCCAAGTTAAAATAGGACCACTTCAAAGACGACGGGATAATCTCAAAGTTAAGACCAAAACAGCTTTTGATACAAACCACGGCATGTTACAGAAACAGTAACCTAGTTTCATTTTGAGTATAGTGTTTGCTGCCCTCAAGGGACCTGCAACTTTCGAGCAAGATTTTTTCATTAAATGCCAGATAAAAGGTAAAGTGTAGGGGGAATTTTTTCAACACATCTTCATGCTTCAACACATCTCAACTCTTCAGGTTAAGGAAAGAAAGACCCAATCGTTATGCGCGCGCGCGCACACACACGCGCACACACACAAAATTGACAAACCTCTGTTAGTTACTGGTGACATAACACTAAGATTTTAACTCTAGGCTAAGCTATAGAACAGCTAGTAATTTAACAATCTACTTGGAGGGGGGGGGGGAAGCCCTCAGCACCACACAAAATTGCTCTCAGCTCTTTGCTCCCTGGCCCAACAACTGGTCAGTAACAACCTGAGCAGGGAAAGCTGATGGGAGATGTTCAAATACAAAAGTTATTTTTCCACATGGAAGTCTTAATTACCTTTTCCCCAGAATAGGATTCTCCACATTGAACTGGTAATGACTATACATGTTTCAGGAGGACAAAAATCCCAAATGTCCAAGTTTCTGAATGAACAGCCTATTTTAAGACGCGATTTGCTCTCGAGCTCCAGAGAAGTTACTTTTAAGGTATAAAATAAATTAATTAGTAACAATACACACTTTCGAGATTTATATTTTAACTGCACTGGAATGTCTTAAAAACATGAGCCTATGAGCAAAGGCCCCGAGCTCAAGAGGAAGTGAACAGACTCCTGGCTTTGCAGACAAATGAGTAGGTGGAGGGAACATTCAAGTGATTTTTTTTTTTTTATACAATGTTTCTTAACCTAAAGAAAACCGCAGCTCTTCACAACACGTGTACTATAAATAGATGTTAATAAAAAACTGAATAAATCTGTATTTGCTTGCTTCTTTGGTTTTTTTAAATAACTTTTGTCTTGAGTGGTCAAGATAACCAAGCCAACGTGACCGAGCAGGGTGCCCAGTCAGAGGCCTGAGGACACAGGACTGCAAGTAATTCCCCTTCATCTGTTTATGGTGAAGGAAAAGATCTTAGTTAGTAATGTGGACTCTGACTGCACATAGACTTCCTTTACCACCATCAAAGAATTTTCACAGAAGTTCACATCAATGCAAATTTTCTGGCACTGCTTTTGGCAATATCTTTAAGACATGTGGCTAGAGAGACCCAAGATAGTTCTGATCACAGAAACGTTGTTCAAGTAATCACTCCCTCCTTCCTCAGCTCCTCCCCACTAAAAACCACATTTATCTAAGCCTCGACAAAGTTCCTGTCAGATAAGTACTCGTCTCTTATAAATGGAAAGAACTAAGGCCCAGTGGCTAAAAGGTGAGTCCGAGGGATTCTGAAATAGCAAGAACTAGTTGAATATATAACTGCTAGGCTCTCTTCTCCCTTGAAAATCCAACCAGAAGCCAGATGACTTTTTTTTTTGAAGTAGAGGCGAGGGGTGGTGGTAAGGAGATTATCTAGATTTTCTGATGTTTTTATAATGAACATGGATTAATTCTATAATAAACAAAACAACTAATTCCAAACTTAAAAAAATAAATGAATTTGGGGCTCCTGGGGGGCCCAGTCTGTTGAGCGTCCATCCGGCTTCGGCTCAGGTCATGAGTTCACAGTTTGTGAGTTCGAGCTCCAAGTCCGGCTCTGTGCAGACTGCTTGGAGCCTGGAGCCTGCTTCAGATTCTGTGTCTCCCCCGCTCTCGCTCTCTCTCAAAAATAAACAAACATTAAAAAAAAAATTTAACAAAGAAATGAATGAATTCACCACACCCATTCAGATTCAACGTGTCGGATCATTCAGATGCAAGTGTTAATGAGAGAAAGTTGGGGAAAAGGCGCAATCATAATTTAACTAAGCATAGCAAACACTTAAAATCTACACCAACCCTCCAAATATGAGCAGGCTTTTACTAACAGTCGACAAATACTTACTGAGCACCAACTAGGTGTCAGGTGCCACAAACATAACTGTGAACATAACAGGTATGCTCCCTGATCTCAGGAGGCTTACGGATACTGTCAATTTGTTTATATTCTACTTCGCTGGGCAAAGCCCTGGTTTACTTGTTTCTCTCAAAGTAATTGTTAATAATGCCCCTCTCACACATCTCCCAGGCTGGCCAATAAATTATATGGTTGCCTATTTATGCAAAAACAAAACGATTCTTCCTACAGGGCAACAGGTCTGTAAAATGTAGATCATTTCAAGGTTTTAGCTTTCTTTTTAAATTCATTTCATTCCTTTTTAGTTCGCATTTTCTTAAATGGTAAAGTGTAACTTGTTTTAGACATTCATCTCACTTTGCTGTATGATTTCACCTGGTATACAATGAAATCCACAACTTGCTTTAATCAAGTAAGAAGAAATCAAAATCTGATTTTATCACCTCAAAAAATGTATACAAGTAAGTAAAATGAAAAAAAAAAAAACTTTAAAGACTATAAACCCCTTGAGGGCAGGCAGTTCTTCTCGAAACACTACTTCAACATTCTAACCTGTGTTGAACTCAGTACTAAGAAGCCACTGTGGTTTTCAGGTATTTCCTACTAAAAGGAAAGAGGACAGGAAATGCATAAGTCTGGAACTTCTTGTCATAATGAAAAGCAAGGAAACTATCAAAGGCTACCAGGGCCGGGTCAAAAGACTCAGGAGCCAGCCTGATAAGCACCTAATGGACAAAGACAGAGGCAATTCAGTATCAACGAGGATTGACAACATTAGTGGACTGACACATCAAATATGCTTAAATCCATTTAAAGTCACATTTAGAGCTTGCTAAGAGAACCAACTCATTCTTTTGAAAACTGGTAGGTGAGGGGCGCCTGGGTGGCTCAGTCAGTTGGGCGTCCGACTTCGGCTAAGGTCATGATCTCGCGGTCCGTGAGTTTGAGCCCCGCGTTGGGCTCTGTGCTGACAGCTCAGAGCCTGGAGCCTGCTTCGGATTCTGATTCTGTGTCTCCCTCTCTCTCTGCCCCTCCCCTGCTCACACTCCTTCTCTCTCTCCTTCAAAAGTAAATAAACAGGAAAAAATTTCTTAATAAAAAAAGAAAAGGAAAAAGAAAGCTTGTAGATCTAAAAACAAATTTATAAAAGGTAAAAGGGACTGAGGAACATGTTAAATGACACATGGATGGAATCAGCAAAATCCAGACTATGAGAAACTACACAACAAATGATCTGGATCCTTCAACTAAAACTGCAAAGAAAAAAAAAGAAAAAGAAAGAAAAGAAAAAAAAAAAAAAAGGAAGGAAGGATCACACCTATAGATTAAAGAGACTTAACAGACATAATTAACTAATCACTCTTCTTTGGACCTTAATTCAACATTCTAGCCTAAGTCTGTTGAAAAAACAAATTGGAAACACAATTATGAGTTAACTGAAAAATATAAACGCTGATTGAATAATGATGTTCAGGAAGTTTTTAAATGTAATAATGGTATTGCAGTTGTCTTTTTCAGAAAGAATTCTTAGATTTATAAATAATAAGATATGATGTCTAGAATTTTTTTAAAGTAATCTCCGTACCCAACATGGGGCTCGAACTCACAAACTAGAGATCAAGAGTTAGATGCTCTGCCAACTGAGTCAGCCAGATGCCCCTAGAGTTGCTTCAAAGGAACTGGAAAAGGGAGTATAGTGAGGGCAAATATATATATGTATGAAACAAAATTGGCCATGTAGAGATAACTGTTGAAGCTGGGAGATGGACATATTAGATTTATCACATTCCTCTCTTTTTTCTTTTTTATATTTGAGAGTTTCTTTTTTTAATTTTTATTTATTTTTGAGAGACAGAAAGAGAGAGAGAGAGCGAGAGAGCAGGGGAGGGAGACACAGAATCCAAAGCAGACTCCAGGCTCTGAGCTGTCAGCACAGAGCCCGACGCGGGGCTCGAACCCACGAACTGTGAGATCATGACCTGAGCCGAAGTCGGACGCTCAACCGACCGAACCACTCAGGTGTCCCTATATGGGAGAATTTCCGTAACATAAAAAGGCTTTATTCAAAAGCAGCCTCACCTCCTTTTAAAGACCAAAAGCCAGGATCATAACTTAGAAACATACAGAACCCTAATCTGACAACGTAGAAAAAAATGTAACAACAACTACAGTTAAATCTAAATTGACATTCTGATCCACGGAATTAAAGAGAAAGTAAAACATTGTGTGAAAATTCCTTCACATTAGGACCACTGCTTCATTTTCTCTTTATCCAGCTCAAAACTCGTTCTCTCTAAAAACTATAATGTGGGCAACACGGTGTATTTCTGCCTTAATAAGACTATAATCCCGAATACGTTCACACACGGTGATCAACTATAAAGGCAAAATTAAACGCGACAGGAGTACAACTGCCTGGGAAGGTCACCGCTCGGTCAAGACTGGAATCCACCCTTCGAGGCGGTAGCCGCTGCCGGGTTTTGCTTTTTACGTTTTCAAGGACAGAACGGTAACACCACAACCTTCTCTTGCCTTTACGTGGAACTATGTACCTCTGGCTGCAGGTAAGGTGTCAGGCCTACACTGCTCAAGGACACAGCCGAGGTTTCCGTAGGGACTGGCGTTCAAACGGCCTCCTGCGTATTCTCTGGCTGATACACGACATAGCAGGGTCAGGCACTTGGCATACATGGGTCCAACGGAAAGACCGTTGCGTAAAACTTGCTGTCCTGTGAGGGGACCAGGATTCTCTTCTTGTTCAGTCAGCGTGGCGGTGGCGGTGGCGGGGTTACCGGGCGCACAACGGTCCGAAGCATTTCACCGCACAAAAGCCGGTCGGGAGAGAACCGCGGCTCTCAACCGTTACATAAAAACCTACCTCCTTCCATTCCTGCTGTGCTCCCTCCGTCCTAGGTCAGCAAATACCACGTGTCCTCAAGTCTACGCGGCACGTTTGTTTTCCGTTTCGAAAAGCACAACGCGGGGCGCCTGGGTGGCGCAGTCGGTGAAGCGTCCGACTTCAGCCAGGTCACGATCTCGCGGTCCGGGAGTTCGAGCCCCGCGTCGGGCTCTGTGCTGATGGCTCGGAGCCTGGAGCCTGTTTCTGATTCTGTGTCTCCCTCTCTCTCTGCCCCTCCCCCGTTCATGCTCTGTCTCTCTCTGTCCCAAAAATAAATAAACGTTGAAAAAAAAATTAAAAAAAAAAAAAAAAAGAAAAGCACAACGCTATGTGTCTGACCCCAATTCCAGGACGCTATCGCCTTTCGGTTTTTATTTTACGGTCAAGTCTGCCGAAGGTCCCAGTGAATCAGCTGCAGCCTCTGACCGAGGCTCCAGACCTCGTGTTCCTTTTTGGCTCTTCCCTCCGCCTCACTCCTCTCTCTCATGAGCCGGCAAGTGCTCGTTTAACCAAGTGCCCTGTCCTCTCTGTTCCGACGGCTAACACGACCTCCCGGTTCAGGCCCTCATCACCTCGTACACAGGTTGTAACGGTCTGTCTGACTCCCTCTTTCAAACCACATTACACACAGATCTTCTAAACCCCAGTTTCCTAAAGAATGTGGATCATGTAACTCCCCAGCTGCAAAATCTTTATTGGTTTCTAAAGCCTTGGAATAAGCTACCACTCCTCAGCAGAGCATTCCAAAAGTTTTGAGCCAAACTGACGCTTTCAGTTTTAGCTCCCAAGGGCCTCCTCGCCCGTCTAACATGCTTGTGCCCTCTCTCAAACACACCTTGACTGTTTCTACCTCGAAATCTTTGACTATGCCATTTTGTCCATCTGCCTAAAATACGGCTGCTCCCCCATCATTCAATTATAAAATCCTAGCCATCTCTTAAGACCTAGCTCAAATGCACCTTCTTCTTGAAGCTTTTCTGGATCACATTTTTGTTTCCTAGAATGCTTAAGAGGATTTTTTTTTTCATTAAAAAAAAAAATGTGGCGTGTCGATGGAGAGAACACTCGAGGAGTCCCACTTATTCTGGAAGAAAAGTGATTTTTTTTTTCAATGTTTATTTATTTTTGGGACAGAGAGAGACAGAGCATGAACGGGGGAGGGGCAGAGAGAGAGGGAGACACAGAATCGGAAACAGGCTCCAGGCTCCGAGCCATCAGCCCAGAGCCCGACGTGGGGCTCGAACTCACGGACCACGAGATCGTGACCTGGCTGAAGTCGGACGCTTCACCGACTGCGCCACCCAGGCGCCCCAAAAGTGATTTTTTTTTAAATCCACATCTATTTTGGGGTGCCTGGGTGGCTCAGTCGGTTAAGCGACCGACTGCGGCTCAGGTCATGATCTCGTGGTTTGTGAGTTCAAGCCCCACGTCGGGCTCTGCGCTGACAGCTCAGAGCCTGGAGCTCACTTCAGATTCTGTCTCCCCCTCTCTCTGCCCCTCTCCTGCTCACACTCTGTCTCTCTCTCTCAAAAATAAATAAATATTAAAAAAATAAATAAATCCACATCTATTTTAATGTTCCCAATTCCTTCCTCCTCTTCCATAAACCAAACAGTTTCCAGGAGTGATTCAAATTAATATGAGTTTAGATGCCATGGTTTGCCTCGGGAAGGATTCTCTGCATTAGAAAGCGTAGAGTCAAAGATACCCAAGTATAATGGTGTTCTTTCTCAAGGCCAGCACCTGTTTCTCCCTCAAGAACCACCTAATACTTGGAGTGCCTGGGTGCCTCAGTCAGTTGAGCGTCCGACTTTGGCTCAGGTCATGATCTCACAGTCCTCGAGTTCAAGCCCCGCGCCGGGCTCTGTGCTGACAGCTCGGAGCCTGGAGCCTGCTTCTGTTTCCGTGTCTCCCTCTCTCTCTGCCCCAACCCA
Source organism: Prionailurus viverrinus (assembly GCF_022837055.1). NCBI lineage: Eukaryota > Metazoa > Chordata > Mammalia > Carnivora > Felidae > Prionailurus > Prionailurus viverrinus. The sequence continues at coordinate 7,521,673 of NW_025927605.1, forward strand.
CTCGCATTCTGTCTCTGTCTCTCTCAAAAATAAATAAACATTAAAAAAAAAAAACGTTTAAAGAACCACCTAATACTTAAAATTCTCTCAGAGCCAGTCATTACAGACATTATAGGCAGCGTAGACTGGTGACCACTACCTGCGATTAAGAGACAAGTTAATTTCCCAGTAAACTATTAGTAAACTATGGCTATTTTTCACGTGCTCCTGGAGACAGCAACTCGTAACTATATCGGAAAGGGTACCCCTGTGCAAGAGTTACACTCATCCATGTTATAGATTGTATTTCTTTTCTTACTTTTATTTTAAAAGTTTGAGAGAGAGAGAGAGAGAGAGAGAGAGAGAGCGCGCGCGCGCATGAGTGGGGTAAGGGCAGAGAGGGAGAGAGAGAATCCCCAACAGGCTCCACATCGTTAGTGCGAGCCCGAAGTGGGGCTCGAACTCACGAACCGCATGATCATGACCTGAGCTGAAATCAAGAGTCAGACGCTTAACCAACTGAGCCACCCAGACACCCTGTATTTCTATATGCAACACAGACGGGTAGAGAAAAAAATCTTCAAGTTTACCCTAAAATGGCCTTGGGCAAAACTGTCTGTAAATGTCAAAAGATAACTTTCAGAGATACTAGTGCTAAAGACGAGTTATATTTGTCTAAATACAGACCCGAACACATTACGTATGGTACATACAATGTATGACTAAAATTAAAATTAACCTATGAACAGATATTCAAGTTCACTTAAGCACAGAGTTTAAAAGCCTGATTTAGGATGTTTCCAAATAGAGAAAGGATAGTTGTTGATGAACTAGTGAACTCTGGGTTAAATATGGAGTTGAGAGTAATATACCAATGTTGTTTCCTTAGTTTATGTAAGACTTTAACATGGTTATGTAAGAACTTAACAGTAAGGGGAACTGGATGAGGAGTCTACAAATACTCTTTCTACAATTTTTCTGAAAGCCTAAAATTATTCCAAAATTTAAAAATTATTTTTAAAAAATGTTTCACAGAACTTACTGGAATAACACAAATTGAGGTATTTATAATCACTTTAATTAAAAGATTCCCTTTGAATTAAAAAAGCAGATTGCTTTATCAGTTAACTCTTCTCCAAAGTAATTTTTAAACTTTGTTTTTTAAGGCTTTGATGTTTTTACACATTCTCGGGTTTACCTGGCAAAGACTATCAATTAGCGAATGGGCTGGTTTTTTTCAGCAGGACCCATGTACAAACATGTGTACATATGTTTTATGGCTTTAATCCCAAACTGCCTAATGCCCAAATAGCCTGATGTATGACATTACCTGGCACAGCAGATTATCTAAGCAGGGAGTAACCTTCCTTAGAGGGGTTCAGTGCTATTTTCCTAAATGTGACGTGTGCATTCTTTTGGACCTAGCCATCAAGGAATTCACCATGAGAAGATAATGCCACAAGCATAAAAAGATGTGTATACAAGGGCATTCGCTGTAGCATTATTTATTATAACAAAAAGACTTGAAACATAAATACTGGTACACACAGACACCAGCATACTACGTAGCCATCCAGATGTGATATGGATTTATATTATTTAACACTGAAGTATGTCCGCATCAGAAAAAAAAAAAAAAGAAAAGACTAAAGAGCCGGCTCATGCCATCTCATTAATGTAAAACCACGTCCTTACGAGTATGTCTTGTACGGTCATACCGAGAGATGTCTCAGGATAGAGTAAGGATGGGGAAGGAGATACTTCTTTTCTTCGTATTTTTCTGAAATCCTTACCTAGTTTTAAATAAGCATGTACAATTCTTTAGAAAAATAATAAAGCTATTTTTTTAATGCTATATCGAGGCAATTTGTCTCCTACTCAAAAAAAAGTCATTAAGGACAAGTAGCTAAATACGTAATCTTTTTTAAAAAGTGATCCTCTGGGCACCTGGGAGGCTCAGCTGGTTAAGTGCCTGACTCTTGATTTCAGCTCAAGTCATGATCTCGTCTTCCTGGGATCGAGCCCCGAGTTGGGCTCTGTGCTGGGCATGGGGCCTGCTTAAGATTCTCTCCTTCCCTGCCTCTCTTCCTCTCCTTCTGCCCCAGCCCTGCTCACACTCACATGCTCTCTCTCTCTCAAAAAAAAAAAGAAAAGAAAAGAAAAGAAAAGAAAAGAAAAGAAAAGAAGAAAACGGCAAAGTATTTGCTATTAAATTTCGCAAACTGTAACCCTAGAGAGCTAAGGAATAATTACAATATAAAAATATCCAACATTAGCCAAAAGATTATAGGCTGCCAACGTTAACTGTAACATTAGCTACATGACTGTTGCTTACAGATGTGACACACACCATCACAATGTCACGTTTAGCTCCAAACGACTAACTATAGTTATAAATATCAAGTAATTTCATATGGATCCTATTTATAAATATGTATACTGCTTACAGTGTTCTTACTTTAGCTCAGAAGACAGGTCAGTAGGCTTTTTCTGCACAAGCAAACACAAATCTGTCCTCTTGTCAAGGACTTCTCGTTCCGTATCAATGGATTTGGGAACTGCAGGAGAACTTACAACACATTCGATATTCTCGGTTATAAGAGAGACAAGGAAACAGAGGCTCAGAAAAGTGAAATGGCTCCTTTAAAGGTCAACAGCTAGCTGACGGTAGAGTTGGCCGGCCACCCAGATTCTGGTCATAAGGCTCCAAATGATGACTGAAATCAAAAAATGTTGACCATTATTAGGTGCTGACAGAGATGCAGAACTGGAACTCTCAGGTTTCTGGTGGGGATGCAAAGGAGCACGTTGACTCTGGAAAACAGACCGGACATACACACTGCGTGACCCAGCAACCCTGTTCCTAGGTATGCACTCTAGAGAAATGAAAACTTACAGTTGCTCTGAAAGCCGTCAGTGAGCGTTTACGGAGGCTTTGCTTAGAATCACCAAAAACTGGAAACAATCCAAATGTCCTTCAACAGGTGAATGGAAAAACAGTGCGATCCATCCACAGAATAGGACAGAATATTACTTGGCAATAAAAAGGAGCAAAATGTTAATACCTACAAAAACTAGGACAAATCTCAAAGGTATTATGCTGAAAGCAGTCTCAAAGGGTTACACGCGGTATGATCCCATTTAGGTAACACTCTCCACAAAAGAAAACACTCTCACGATGAACAACGGATCAACGGCTGCCAGGTTCGGAGGGTGGGGGAGTGCACTGTGGCAGGAGTGTTTCCAGACAACGGAACCATTCTGTCTCCTGACTGTGGCGGCGGTTACACGAGTCCGTAACATGTACTCATGTTCACAGAACTGTACACGTACCCAAGTGTCAATGTCACCGTACATGAACTTAAAAATTAAAACGAACGCCTTACGCAGTCTCTGGGTTCTGAAAGTCAGAAATATTTCTGGGCTTTTAAATTCGGTTTCTTTAAACGTCAGTTTTTAATTAGCAAAATAAAATGATTTAATGGGTCCTTTCTTATAAAATCTCATTGCCAAGAAAAGAACATATTTAACTTGGCAAGTTACATAACCTCACTTTGTCTCAATTTCCCTGCTGGTAAAATGGGGTAATAATACACTACCTCAAAGGGTTATAGGAGGATTACATGGCAAGTGCTTTGTAAAGGCTGATAAGTAGCAAAAATACAGACACTATATATAACTTTGGGTACAGAAATGAAAGACAGTGCCAACCATGTAACTTGTAAGTTTTTATCCTTCTGGAGAACGAGGTTCCGATAAGTGCTTTTCTGGTAGGGCGGTCTCTGAAACACAGTTCGACCCTGGAGTCTGATTTTCACATAGAAGTAAACATTCACCACGGAGTCCTTGCTATACGTTTATTCTGTACTCATTCTACATAAGCAAATGATTGTCTAAACCAGGCTCTGTGTTAAAGAAAGTTATACTATACAGTTAAAAATATCTTTCTAGGGGCGCCTGGGTGGCGCAGTCGGTTAAGTGTCTGACTTCAGACAGGTTCACGATCTCGCGGTCTGGGAGTTCGAGCCCCGCGTCGGGCTCTGGGCTGATGGCTCAGAGCCTGGAGCCTGTTTCCGATTCTGTGTCTCCCTCTCTCTCTGCCCCTCCCCCGTTCATGTTCTGTCTCTCTCTCTGTCCCAAAAATGAATAAACTTTGAAAAAAAAAATTGAAAAAAAAAATATATCTTTCTATATGGGGCGCCCGGGGGGGCTCAGCGGGTCAAGTGTCTGACTTCAGCTCAGGTCACGATCTCGCAGTCAGGGGGTTCGAGCCCCGCGCCGGGCTCTGTGCAGACAGTTCGAGCCTGGAGCCTGCTTCCTCCGATTCTGTGTCTCCCCCTCTCTCTGCCCCTCCCCTGCTCATGCTCGGTCTGTCAATAATAAGTAAACATTAAAAAAAAATGCTTTTTGTTAAGGACGATATAGGGAGGTGATTTTCAAACTGCCCGACCCAACGCAATTTTTTTAAATGAAATAGAATTAAAAAAAAAAAAAACAAACAACACACAACAGAATGCTTCACAAATAAGGTAAGCACTGTTTCATGAAGTCTTGCTTCAGCTGCGGGTAGGGGTACTCAACGTGAGAGAACACACATGACCACACACGCACTGCTTTTTACTGTGGGTCACGGTCAGAAAATTTGAGAAAGAGCGCTATGGGGAACTCAACAAACAGTTTTAGATGGAGAACGGTCCAATTCTGCAACATCTGGCCTCTGTGGACAAATCTTTTTAGTGTTCACTAAAACCTGTTCACCACCTGACCTTAGAGACAGAAGTCATCCTCAAAGAAAAAAATCTAACTTTCCACTGGAGCTGATGAAAAGGGCAGAGAGAGAATGGGAGGCAGAACAAACTACCTCTTGGACATCGTTACAATACCCGACAAGGCGGAACAGGGGCACAAGTGTACACGTCCTTTACCACGACCTGACAGGAAGAAACCAGCCACATGGAAGCAGAAAATTTTTATACTATGCATGTATTTTCCAAATTTAATTTGAACATTGTTGTCACTGAGCAACAATAAGTTTAACTTACAAGACCTAAATATATTTTATGTAGGGGCGCCTGGGTGGCTCAGTAGGTTAGGCGTCCGGCTTTGGCTCAGGTCATGATCTCGCGGTCTGTGAGTTCGAGCCCCATGTCGGGCTCTGTGCTGACACCTCAGAGCCTGGAGCCTGCTTTGGATTCTGGGTCTCCCTCTCTCACGCTCTCACTCTCTCTCTCAAAAATAAACAAACATAAAAAAAAATTTTTTTTTTTTAAACACCTTATGTCAAGCAAATATTTTCTTTTGGAGCAGAATGAGATACCCATTAGGATCAGAAAAGTTAAAATGTGTCTGCTTTGGGGGCGCCTGGGTGGTTCAATTGGTGACGCATGGCACTCTTGGATATCGGCTCAGGTCATGATCTCAAGGCTCCTAAGTTCAAGCCCTGCATTGGACTCCAGGCTGACAGCTCGGAGCCTCCTTGGGATTCTCTCTCTGCCTCTCCCCTGCTCACGTGCGCGTGCACTCTCTCTCAAAATAATAAACTAAAAATAAATAAATAAATAAATAAAATAATAATAATAATAAAACCTTATTACAGTTTAGAAAACTACCTAGCTTATTTCTTCTGTAGACTAAATAAACTAAATGTGACTTCGGTGTGCTAAATCCAACAAAGTCAATGCTAAAATTGCTACCTGCCTCGTAGCATCAGCTCAGTGAGGTGCCTCATAGCAGTGTTTCTCAACTTCGGCGCGGCTGACGTGTTAGAGCAGAGAGATCATTCTTTGTTATGAGGGGCCGTCCTGGGCCCTGTAGCATGTTTAGCCGCATCTCTGGCCAGTAGCCCCACCACTCCCCCTACCCCCCCCTCCCCCCGGGCCCAGGGCCTCCTTATGTCAAATCAGAGCTATTTCCAGACCTTGCAGAGTATCTCCTGGAGGTAAGATCGCCCTTGCTTGAACTACTGCTTTATAAATTTATATTTTAATCGCGATCTCCACGTTTGGGCAGTAAGAGGGAGAAAATGGCAATACTGCAATTACAGCAAAAAAAAAAAAATGTGATCAAATGCAGTTTTCAATGGAAATGACGACGCCTCAGCAGTTATTATGGTTCGTGGGCACATACAATTACATTCCACCGACCAACCCGGCAGGGCGACCAAATTTCAAAATATTCAACACCAGGTTAACTGTGTTTCAGTAAATTTCTCCTGTTGCTATGTGTTTAAAACCCCGAGTTTCCAAAAAGTTTAATTATACCACGGTTATAAAAATATTAAGTAAACACTTTTAATAACTAGCAATGCAAGGATTATTATATGAATATTCTGAAATGAAGCAGTAAAAGAAATATTTAGCAGTTACAAAGACAAACCTTTCAAGAGATGTAACTATTTTTAAGACCTATTCTGTCACATTAAGCCCCTCTTTTAGGATGAAAATACACAGGGGTTGCTTGTAGACTGACTTCAGAATTCTCTTAATATGGTACAACTCCAAGCTAGGTTTGAAAATTTCAAACCATTTAAAAAATGGTTTGAAATCACTCTGTCCCACTAAGTATTTCCAAATGTAACTTAAAATAGGGCATTATCATTTCCCTCCGGAGAGGTGAGGGACACTTTTTTAAATTAAAAAAAAAAAAATTATTTAGTAGGTATACATCCGCATGGATCAAACATTTTAAGAAGAAAGTATAGCGGATAGAGCACCACTACTCACGAGAGCCAAGACCAGAAATAATCCAAATGCCCATCAATGGGAGAATGGACAAATATGTTATTACAATATATGCAACTGAATATTACGAGGCAAAATGAGTTATTACACGCGAAAGTAAGAGTGAATGTTATAAACATAATTTTGAGGGAAGGACACCACACACAAATCAAATGAGCACATCTGTACTCCACTTATACACCATTTAGAAATTTTCCACGGCCATACGTGGTTTTCTCATTCTTTTTTACGGCTATAAAATTTATCCTGCTGCGTGAACATACCCTAGCTTATCTACCCAACTTCTATACAGATGGGCATTTAGGTTTTTTCCAAACTGTTGTTGAGTTTATTTGGAGGACTCTGTCTGCTCTGGAGGCTACAAAGAAAGCTGCACGGCTCTCTATAAGGATCTTTCAGGCAAGGGAACTTCAAATCCCCTCCTCTTAGGAGGAACTGGGTAAAAAAAACACAGATTTATCCGTACAACTGAAACATCACACACACACGCACGCGCGCGCACACACACACACACACACACACACACACTCCTCACCTCCTCCAAAAATCCAACACTTTATCATGTGTCAATGTCCACAGGCCACTGACGTGACTTGAGACACGTTAAAATGGCACATTTGAAAGGACGAAAACAATTCATGAGGGCCTGCTTATACTCGTTTCGTAGGCCACACGGGGTAATTAAGAAGTTATATGCCACTGAATCCCCAAAACCGAATCAAAATTCCAAAGCTGAAAAGTCTAAATTCCAAAGCTCTTCACGACTATATCCTTCACTAGCATCCAAGACAAAAGGGAATCACCCAACACGGTTTACCCTTATGAAATAACTCCGGCTGAGAGTACTGACCCTCGGATGCCACATGCAGAGCAAGACCCCGGAGTCAGGCAATGGAGCCGCACCCTGCCTCGTTTCTATTTCTGTTCCCTGCCAACAATCCCTTCTCACCACACGGACTGGTTTACCAAGAAATGTTTAGAAGCACCTCACTCTCCACTAGGCCCCGTGACGCCAGTACACCAGGAAAAATAACAGTTAAAAGAAAAATAGGTGCGCCTGCAGTGGCTCAGTCGGTCGAGCGTCCGACTTCAGCTCAGGTCACGATCTTCCAGTTCACGAGTTCGAGCCCCGCGTCGGGCTCTGGGTTGACAGCTCAGGGCCTGGAGCCTGCCTCCGATTCTGTGTCTCCCTCTCTCTCTGCCCCTCCCCTGCTCATGAACTGTCCCTCTCTGTCTCTTAAAAAATCAAATAAAACATTTCAAACAATTAAAAAGAAAAAAAGAAAAATAGCACCCTCGTCCCCAGAGAAAGTTTACTTAGCAAAACGTAGTCTGGTTGAGAAAAAAACACGTAGCTCAATCATCCCAATTTTATTTGTTTAGTTAGTCTGGGCTCACCTGGCGCGAGTCCTCTTATACATCTGGCCAAGATTAAATTTTTTCAAGTGTTCTGCAAAACCTAAGGCAAATCTAAGGCCATTATTTGCCAATCCCTCTTTATCAGCAATCCAATACTAGTGACTGATTTCCATTGATGGGAAAGCCCCTAGGTGGCTCAATAATAAAAGAAAACAGGGATTAACAGATTCCCTTGAGGTAAATCCTAATGCATTACTGATGTGCCTACCTTATCTGAAAAGTCTCTACGTAACTCTTGCGGGTTCGCTGGCTTATCACAACGATATCCTGCAAAAATGACAGAATAATTTAATTCTATGGAGCCCAAGAAATTCTATTTTAAAAGCTCTATGCACTGAATAGAACCGTACACATGCCCTCGAATCTACTTTTCGAAGTAATCAATCTCTTACCCTATGTTTTAAAGAGGAAAAAAAATGTCATATTTTTACACCACCACCTTTGGGGCTAAAAACAAGGCTAGGGATACACACACACAATCTGTAGGTACAGGCCAAAAGTAGAGAGTTGATAAAATCTGACAGGTAAGGCGACTTGACTGTTCTTTCCTTCACCCACCGAAGCAAAAAATGCCTAAGGCAGTCAGACTTATAACCCTAATGACAGTTTATGACCAAAACCTCAGATGAGCAGTGGGGATTCTTTAGGAGAGAATGTCCCTAAGTGTTTCTTAAAATCAAACCTAACTGCTCTATAAACAAACAGATTAAAATAGGCGTCTGACGTCTTCACTGACTCTACCAAGCACTTTATGGCTTACGTTAGCCGTGACAATTTACACAAGGCTTTGCACATGATTCAACTCTGGACACAGAACGCACCGAGACACGTTAACGTCCTGAAACACCCCTTTCACCACAGAAGCTCTGAACACGCTTAAAACAAGCACGGCCTGCGGGTGGCGCTGTAGACACTGGAGCGAAGTCTTCCGGTCTCCACCACATTCAGCCGGCCATAGAGCAACGAATCAAAGTTCCAATAAGCACACCGCACCTGCAAGACTTCGGTGTGCTCCAAGTCAAACATTTGCAATTTTTTCCTCCCAAATCGGCACAAGTGAAACACCGGACCTCTTGCAAACCAGAATGATCCGTATGCTCCCACATCAGCCATTCCTGCCATTTACTGCCTCCTTAACAGGTACATGCGCCAGGAACTGCCAGAAGCTTGCACACAGCATCTCTAGTCTTCATAACAAATCCCATTCTCCTGGTGAGGCAACTGAGGCCAGAGAGATCAAGGTGATACGCCCGTTGCCAGACAGCCAGTAACTGCGGAGTGAAGGGTGATTTTTTTTTTTTTTTTTTAAACCGTTCGCTTTCACGGTTTACTTCTTCGACAGGCTCCAGACAATTCAAAAGCAAAATCCCATCAGCAGCGCTGCTGATCAACCTTTTTCTACAGGCTTGAAAAGTATCGTCTTACCACGCTACAAGATTACTTCCCATACTCAGAGCAGAAATGGAAACAGCTCTGGGCGTCGCGGCTCGGATCTTGAGGCCACAGTTGCGGAAAGTAGGTGCTGGCTCCCTTGAGTAGGAGCTGCTGATCTGAAACGTCCTAAGGGAAGGGTGTCTGAAGAAGGGTGTTGAAGAAGCTAAAGCAAGCTGTTTGTATTAATGAGTGACCTGCTGGCGCTACTAGTCCTTAAGCGTTCCACTGCTAGGCGATTGTTTTCCACCCTTCCAAGCTCTGAATCTGGCAGTCAGAACTCTGGTCTCACAGCCATGGGTGTTACAGGATCAGCTGCTCTGCGGTGTGTGGGTGTTTAACTAGGTAAGCGACTCGTTAGAAGCCGTGCAGCAATATTCAATCAAGGAAGCACACTGCCCCCCTGAGATTTTAACGATCTGGCACGACACTAGGCTGACAAAGACAAGTAACATATTTGCAACTCTGCGATGGTCTGGGCTTAGGATAGGCAAATAATTTCCGACAGTAAAACTTCAGGCATGACATGAACAAAAAAATATAAAACAAGCCTGTAATACAAGCCACTTCAAGCATGTTTATGAGATAATAAAAAGTGCAATATTTGCAATCTCAGCATGCTTTCAAACTTCATAGGGTACACGGCATAATTATTAGAATAAATGCTATTCTTCAGGTGTGTGGAACAGGTTCTTTGCAAGATTCCAAGGCTCCCTTGCCTTCCAAAAAGCTGTTAATACCATGAATTCCTCGGCCTCTCAGAACCCCCAAAACGCAAAAAAAATATGAAGGTCTCAAAGGATTCTTTATGTAAAAAATATTGTTGGAAATGTAAGCTCCCAGAAAGCCGGGGCCTGTGTTTCTTTAATGTCACTGCCCATCACAGCACGATCACAAGCTGGAATAAATCTCTCTTGGTTGAAATATAATCAGAAGGCAAAAGCTGGAGGCAGAGTGATTTAAACAAGAATAGCTGATATTTATCCCAGGATGGTGCAACGTTACTCTCCAGTTCTAAGTTCTAAACACGGACACCGAATTCCCTAACTGCAGTTCAGATCTTTCCATTAAAACAAAACGTGAAAAGAAGATGATTCTGACGGCAGTGCCACCCTGAATGAAGACATGAGATCGTATTTAATAAAGGTGGAAAAGCTCTGCACGGAGAAGGTGCTCTACTGTGGGAATGATAAAGCCTTCTTTTAAGAAATCAAATCAACCTCAATCAACACATAAACATTCCGGATAGTCGTCATGAAACAGACCACCGACTTTGATGCTGAAATGTGCTACATTTAGAATACGGTGCAAGGAGCATGCATCATCCGTTGGTCACATTGGGACAAACTGTTTTGACTCCAGTTTTAACTTTTTCTGAAACTCGCACATCTCCTTCTTACAGGAAGACAGGGAATGATGCCTTACAAATACGTGACCCCCTGTAATCAAGGAACAAAACACAAGGATACATATATAATCCACTTTGTTATCTGAGCTTGCTGCTCAGAACCAAAGTACTGTAATGCCAAACCTTGGGAAACAAAACACAGAACTCAAGTTCCTTTCACTTTTGCATAATATAGATCTTAACCTGAGGTCCCAGGACTAGCTTCAAGGGGACTGTAATCGCATACAAAATTGTGTGTGTCTCTTTCACTAAGAAGACAGCCCCTAAAGGCTTCGGTGACCCCACAGAAAGGTTAAGAACCGCTGAAGCAGACATTTCCAAAATCCCTACAACTCAGAGGTGCACATTTTAAACGAAATTATACTAAAGGTAGTATCTATCTGAATACATGTGCACAGTCCTGATACAGACAACCAAGATGCCCTGCCAGTCCCGACCATCACAGTTCAGTTGACCACTCTCAAATCAGCCCGAGGCGGGAACATCACCTGCATTCAACACACACACACACACACACACACACACACACACACACACACACACGCCAGCCCCTCATTCCTTACGCATACACATGTTGTCAACAAAGCATGTGCTAGTTGCCATTCCCAGAACAATACAGGCCTGGCCATCTCTGGAAAAAAATACACATTCTTGCCCAAATTATTACCCTATTTATTTACTGCACCTTGACGACTGATGTTAAACCTCATCACAAAATAAATGAAATACCCACACACCCTATGTATCTCATCAACTGAGGAAAAAAGCACCACTCAGTGATTACTGAGGGTACACAGGAGATGCCTATCAGCAAAATACTCTGATAACGACGCTTGAACATGGGGACAATCAGAGACAGACTCACGCAGGAACATCCTGAGGACATGGTTGTGGAAAGAATCCTTTTCCAAAGGCAAGAGCACATTCCTTTGATTGGCACAAGCCATTCCTGACAATGGATCCGCGATGACAGGGGCTGCTCTGGCAATCAGGAAGTGTGTGTGTGTGCGTGTGTGTGTGTTGTGGGGGAGGGATGCACTAGATGTGATCAAAGACTGGCCCTCTTCAAAGAACAGCATATGGGATCTCAAATCGTGAAGACAGACTTCGAGGGTGAGGCAGGGGCATTTATCATTTCTACAGGAGACATCCCTCAACAATGAACATGTTCGGCGCAGATGTAACGGGGGTGTCACTACCTTTCGTGTCTCCCATCTAAGAATCTTAAGTAGAGCCTGATTGGAGGGGTGGAGGAGGTGGGGGAGGAGAAAGGTCTGCATTGCCCTCTGGGGTGAGTGCTGGGCGGGTATACACTGGATGCATTTTATCTCAGGCGGCACAATACTCCGGGGGTTGGAGGTTTGGGCGCAGCCGCAGGGCCGGGGAGGCAGTGGGTGCAAGCCACCAGCTGCAGGGCAGGGGAAGGCTCGCAGGAGGACCGGTGCAAACCTCCCTCGGCCCGCTAACCCAGGCAACCCCAGCCTCCCCTCGGGCCTCGGGGCGAGCGGGCTCTCTGCAAAACTGGAGCCCGGCCCGGGTCCGGGAGCGAGGGGGCGAAGGAGCAGGAGCGGGCGCCCCTGGCCCGAGCTCGCGGCCGGAGGAGCGCAGCGCCCCGGGCCTCCGCGCCGGATGGGGGCTGCTCCGGCCTAGCGCACGCAGCTGCCTCGGCGAAGGGTTAACCCGGCGCCCGAGCCCCGGCCGGCCCGGCGGGCGGCGGAGAGGAAGGGCTGCTGCAAGGGGCGCAGCCGCGACTGTGGCGTGTGCGTGGGGGGCAGGGGCCCCTACTCACCCTGGCCGGCCGCCTCCGCCTCCGCCGCCCCGACCGCCGCCTCGGCGGTCCATCCTGCGGCGGGGGGCCTGTAGCCGCGGCGCTCGAGTAACAACCGCCGGCCGGGCCGGCCCCTCCCCCCCGCCCAACGTCTGTCCTCAGGGCCGCTCCGCAGACCCGGCCTCGGCCGCCGCCGCCGCCGCCGCCGCCGCCGCAGCGCTACGTGGCCGCCGCTCCGACGTCTCGCGACTCCCTTCCGAGCGCGCGAGGGCGAGCGGGGCCGGCGGGGCGGGCGGCGCGCGGGGAGGGAGGCAGGGGAGGGGGTGTGCGTGTGTGGTTGTGTGTGCGGAGCCGGGGGCAGGGAGGGAGGGCGAGCGGCGGCGAGAGCGCGCGCGCGCCCGCGGCCCCGTCCCTCGCCCGCCCCCCCGCCCAACGGGGAGCCGACACCTCCCTCCGCCCGCCCCCCTGGCATCCCGGCCGCTGGGCGCGGCGGCGCGCATGCGCAGCCCCCTCGGGCCGGCCCCGGCGCACCTTTTCTCCCCGCTGCCACAATGTGAGCGCCCCGCCGCCCAGATAACCGCCGGCTCCCGCTCCCCCCCGCCCTCCCCCACTCCGCCCACTGCCGAGCGCCCAGGTAAAGGCGTGGACTGCGCGTGCGCGCCGCCCTCCCTGGGTCTGGGGGCGTGGTTGCTGAAAGGAAGCCAAGTCGCAGAGTGGGAGGGAGCTTGGGGCAGAGGGTGTGAGCCTCCCCGAAGTAGGGGCGGGTGAGGATTCAGGGGAAGGTAAAGTGAAGAAGGGGGACCAAAGTAGGAAAGCGGGCCCAAGGGAGACTCAGAAGTAAAAGAGCCCTTGGCTTATGAAATTAAAAAAAAAAAAAAAAAAAAAAATCTTGACTGCGGCCTCTGTTCCTGGAGGGTAGTGTGAGTGACAGAGGACAGAAATAAAGGAGGTAAAAATATAAGCAGTAGTGGTCGTTCACTAGATAGATGGGACAGCTAGTAAACGCTGGAGAAATTTAGAGATTGCCGGAGTGGTCAGAAACACCAACTTAGAGCCACGTTTGTTCTGCGGCCAGGAATAGGGAAGGGGATGCGTGTGTGCTTGAGGCAGAGAACTGCTATAAGAAAGGAGCCCTCCATTGAAAGGATTACAGCATTATGACTAATTAGCTATTAATCATTAATATAATTAATGGTACTATTAGCTAACAAGGTAGCATTTATCCAAGTTCAGAGCCAAGAGCGGGTGATCATAATTACAAGTGCTTGGAGTACAGAGAGGGGGAGTAAAGCAGGTGAGGCGAAGGCCTAAGGAGGAGAGGACCCAAGAGGGCAGCTTGGAGGGGGAGGTTGACCTTGCCCCACCATAAACCAAACCCCCCTGACGTTTCCCAAATCTTACCTCCATTGGAACTCCTCATCCTCCTTCCGTTATTAAAAGCACGCTTAACAAATGTCCTGGCATTAAGACCTACCTCTCTATACATTTTCAACATGGTGCAGCTACTTCGCGCCAAAATAGCCACCCTCGCCCCTCAAAACTAGTCCTATAGCAAGTGAAAGGACCCGAATCTGGCATAGGGTTAGGGAAGAGATTGAAACTTGATACACAAAAGGATTCAAGGCCTAGCTCTGTCCTTGGGCCCTTCTGAAAACAGGTTTTTTTTATTACACTTGGACTCCACACTCCAGAGAGTGCAATTGGGCACCTTTGGGTCGTGTTCCTCAGTAGTGAGTGTCTTCAGTGGATAAACACTAAAAAATGATGTCCTAATTCAGCAGGTAGAGAGAAAATCTTCAGGGCAGAGCAGGAGGAAATAACCATGCACTACATTAGACTTAGGGGCACCTGGTTGGCTCAGTTGGTGGAGCGTGCGACTCTTGGTCTCAGGTTGTCAGTTCAAGCCCCATGCTGGGTGTGGAGATTACTTAAAAAAAGAAAATCTTAAAAAAAAAAAAAAAGGAAGACTCAGATTTAATGTAAGAAAGGACTTGGCATCCATGTTGGGGGGGGGGGGGTGGTGAGCCCAGAATATCTGACTGGGATGTCTAGTTTTGCGTTCTAGGACATTTGATCAATGCCCTACTCTGCCGATCAGGGCAATCCAGCTTGGAAGAGGGAAGTGCAGAGCAAAGGCTAGAGAGGTAACCTTCCAAGCTTCTATGACTCTCCACTCACAGGCCAACCCTCTGAAGGGCTCCTAGTAGTTAGAATAGTCATATTATTACTTTCTATTTGAGGAGTGCTTTATGGTTTCTGCAGAGAGGTTACGTCCATTATCTCATCAGATCTTCCAACAATCCTGTGAGGCAGGCAAAACAGGAATTATTCCCAATAAAGGAAATTTGGGCCAAGGAATGTTTAATGGCTCAGTCAATCACTCACCCCGGAAAACAATGGAGGGTTTGACTCCGAAAAACTGCTACATGTTCCTGTGGAGTAAAAACAGGTAGCCTTGGCAAGCGAGAGAGAATAATTTTAATATTCAGTTCTACATTTGCATCTCCTTTATTTCACGTTTCCTTCCCCCACCCCCCTTTTTTCAATTCAGGACCCTAGGACTCGTCCCCGTGTATTCGAGGCCTTGGTGACTGGTACTTTGGAAGGCGTTGGGTCTTGGGCTAGCAAGGAGATCCCGGTTTCTCTGCTGTCCCTTAACTTTTCCCTTTCATGCATCGACCCACAGAAGAGGGCTACCGGCCAGTGTCCTCGCTCAACATGTCACAAGAAAGAGCATTTGCTCTCAGCCAGACTCCCTCATTCCATGCCTCCCTTCTTCAGCGGCTGGCACCATAGCTCAGCAGGCATTACAGACAACATTTAGCACCTACATCTGGCCTTACTGGAAGATCAGGCTTCTTTCACCCTGGTTTCCTGGCCTTGGATAGTCCTTCGCTAATTTCTTCATTAAGAGAGTGGACAAAGGCAAACCGTAAGAGACTCTTAAAAACTGAAAGTAAACTGAGGGTTGATGGGGGGTGAGAGGGAGGGGAAAGTGGGTGATGGGCCTGGAGGAGGGCACCTGTGCAGATGAGCACTGGGTGTTGTATGGAAACCAACGTGACAATAAATTTCATCTTAAAAAAAAGAATTATTGAAGCAATACTGTGTACCTGAAACTAACATAACATTGTATACCAATTATACTTCCATAAAAAAATAAATTAGGAAGAAAAAAAAGAGAGAGAGAGTGGGAGAGTGGACAAAACCCAGTACAAGCCACTAAAAAAAAAAAAAAAAGGGGGCGCCTGGGTGGCGCAGTCGGTTAAGCGTCCGACTTCAGCCAGGTCACGATCTCGCGGTCCGTGAGTTCGAGCCCCGCGTCGGGCTCTGGGCTGATGGCTCGGAGCCTGGAGCCTGTTTCCGATTCTGTGTCTCCCTCTCTCTCTGCCCCTCCCCCGTTCATGCTCTGTCTCTCTCTGTCCCAAAAATAAATAAAAAACGTTGAAAAAAAATTAAAAAAAAAACCAGTTTAGTACACACACACACACACACACACACACACACAGGAATATTAGCCATAAAAGCAGATGAGATCTTGCCACTTAAAATAAACAGGGATGGATCTAGAGGGTACTATGCTAAGTGAACTAAGTCAGAGAAAGACAAATACCATATGCTGTCACTTAGAAGTGGAATCTACAAAACACAACAATGAATTGACCAAGCAAAAGCAGAATCAGACCTACGAAGGCACAGAACACAGTGGTGGTGGCCAGAGCGGAAAAAAGTGTGGGGTTGGGCAAAAGGGAAGGAGGGGAGTGGGAGGTGCAGGTTTCCTGTCCCGGGATGAATATATCGCAGGAATGAAAGGCGCAGCATAGAGAATCGTGTAGTTAATGATACGGTAATGGCATTATATGGTGGCGGGTGGTAACCACACTGGAGGTGAGCACGGCATACGGTGGAGGCTGAATCCCTGTCGTGGCATTGAAAGGAACGTGGCGTTGCACGTCGACTCTACTCCGACGATAAATAAACAAGAAAAAGTTTTAGCATGAAGTTCTGCACACTTTGACGGTTCTACCAGACTTGGAGCTGGGGGCCCTGGTCATAGTCCCTTAGATTCTCATTCTCGTGGTGCCGCGACCCTCACTCAATCCCTTCACCTATTAGACTACAGCCGGCGTTACCCGGTTCTTACAAGTCTTCCAGATCTGATGCCCGGAATTCTATTTGAGAAAGTTGACTTTGTTCGTTAATATCTTACAATGCCATCCATTTGCTAAGAAGCACTATCCAGTTCCTATCTCGAAGCCCTCGGTACAAGAAGCTGCCCCCTTTGCAGAATGGATAAAGCTGTCCCGGGCTCTCTTTTTTTTACCCACTTTTTCTCGTATCTCCAAGTGACGGTGTTTAGAGACAAGTCAGAAAGCTGGCCTTTTGCGTTTCTGCCATAAGGCTTGCGTGTGTATGAGATGTCGTGCACAGGTCTGCGTTTATGTCCAATCTTTTTTTTTCTTCAATGTTTTTTTTTATTTTATTTTATTTTATTTTTGGGACAGAGAGAGACAGAGCATGAACGGGGGAGGAGCAGAGAGAGAGGGAGACACAGAATCGGAAACAGGCTCCAGGCTCCGAGCCATCAGCCCAGAGCCTGATGTGGGGCTCGAACTCACGGACCGCGAGATCGTGACCTGGCTGAAGTCGGTCGCTTAACCGACCGCGCAACCCAGGCGCCCCCGTTTATGTCCAATCTTAAAGGGATGTGAGCCAAGGGCACTTTCATTCGGTGCCCCCTCACCTCCCCCCACCCCTACTTGTTTTAAAAAGGTAAGCTAGGGGCGCCTGGGGGGCTCAGTCAGTTAAGCGACCGACTTCGGCTCAGGTCATGATCTCACAGTTTGTGAGTTCGAGCCCCGCATCGGACTCTGTGCTGACGGCTTAGAGCCTGGAGCCTGCTTCAAATTCTGTGTCTCCCTCTCTCTCTGCTCCTCCCCAGCTCATGCTCTGTCTCTCTCTCCTTTAAAAATAAATTAAAAAAAAAAACATTATTAAAAAAAAAAAAGGTAAGCTAAAGGCCAGGGTGTCCTAGAAGAAGAAGAGAGGATACCCTCAAAGGCCAGACCCACGAATGCATTTGTTCTGCGTTGGGGACAGAGATGAGGGCAGCTATGGGGATGGTCAGTGTCCCTTCGGTCAAAGCTTGGTTTCCGGCTGCAACATGGCCTTGGGTCATCATCTGGCTTACAGTCCCCCCACCCCCCGAAGCCATGGTCTCTGTACATGAAAGTGCGTTTTATAATTTTTTTAAAAATGTGACATGTGGGGCGCCTGGGTGGCGCAGTCGGTTAGGCGTCCGACTTCAGCCAGGTCACGATCTCGCGGTCCGTGAGTTCGAGCCCCACGTCGGGCTCTGGGCTGACGGCTCAGAGCCTGGAGCCTGTTTCCGATTCTGTGTCTCCCTCTCTCTCTGCCCCTCCCCCGTTCATGCTCTGTCTCTCTCTGTCCCAAAAATAAATAAACGTTGAAAAAAAAATTTAAAAAAAAGTGACATGTGTTCATGTTCACGTTCATGTGACAATTTCTACAAATCTATAGCCTACATCACATCGTTTCATCCTTCCCTCGTCGTTGGCAGGTAGGAAGGGCAGAAAATGCTGTTTTCATTTTTTTTTTTTTTCTCCAACAGCAAATAAAAAGCGAGGCCTGGATTTGAAGGGCCACACGGCCAGAACTACAATGTGGGTCTCCAGGATTCAAGTCCGGGACTTCTCTGTGACACTGCGCTGCAGCCCTTTGCTGGATACCCTACAAAGCAAAATGGGCAGATGTGGTCTCTGCTCTCTGGAAGTTTGGACTCAGATGGAGAATTCTGGCAAACATAAAAGGACAAAGTGATTACGGTCAGCCCGCATCTGCCAATAAATAAATGAGTTAAATCGATAAGGAAAGCCATGTTTACCTGCTCTACTAATATTGTTGGTCCCCCTCCCCCCCCATTTATTAGTAGAGAAGGTAAAGAGGACGTCGTTAATGAGGCTAAGGTCTTAGGCCAGTCCTCTCTTTGCCTACTTGCTTTGTATGTGGAAAAAATACTGTGGGTGTTCCACACTGGTTCCCCTCTTTGGCGTCAACATTGTATCAACTTTCTGCGAACATCTACCAAGGGTCACCCAAGGTGGGAATCAAGAACCATCATGAAATCACGTCTGCCCTTGAGCCACGTCTTCAACCATTTTCCTAAAGCTAACTGCTGTCCAAGCTTCAATGCACCCCGCCTTCACCATCTCTGCTGAGAGGAAAAGGACAGATCAACTCCGTGGCCGTCCTATATTCACAGGGCCTGAGATTCATCCGTATCCACGCAAGACGGCCAGTTAGGACAGCGCAGCAGTGGGCTTGGGATTTGAGGGACCTTGGTGTCGGAGAAGCGAGGCCAGGCCCCACCTACAACAGCTCAGTTCCTGTGTATCCTGAGCAAAGGCAGAGGCGACCCTAGCGTTAGGGAACAACGTGGGCAGCTGAGGGCAGGGATCCAGCAGGAGGACGTCCTCGTATCTCCAACAGTTAGTAGCAGCCGGCTTCCTCCCCTGGGGGTTCTGCCTGGAGGACTATCTCCAGCAGAGTGATCTAAGGCAGTTAGGTCCAAATTGTGTTAGAGTCTTTAAAGAGGCTCACAGATTCTTTTAGGCAGCACGCTTAATTGTTGTCTGTAATTGATGTGACATATGCCTTGGAGGCACGCACTGAGGTCCAACTGAAAGTGATGGGTTGGGTTTTTTTTTGTTTGTTTGTTTGTTTAAATTGGAATTAATTAATTAAAGAAGGCAGCTGTCCTGGGCTGTGAGTTAGTGCCAAACTCCGTAACCCTAAACCAGCCAACCCACCCAACCGGCCTCACCACCTGAGGAACAATCCTGAGGTTCTCACGGAGGTGGGTTGGGAGACCCGGGACGCAGTGCAGAAGCAGAAAGGGAGGGCTGCAACGGGGAAGTTGGGAGGGGGTGGTGGTCAGGGGACGCTCTCTTAACTTTCCTAACACCCCAGAATCTTGGCTCTTGAGAACTGTTGGGAACCATAGAAGTGTGTTGGGCGCTAGGAAATTGCAGGAAAGGGAAGGCAAGGTCCAAGGAGGTATGTGAGATTTGGGGGAGCGGCAGTCAAGGGGCAAGAGGATGCTTGGGGCTGGGGGGGGTGGATGTGAGGGGGTACTGTTGGCAGGAACCAAGCAAGAGGGACCTGCTCCGGGGTAAGGACCACGGAGATTGGGGGTGGAGAGGACCCTGTGGGTGGAGCTCACAGGAGGTGGAGCCCGGATGTGGGGGCGGGAGCACGGCGCCTGGGGCCTCTGGCGTTCAGAGGAGGTATTAATTAAACCCCTGACCTGAGGTGGTGAGCAAAGCCATGGCAGCTTTTCATATGAGTCGAGCTAATAACAATAATAACAATAATAATAACAATTAACGGATAATGAGACCTTATCTGCAGCAAGTTGTTCCTAGAGCTTTGTAGGCATTAAGTCATTAATTCCCCCGGCCCCTCGGGCCACCTTTTTCTGGAAGTAACGCGGGTGCAAGAGGACGCAGACAATCCTTGGGCAGTTAGGCCCGCTGCTGGTGGCTGGGAGGGTTGGTTCATTTACGGAGGGAGAACACGCAAGGTTCTTTAAGGTTTCATAAACTGTTACACGCTATTGCATTTCTTTACAAGTGATGTTTAAACGGGATGAGTAGGGGAATGTAGAAACCGGTCACCACAGATGCCCGAACAACTTTGATGCGGAAGCTCCAGTCCCCTCCCACCCCCCCCCACCCCCCCAAAGAGCACCAGGTTGAACAATGTGCTACAGTGGAGAGTGACCTGGGGGTGACCCGGAAGTGACCTGGAAGTGAACAGCGACCATCTGTGAAGCCCTAGCTAGTGGCAAGGCTGAGCGTCTGCTGCAAACAAGGTAAATCGGAGGACTTCAGACCGAGGAGGGGAATTTAGAGTGAAGACTCAAGGCAATTAAGAGGAGGAGGATTATTCTGCGTCGCGGAAATCACGTGGGATGGAGCCTGGGCGCCAAAAGCCTTGAGCAAACCTGAGTGCCATCGGTGACCAGCTTTGTAGATTTCAACTGTTGTTTCACGTTGTTTGTCTGTTTCCCATAACAGTGAGCACCACAGATTGTATGCACCCAATGCAATGACAAGCTTTGGATCGCATCCCATAGATGGTGAGAGTCCTCGTCGTTATCCTAGTCAAGATCAAAGATAAGGATATAGAGCATGCAATGTATGGCACATTAAAAAAAACTTTTTTTAATGTTTATTTTTTAGAGAGAGACACACACAGTGCGAGCAGGGGAGGGGCAGAGAGAGAGGGAGACACAGAATCCAAAGCAGGCTCCAGGCTCTGAGCTATCAGCACAGACCCAACATGGGGCTCGAACTCACGGACCATGAGATCATGACTTAAGCTGAAGTCCCACGCTTAACCAACTGAGCCACGCAGGCGCCCCCCCCCCTTTTTAAACAAAAAATTTAATGTTTATTTTTGAGAGAGAGAGAGAGAGAGAGAGAGAGAGAGAGACAGAGTGTGAGCAGGGGAGGGGCAGATAGAGAGGGAGACACAGAAGCACGTTTTAAACAAAAAAAATCTCAAGTTATTTAAGCAAGGTATCTTGGGGGTCCTTCGGTCATGGAGCGGTAGGGTGATTCTCCCCACTAATTATTAATAAAGGCGACACGAGATCCAGAGCAGGTGCTGAGCTTGTCTGAATCTCAGCATCGAGCGGCAGAAGAATTTGTGTCACAGTTCATGACAGTGAAATGAGAGGGACCAGACCTCACGATTCGGACCCTCGCCAGCCCTCCAGAACCACAGCCTTCCTTCCCTTCCCTGTGTCACTACAGAAAAAGTCACCGGTAAGAAGAGACTAGAACTGTCGGGACTTAAATACCAATCCATCTTGTAGATTGTATCAAAGAACACACAGTAAAGTGTTCTGTGGTGACATCGGGAACAGAATGTTCTGGTTAATAAGGTAATCTGGTTAACAGAGTAGTACTAAATATATAGTACTGAATACTAAAATTCTTCACTGTTTATCTGAAATTCAGATTAGCTGGTTGTCTTACCTTTTGTCTGGCCGCGCTGCTTGTAGGTAAACTACTAGCAGATTCATATGCACTCTTCTGGAGTTCCTTAGAGAAGAAAACAAGAAGAGAGATACTTTGAGATCACTTCAGATTTATTGGTACAAGGAAATGGGGACAGAGAAGATGGCCAGAGATGTGTTAAGGAATCAGAGGGGATACTGAGAAACATACTCATCATCATACTGGGCACATGGGTAAAATGTCACCAAGCCTTTGGCCCCA
This sequence comes from Prionailurus viverrinus, assembly GCF_022837055.1. Classification (NCBI taxonomy): domain Eukaryota; kingdom Metazoa; phylum Chordata; class Mammalia; order Carnivora; family Felidae; genus Prionailurus; species Prionailurus viverrinus. The sequence goes on from NW_025927605.1 coordinate 7,543,726, forward strand.
CATCAAACTAACTGCCTATTTCAGGGATCTCAGAGAATCAAGCTTAACCTCCATCCCTCATTTCTTTTTTTTTTTTTTTTAAGTTTATTCATGTTGAGAGAGTGTGTGTGCATGGGAGGGGCAGAGAGAGAAGGAAAGAGAATCCCAAGCAGGCTCTGCGCTGTCAGTGCGAGGAGCCTGATGCGGGGCTTGAACTCATGAACCACGAGATCGTGACCTGAGCCGAAGTCAAGAGTCAGACACTTAACTGACTGAGCCACCCAGGTGCCCCAATCCCTCATATCTTTATGCCAACAGAGAGGAGGCAGGCAAATGCTCACGGAGCAACGTGCCATTCGGAGGCACACGCATGTTTCCTCTGGGCCAGAGAACCCCCTGGGAGGGAGATGCGATGTGGAACAAGGGCCAGAATGATGTGAGCGCTAGCTCTGGAGATGGGAGAGAGACGGGAACCAAGAAGCGTGGGCAGCCTCTAGAAATGAGGAGGCAAAGAACTGATCTCCCTGAGAGCCTCCAGAAGGAACATAAGTAACCTGCCAACCCTTTGATTTTTGGCCCAGCGAAACCTCTGACCTCCAGAACTGTAGGATAATAAATCCGGGTGGTTTTAAGCCACTCAACTGGTGGTAACTTGTTATGGCGGCAGTAAAAAAAAAAAAAAAAAAAAAACGAATTCAGCTCCCCGTTACTTAAAGGGAAAACTGAACTGCTCTGCAGGGCATTCGAGGGCTTGGGGGTATCTTCCCGGCGCCCCCCCCCCCCCCCCCCCGCCTGCCATGCTTTGGATACTGAACTTCTCCAGGATCCTCAATGGGCCGTGCCCTCTCTTACCCCCGTGCATTTGCACATGCTTTCTTCTCCCCGGAACACCGTCTCCTCACCTGTTTGCCTGGCAAAGTCCTCATCCTTTCTGTCTCGGCTCAAACAATACTTTGTCTGTGAAGCCTGACCTAGGGTTCCTTTCCTGCATCTCATATGCGCTCCCGTTAAAGGACCTGTCTCTTCCCTCTCTGGACTATAAGCTGCTTGAGGGCATGGGACGTCTCTTTGATCTCCCTTTGCCCCCAGCATAGTCCCCGACTCACTCGTGAAATAAAGGTCTCCAGAGACTAGAGCTCTTGTCCTGACTTGTGCCCTGGATGTGATACAGCCCTTCCGGCCCCACCTCTCCTTCGATAACAAACACCGGGGAAGGGAGGAATCATCTTTTCCCTTCCCTTCCCTTCCCTTCCCTAGTGAGAGACGAAGACAAAGGAAATCAGGCAGTGTTTCAAGTTCAAAGAAGAAAAAGGTGGGGGCGCCCTGGGTGGCTCAGTCGGTCAAGCCAGCCGCTGACTTCAGATCAGGTCCTGATCTCAGGGCTTGTGGGTTCGAGCCCTGGCACGGGGCTCCATACGGATCCTACGGAGCCTGCTTGGGATTCTCTCTCTCTGCCCCTCCCCCACTCGTGCTTTCTCTCTCTCAAAATAAGCTTTTATTTTTTTATTAAAAAAACATTTTTTTTCAACGTTTTTATTTATTTTTGGGACAGAGAGAGACAGAGCATGAACGGGGCAGGGGCAGAGAGAGAGGGAGACACAGAATGGGAAACAGGCTCCAGGCTCCGAGCCATCAGCCCAGAGCCTGAAGCGGGGCTGGAACTCACGGACCGCGAGATCGTGACCTGGCTGAAGTCGGACGCTTAACCGACTGCGCCACCCAGGCGCCCCAAAATAAGCTTTTTTTAAAAAAGGAGAAAAAGGCACAAATCAAAGTTTTGTAACAGTGCAGTTATGTCCACAGGGTACAATATTCTTTTTTTTTTTTTTTTTTACCGTTTATTCAGTTTTGAGAGAGAGAGCGAGAGCGCGTGCGAGCATGAGTGGGGGAGGGGCAGGGAGAGAGGAAGACCCAGAATCCAAAGCGGGCTCCAGGCTCCGAGCTGTCAGCACAGAGCCCGACGCGGGGCTCGAACCCACAAACCATGAGATCACGACCTGAGCTGAAGTTGGGCGCTTAACCGACTCAGCCACCCAGGCGCCCCTCCCTACAGTGTACAATATTCTTCAGGTCTTGGTTTCTTCAGCTGGGAAATGGGTCTAGAGACAAGCTACACAGAAACAGGAGCTGTGGTGGCTTTGAACCCGGTTGTATCCCTTCATGCCTACCAGCGCTCTTTCCTCTTAAGTGAATTCCTGGGTGTTGGTTGCCGAAGATCTTGGGGGAGACTTTCCCATATTCTTCGGATTCATGTCTTCTAAGAGGCACACCGATGCTAGGTGTCGTCTTGAGCAAAGGTTTCCCCACAGTCGTCGCATTCATGTAACCGAGTTCCAGAATACTGAGTCAGATGTCAGCTGTGCCTTTTGAGACTCCAAACTCACCTGAGGGCTCTCCCATGGACACATCAGATACAGAGTTTCTTTCCAGTAGGAATTTTCTGATGTTGTAGAAGATGGTTACCCCACCCGAATAAAGGCTTATTCACATTCATTGCACATGTGAATTTTGTCCCCTGTGTGAATTCTCTGATGTTTAATGAGGAGCGAAAGGCCACTGGAGCTCTCAGTAAAGGCTTATTACGTGCCCAGTACTCAGTGTTCGGAGGGAGCCCAAAATGTAAGGAACAGCCTCTGCCCTCTAGAAGTTTACAACCTGGTTACAGAGACAAGAGTCGTGGACGTGAAACGGTGGGGGAGCACGGGACGTTGTGTAATCACACCAAGCTGCACAGTTTAATGGCATTAAGTGAGAATTCAGAGAAAGAGGCATTCACCCAGAGATTAACTAGATGGGAAAGGTGACGGGAAGGCTGCCAGGCTTTGGCTCAACCTGAAAGGATGGTAGGGCTGAGGCTGGAAGACAGGAGAGGAAGGTGTTCAGGATGTGGCTGTAGAGGGATAAAGACGCCCTTGTAGAGGAACTCACTGGTTTCGATTCTGGAGGGGAGAGGGGGAGTGGGGGAAGGAGGGAAGGAAGGAAGGAGGGAGGGGAGAAGGGAGGGAGGGAAGGAAGGAAGGAGGGAAGGAAGGGAGGGAGGAAGGAAGGAGGGAGGGAGAGAGGGAAGGAAGGGATGGAGGGAGGGAAGGAAGGAGGGAGGGAAGGAGGGAGGGAGGGAAGGAAGGGAGGGAGGAAGGGAGGAAGGAGGGAAGGGAGGAAGGAAAGGAGGGAGGGAGGAAGGAGGGAAGGAAGGAAGGAAGGAAGGAAGGAAGGAGGGAGGGAGGGAAGGAAGGAAGGAAGGAAGGAGGGAGGGAGGGAAGGAAGGAAGGAAGGAAGGAGGGAGGGAAGGAAGGAAGGAGGGAAGGAAGGGAGGGAGGAAGGAAGGAAGGAAGGAGGGAGGGAGGGAAGGAAGGAGGGAGGGAGGGAAGAAGGGAGGGAGGGAAGGAAGGAAGGAGGGAAGGAAGGGAGGGAGGAAGGAAGGAGGGAGGGAGAGAGGGAAGGAAGGGATGGAGGGAGGGAAGGAAGGAGGGAGGGAAGGAGGGAGGGAGGGAAGGAAGGGAGGGAGGAAGGGAGGGAAGGAAGGAAGGAAGGAGGGAGGGAAGGAAGGAAGGAGGGAGGGAAGGAAGGAAGGAGGGAGGGAAGGAAGGAAGGAAGGAAGGAGGGAGGGAAGGAAGGAAGGAAGGAAGGAAGGAAGAGAGGGAGGGAGGAAGGAAGGAAGAGAAGGAAGGAAGGAGGGAAGGAAGGAGGGAGGGAGGGAGGAAGGAAGGAGGGAGGGAAGGAAGGAAGGAAGGAAGGAGGGAGGGAAGGAAGGAAGGAAGGAAGGAAGGAAGGAGGGAAGGAAGGAAGGAGGGAGGGAGGGAGGAAGGAAGGAAGGAGGGAGGGAAGGAAGGAAGGAAGGAAGGAGGGAGGGAAGGAAGGAAGGAAGGAGGGAGGGAAGGAAGGAAGGAAGGAAGGAGGGAGGGAGGGAAGGAAGGAAGGAAGGGAGGAAGGAAGGAAGGAGGGAAGGAAGGAAGGAAGGAGGGAGGGAGGGAAGGAAGGAAGGAAGGAGGGAGGGAGGGAAGGAAGGAATGGAGGGAGGAAGGAGGGAAGGAAGGAAGGAAGGAGGGAAGGAGGGAAGGGAGGGAGGGAAGGAGGGAAGGAGGGAAGGAAGAAGGGAAGGAAGAGGAGGAAGGAGGAGAGGAGGAGGGAAGGAAGGAAGGGAGGAAGGAAGGAAGGAGGGAAGGGAGGAAGGAGGGAAGGAAGGAAGGAATGGAGGAGGAAGGAGGGAAGGAGGGAAGGAAGGAAGGGAGGAAGGAAGGAAGGAAGAAGGAAGGAAGGAAGGAGGGAAGGAAGGAAGGAGGGAGGAAGGAAGGAGGGAAGGAAGGAGGGAAGGAAGGAAGGAGGGAAGGGGGAAGGAGGGAAGGAAGGAGGGAAGGGAGGGAGGAGGGAAGGGAGGGAGGGAGGAGGGAAGGGAGGAGGGAGGAGGGAAGGGAGGGAGGAGGGAAGGGAGGGAGGGAGGAGGGAAGGAAGGAAGGAGGGAGGGAGGAAGGAAGGAAGGAAGGAGGGAGGGAAAGAAGAAGGGAAGGAAGGAAGGAAGGAGGGAGCAAGGAAGGAAGGAAGGGAAGGAAGGAAAGGGAAGAGAAGGAAACTCTTTCCAGTATAGTGAGTTGCTCCTCCATTTAGGAAACTCCTGAAGACTTAGCGTAGCAGCCTTTGACAATTGTATTTCTCTAATGCTTTTCTTGTTTTAGAGCTCCAACCCCTTTCACTTCCACCGGCGCACCTAAGAAAGAATTCTCTACCACTGCCAATTCACATTCACAGTCCCATCCCCCAACCCCCCCACCCCCGCATTCGTGGGGTCCATTTCGGTTCCTTGACCATGCACGGTCACCCCGTGTGACAGAAGCGCCAACTGGGGAGAGAATGGCCCCTGGGAGAGCGCCCCCTGGCGAGCACCGCCCCCCTTCCCGGGCCTTCGATACCCTTTAAAACAATTTCTTCTGGGATATTCACACTTAGAGAGAAAGGGGGTCATCAGATCCAACGGCCCTTTACTTATGTCAGCTTTGCTGATGTTTCTCGGGAGCATTCGGAGTAGGGAACACTCCGTAACTTCCTTGCCTTCTCCATTCCACAGAGGGCGGCTGCTGAGCACGAAGGGTGACATTTACAGTGTCTGTCTCATCTGGGTAGGCAGTAGGAAGAGGTTTCTACCAGTAACAGTGGTTAAACCCTGACTCAACATCCAGCAACTCGGTGAGGCGTCAGAGCCGTCATTCCCAGACAAGTTTCACAACAAGACACGACAGCACAACCTGTCACGGCAATGCAGAGAATAGAGGCGAGTGGATCTCAACACGCGGTGAGGCGGCTGCTTTCTGGAGGGATCGGACAGTTCCTGGCGCGTGAAATCCTGAAGGGCCTTCTCAGTGCCGCTGCTCAATGAGTTTGTTTGCATGTGGAGTTCTTAGGCTCTTGATTCTGTCCCTGCTTCCTGCATCACTTCCCTAGGAGACTGAATTCGGGAAGGGAGGGACCTCACCTCGGGGGGTGGGGGTGAAGAGTGGGGGACATCCTTTTGGAACATTCCCCCCCCCCACCTCCTTAGCAAGATACGCTCTGCTCTGTGAAGAAACCGGGCAGGAAGTCAAGGAGATCGACGAAAGCCACAGTAGAAATAGAGCCCAGACTCTCGGGACCCGGGTGGTCATCGGTGTCCATCTTCCCTGCGAGTTCATGGGCTCCCCCCGGGCAGGAGGCAGGTCTGTCCTAGTCGCCGCCAGAGCCGTCCCCAGTACCCGTCACCGTGCCTGGCACACAGCCGCCGCTCGGTAAATGTTTGCTGAAAAAAATCAACTGTAAACTTGGAGGCGATTCCCTTAAAGCGCTCCTCGCTCCGGTTCGGATGTAGAGTTACGTTACAAACCCTGGTGTGCTGGGGGACGGGAAGGGACACCGTTGGGTGACGATAAGAGCTAGAAGCACGTGGGCGGCCCCCGGAAAACAGCCCCAAAGTTCCAGTTGTATCTGGTAAACGACAGGGAAGCCCACTGGGGGCTCTTCGGGTCACCGATAGGAGAAGGCAAGCGGTGGGAGGCTTACCAGGCCGCATTTGATCCGGAAGAGGGTAGGGGCACCAAAGAGCAGTGCGTCTTGGAGGGCCCTGGTCACGGTGGCAAACTCAAGGGATGACTCCTGTGGCTGAAGGCTGAATGGTTCCGACGGGTGGGTGTCAAAGATGGACGCTGCTCCTGGGCGAACTCAGAGAAGGTGGCGGTTGGAGCAGAGGCAGGAGCCAGTGCAGTCATGGCCAAAAATGGCCCCGGGGAGGAAGAAGACGCCTTGGGAATCTGGTGTTGTCTGGCGTGGAGTGGGAGGGAAGCCCCAAAGGCAAGATCTGACTTTCTCCAGAGAGAGCTTTCTGAGGACAGGGGGCTATGTCTTATGCATCTACAGCCAATCGAAGCAGAGTGCCTTGCCCGTAGTAGCTGCTCAACTAACACTCCGTAAAGGAATGCTTGGCTGGTTGGCCGACTCTGGGAGGCACTGAGGATCTGAGAGCATGTGGGGGCCACCAGAGCTCTGTTGACTGTCTTCTCGGCTCCAACTTCCCTGGTCTAATCTTCTGCGTCATATCACCTGTGCTTTAAGCCAGAAGATGTTCCCAAGGTTGCTACTCTGTAGGCGGACAGCCGATACTAAAGAGGGGGACTCTAGCACCTACGGGCTGCGTCTCGGCCTGCAGCCTTGTGGGCCGTGCCCTCCGTTCTCCCGGGGCTCCTGCTGCCAGACGGGGTCCACGCATTTTGGACGATCCCGCTCGGTCCCCCACCCAAACATCGGATCATCATTCACGTTTCCTTGCAGCCTTTCTCCCTTTGATCCTATTTTGGCAAGCAGGGACGTGTCACCACGGGAGCCTGGTGTTAGCAAACACACACACACACACACACCCCACTTTCCCTGTCTCTGAGCCATTGTCTGTCCCTCTGCCTCTAGGCCTGGCCCATCTGCATGACTCTTCCTCTCCCCAGATGCTGAATGTGGCCTCTGATGTGAGAGAGCTGGGCATTTTGCACGTCTGTAAACACTGGCCTCCCTCAGGGGACTGGGGAAGATCCACCCATATGGCAGGACCTTCCAGGGAGACGCGAAACCAAGAGCCTGACCTCATGATGCCCGCAGCGTCTGGCAAGTAAGGTACCAGCTCTTCTGTCCTGGCCACAGTCCAGTTCTCTCTTCTAGAATCCACACCTTCCCTGGCTCCCCTCCAGGCTGACAAGATCTGCCCCAGTTGGGGAAGGATAAGCGTGGCCTAGTGAGTAGCGGATGGTGGGGGGGTCTCAACTCTAGGATCTGGATCAAATCATGCCCCAGCTCTGTGCCTCAGTTTCTCCCTTGAGACATTCTGCCCATGCTTCTAGAGTGAGGAGGCCGCCCCGTGCTAAAACGTTCCCTGAGCTCATGGGGGAAGAACCCACAGTCTTGTGTTCCTTTGCAGCCAGGAGCCGCCCTCCCCGCCCTCCCCGCCCTCCCCCAGAAGGCCTTGCTAGTTGGTGACGCCGGGCCGGCAAGGCAGGGTCCTGCAGGATGAAAGCTTGGAGAAGCCAGAGCAGGAATAATAATGATAATCATCAGCTGCGGGCGGCTTAACCATCCAGGAATGCAAGGCCCCACGCCCTGTGCGCCTCACACCCCAGGACACTCGAAGGGCTCCTCTCCCTTCGTTTTATTGCAGCGATCCCACACTCTCCCATTCCCAGCCCAACCCATTTGGGTTCCCAAGGAGCGCGGTCCAGCCACCGGCTCATCCGCCACCCAGGTTCCATGGGAAGATTCCGCTTAACAAGACCCAAGCCAGCAGCCTGGTAGAACGCCCAGCTACTTGGAAACTCGGGCTCCGGGTTTCCCAGAGAAGCATCCTCCTCGCGCCTGGCCCGGAGCACTTTCCCACAGACCCACCTGCGTCTGGTCACCGTGAGGTCCAGGAGCCTTGCCCGTGTCCGTGCAGCTCTGAATTCAAGGCCTGGCCGGCCCGCAGACTAACCCGGCAGAGGACCATGGGCAAGTTCTGTTTTGTTTTTGACTTCTTTGGGTTCCCGGCCTCACCTGCCCCCTGAACTTCCCAAGACTCCCCGTGGCTCGCTGAAGCTAAGCTCCGGATCTCGTAGGGCCAGCATGTGGTTGTTTCAAATCTGGTCTGAATCCGATTCTCCAACCCTACCTACTCTCTTCACCCTCTAGATGCCAGCCGGAAGTAACCACTAACAGTTGGTCCTACATACCCCATGCTCTTCCATTTGGGGCTCCAGTCCCTCTTGGGGAATGTCATTTCCTTCACCGACACCCGGCCAGACCCTCCTAGCCTTCAAAGCCCAAGCCCGAGTTCCTTGCCTCCATGAGCACACCTGACCCCCATCCCACCTTGGGACGCTGGTTCCTCTCCACGTGACGCTCTCAACTCCTGTGCCCGCCTCCTGGGTTGCCTGCGTGCATTTCTTTCTTTTTTTTTTTAAATTTTTTTAATGTTTATTTATTTTTGAGACAGAGAGAGACAGAGCATGAACGGGGGAGAGGCAGAGAGAGAGGGAGACACAGAACCGGAAGCAGGCTCCAGGCTCCGAGCCATCAGCCCAGAGCCCGACGCGGGGCTCGAACTCACGGACCGTGAGATTGTGACCTGAGCCGAAGTCGGACGCTCAACCGACTGAGCCACCCAGGCGCCCCATCCTGCGTGCATTTCTTAACTCACCCCGTGGATCATCACCATGCTGAGGTCTCATTCATCTCTGTGTCCCCATGTGTCCAGCACAGCACCGTGTGCCCGGGGCACCTGCTCAATAAGTAAGTGTTGGACATAAACTGTGGCCAGTGATCATCCCCCAGCCCCCCGCCAATAACTTCCCCACGCATATGTGCTTTGCAAAAGTACAAATAATTATTTTAGTGTAAAAGTTGACGCCTGTGTGTTCCCGCCAGATTCTTCTCGCGTGGGGTGCGGGTACCCCAAGTCTCTCGTGAAGGTGTGAGGTCCGTGGCTTCAAGGTTCGTTTTTTTTTTTTTTTTCCAACGGTTATTTATTTTTGGGACAGAGAGAGACAGAGCATGAACGGGGGAGGGGCAGAGAGAGAGGGAGACACAGAATCGGAACAGGCTCCAGGCTCTGAGCCATCAGCCCAGAGCCCGACGCGGGGCTCGAACTCACGGACCGCGAGATCGTGACCTGGCTGAAGTCGGACGCTTAACCGACTGCGCCACCCAGGGGCCCCTCAAGGTTCGTTTTTAACAGGTGGAAGGGTAAGTTCACATTTGTTTTAATGTATTTGCTCGTTTTTTTAGGAAGCTCCACGCCCAGTGTGGGGCTGGAAGTCACAACCCCGAGATCAAGAGTCATAGGCTCTACCGACAGGGCCAGCCAGGCGCCCCGGGTTAGCTCACCTTTCAAATAGTCACCTCGTGGGGCACCTGGCTGCCTCAGTCAGTGGAGCGGGTGACTCTTGATCTCTGGCTTGTGTGTTCGAGCCCCACAGTGGGCGTAGAGATTACTTAATAAAATCTTTAAAAATACATATATTTAAAAGGGGCGCCTGGCTGGCTCAGTCGGTTAAGGGTCCCACTTCGGCTCAGGTCATGATCTCAACGGCTCGTGAGTTCGAGCCCCACATCGGGCTCTCTGCTGTCAGCACAGAGCCGGCTTTGGATCTTCTGTCCCCCTCTCTCTCTGCCCTTCCCCGGCTCGTTCTCTCTCTCTCTCTCTCTCTCTCTCTCTCTCTCTCTCTCTCTCTCAAAATAAATAAGCTTTAAAAATATATATATATTTTTTTTTCCAAAAATAGTCACCTTGATAATTACAAATTACAAGTAAGTTCTGTGGCCCTCTTCCATGTTAGACCTGATCCAGACTTGCCATTTCCACCTCGTGATGGGGCCTAACAAAGAGCTCATTTGAGAAGCCTCAGCTTTGTCATTTTCTTCTGTGCTGACTTAGGAAGATCTTTATCCTGAGGTTTCTTTGCAGGAATCTTTTTTAACCGCCCCCCCCCCCAGTTCATTTTGTGAAGGTTAATTTTTAAAAAAATTTTTAACATTTTATTTATTTTTGTGAGACAGAGAGAGAGCGTGAGCAGGGGAGGGGCAGAGAGAGAAGGAGACACAGAATCCGAAGCAGGCTCCAGGCTCTGAACTGTCAGCACAGAGCCTGACTCGGGGCTCGAACTCACAAACCATGAGATCCTGACCTGAGCCGAGGTCAGACGCTTAACTGACTGAGCCGCCCAGGCGCCCCTTGTGAAGGTTAATTTAGTTTAAGTTAGATAACATGATCCCTAGTGTCATTTAACCAGGTAATGTAAACTGGGATACTCTAGTTTTTTGCTTGATTTTGTTTTGTTTTGTTTCGGTAGAGAAAGAGAGAGCACAGCAGGGGAGAGGGCAGAAGGAGGGAGGGGTGGAGAGAGAGAGAGAATATCTGAAGGAAACTGCACGCTCAGCACGGAGCCTGATGCGAGGCTTGATCCCACGACTGTGAGATCACGACCTGAGCCAAAATCAAGAGCCGGACGCTCAACCTACTGAATCACGCAGGCATCCCTGCTCTGCAGGTGTTCAACCATGATCTGTAAACAGCGAGGGAGCCTTGTCCCCCCTCTCTGACACAGTCCCATGCTTCCCCCAGGAGACCCTGTACTGTTCTAGCATCCCTAAGTACATCAGCTCACTGAATGGCCCACGGCTCGGTGTCCAGCCCTATGTTAGAATATCGGTGAGGCTTCCTTGACTCAGTCTGAAAGGGGGCTTCTGTGACCCCCACCTCATTTCTATCAGTACATGTGCCAGTTCTACCGATCTCCAGCGCCCCCCCTGGCTCTCTCAGCTGCCTCAAGGTCACTTCCAAGACCTTCTTTGTAAAGCCCATTTCTCTCCATTTATTCCCTAAGTCCATTAAGGGCCCCACTAAATGCTCAGTTGCACCGACTAGAAACCACAAACCAGTCCAGTGTCTTTTCTTTCTTTCTCTCTTTCTTTCCTTCTTTCTTTCTTTCCTTCTTTCTTTCCTTCTTTCTCTTCTTTCTTTCTTTCTTTCTTTTCTTTCTTTCTTTTTCTTTCTTTCCTCCCTCCTTTCTTTCTTCCTTCTTTCTTTTTCTTTCTTTCCTCCTTTCTTTTTCTTTCTTTCCTCCTTTCTTTTTCTTTCTTTCTTTCTTTCTTTCTTTCTTTCCTTCCTTCCTTCCTTCCTTCCTTCCTTCCTTCCTTCCTTCTTTCTTTCTCTCCTTCTCCTAAGTAGGCTCCCTGCTGGGCATAGAAGCCCAAAGCAGGGCTTGAACTCACAACCCTGAGATCAAGAGTCAGACTGAGCTTAACCGACTGAGCCACCCACGTGCTCCAAACCAGTCCAGTTTCTAAGGGCCTTGACCATTGCTAACCAGTCGGCCTCCCTGCCACTGTGCCCTCCACATTTCTGCCAGAGAATCTTCCCGACACACGTCTGATTTGGGCCTCCCCTCTTCCTAGCCTCTCCTTTTGCCTCCTGCCGATAGGACCAAGTATGAACTCCTGGCACACGGTTGCAAGGCAGGCCCTGCTGACCTTTCCAAATTGGTCACCCCGCCAACCACCCGGGAGCTGCCATCTTGAATACCGTGTTCCTTCTTACCATAGCTTTGTGCGTTCCCTCTTCTCGGCCTGCTGAACTGTATGACTTAACCTTCAAGGCCAGCACTCTGGGCACCTTCCAAACACTGAGGGCAGAGAGAATGCACTCCGTCTCTCTCTGCACCTTGGCGCTTGCTGCGAAACTCTCTTGTATTACGCTGGAAGGTGATTGCTCGGCGGTTTGTATCCTCCCCATGATGGTGGATCCTGAACACCTGGACGCATATCTCATTTCTGTCTATACCCTCCTTCCCCTGCTCCCTCCCAGCCTGAGATGGTGGCAGTCTCTCTGGAAAAGGCTGTCCCATTGACCTGAGGTGTCAGGCACTTTTTTCCTATTGTCACCTGGACCGCCCCCTACCGCACCCCCAACACCCAACACTCAGAAAGCAAGTTTCTAGGCGCCGGGTACTGTTCTAGCATCCTTAAGTACATCAGCTCACTGAATTCTGACCGCAAGGCCATAAGGTTGGCACTTCCGGCATCCCTGTTTCATAAATGAGGCAGTCCAGGGTCACATGGAGAGTAAGGAGCAGAGCCAGGAGTCCACCTCTGCCTCCTGGGTCCAGAGCCCTGACTATGACCTCTATGGCCTAGGGTCACTGCTGTGTGAGACCTCACTTGACCTCGCTGTTCTCGCTTTTCCTCGACAAGAGTGGCTGCTGTTCCCAAGGCCAGCTGAACACCCTTCCACCCTGTGCAAGGCGGAGGGACAGGTGGCTCGGGTAGCTCTCCGCCCCCCCCCCCAGACAGACGACGGGCATGACTATCTCCCCGCCGTCCTTGGGGGAAGCCCTCTGCCGGTTCAGTCCATTCCTGGACCAGAGCTCTTTGGGGAGATCTGAACATTGGTATCAGCGGGGTGCCATCACTTCTCCGGGAGGGCCCACAGGAGCCATGCCCATGACCCCAACGCCTGCCCACCAGCCCCTCGGGCACCTGGAGGGGGTTCCCCACCTCTTCTACCTGATCAGCTTCCGGCCATTAATAACAGCTCCTTCTCCTTCTCCGGGGCTCTTTGTCTACTCTGCCTGCCTCCCCACGCTTCCTTCCTGTTCTTTTTCTTTACAAGACTGGGTATTTTTAACCTGAGGTTTTTGCTCACCTCTCACTGTCCCGTTGGGACCGGGCAGGGCTGCTGGCGAGCTGGAGGGCTGGGAGCGGTTTGCCCACCTTGGAGGCCGCAGTTGCGTCCCTCGCTGCTGGCTACGGGCTTAGCCCTCACCCTTCCCCACCTCTGTTAAGCTCTCCCTCCCGCGAACCGGCCACGGGTTGAAGCTTTGGAAACTGGACAGGACACACAGGGAGCTGAGCTCAGCCCCGAGGTGTTGTGGGGTGGGGGGAATGCCGTGAAGACCATATGCAGAGCCAGGTAAAGGTCAAGGAGGCCTAGAATGTCACACGTCCCCGGAACAGCCACCAGGGTCATCTCTCAGTCCTCCTGTGTGACCCGCATTATTGATGCCCTTTGGAGGCCTGAGGGGACGTTCAAGGATTCTCTCAGTTTTGGAGGTGCAGCGCAGAGAGCTCCCCACTCCCTCCCCATCCTCCTCGAAACTTCTCGAAGGTCTCTGCTCCCAGGAAGCCCTTTGTGCTTCTAGTTCTCCTTACCTCAGCCCTCAGCCTGGCCCACCGACCATCCTCCACTCTCTCCTCACCCGCTGCTGTCCAGCCCCCACCCCTCTCAACGTCTCAACGCTTCTCTGCACCCCAGGAGTGAAACAGAGAAACTTTTGTTTTGAAGCTTCAGTAACTGCAAAGGGGAGATAACTGGGCTTTCGGGGTTTTGTCGTAATTGCTGTTGGTTTTGAAGTTCAGTGTCTATACCCAGCTTTCTTTAAAAAAAAAAAAAAAAAAACAGAACAGCTAAACAGCAACTAAACAAATTAATATCAGAGATTTTTTTTTTTAATGTTTTATTTATTTTTGAGACAAAGCATGAACAGGGGAGGGGCAGAGAGAGAGGGAGACACAGAATCTGAAGCAGGCTCCAGGCTCTGAGCTGTCAACACAGAGCCCAACGGGGGGCTCGAACTCATGGACCGCGAGATCATGACCTGAGCCAAAGTCAGAAGCTTAACCGACTTGAACCAGCCAGGTGCCCCTGAGATTTTTTTTTTTTTTTTTTTTAAAGCAACTGACAGTGACTCACTACAGGCTGCTGGGCCCACAGCTAATGTTCTCTAAAGTAAGGGATAGTCTTAATGATTGCCCGGGGCATCGCCACGTCCTACTGGGCTCTGAGTCACCGCCAAGGATCAAATAGCTTCAGCTTTGTTTTTCTGTGGACAGCCGTCTTGAAAATTCTAATTCTTTAAAAAAAAGAGCGCCCCTGTGTAACACACCTACTGATTGAAAGTCAAGGAACCAATTCTCCGCGTGGCCTTGAGGCCTTGCTGATGAGACAGAATACCTGTACCTCTCATCTCCAGCCTCCGCACCCCCCCCCCCCCCCAGGCCACAGCTCTGCTTCACACTCTGCTGACTGTCCCCACCCCTCCCTCCGGTGGAGCCGGTCCAGGGTCCCAAGTAGCGATGCCTTCTGGCCCCACTGAACTGTGGCTGCAAACTTGTTTTCCATCTCCTTTGTCCCTGGCACCTCTTTAGGATTTGGTCCCCCGTTCAGTCTATAAACAGTTCTTGGGCGTCACCCATGGGCAGAGAGAGACAGGCTGGGTGGGTACTGGGATAAGGAGAAAAAAAAAAAAAAAAAAAAAAAAATATATATATATATATATATATATATATATATATGTCAACGCTCCTTCCTGGGAGAAAACTCTCCCACCACAAACCTAGACAGCTGCTCACTACAGATTCAAGAGAACTCCATCTCAGAACGAAGGGGGTGAGGTGGGGGGGAACCCAAACACGCTGGGATTTATCAGAACTTCCCGAAGGGGACAGATCTCAGCCTAACTTTGACTGTCAATAAGGCTGGCCCAGCTGGGCACATAGGTGCACAGAGAGGGTGAGCCCATCCTGGCAGTGGGACCCAGAATTCCCCGGCCACCTCTGCCAGGAAGCTGCCTTAGGAATCCTGAGCTGCCCCTTCCCCTCCGGGCTAACTGGGTGATAAGGCCGGGGGGGGGGGGGGGGGGGGGGGGCAGCCCCAGCAAGGAGGAAGTGGACTGGCTTCCTGTTTGTTTGTGAATCTCAGAGCAGCCCCGTGCAGTCATGAACACCAGCTAAGCAGAGCACCCAGCTAAGCAGAGCAACCTTGGCCTGAGCCAAGGGCTCCAGGGAGCCCGTCCGCCAAGCCAGCAAGCCCGCAGCCAGCTGGGAGATGCAGGGACTCTCTCCCAGGACAGCCATGCTCAGATGGCAAGCCCCGTTAGCAGTTAGGCCAGCTTGGCGGGGACAGGAGGTGGAGTAATGACTTCCCTAAAAAAAGCCAGAGTCACACATTCATAATATGAGGCCTCTGAGCAGCTTGGGGGTGGGCGTGGGGGGCTCCAGCATCGTTATCCCTCGACCCACCCCCACCCCCACCGCAAATTACTCCCAAGGACCCTGGGCACAACTCTGTTGCCCTCTGGGGAAGTCTTGTGCAAAGATCACCAATCACCACGTCCTTTAAAAAAACTCAGGCAGCACGCACCGCGGTTTTGTTTGCAACAGCAAAACACATGCAAAGCACCACCTAGTCGTCCAAAAGCCAACTGGTTGACAGCAAAACTTAGTAGATCCACGCCAGGGAAAACGCCGGAGCCATTCGAAAGAACGGAGTGGATCGGTATATGCCACTGCGGGGAGAAGGGCAAGACATTTCCATGAATGAAAACAGCAAGCTGCAGAAAACCGTGTGATCCCTTTCGTGCAAATAATGAGAAGAGCAGAGGGCACGTCCCCACAGGCTGACAGATAGATGTGCTGCTGAAGGCACCGTCTCCCTTCTGGAGAGAAATTTAAGCAACCCGCACCAGGGGCCATTTTGAGCGAGAGGAACTGGGAGGACAGTGGTGGGAAGGCTTCACTTTTTTCATTATTTATCTTTCGGTGCTGTTTCCGTTTTTCAGTAAGGTTTATGTATTTCGAAAAGATTACCTCGGGCAGTGGAATTCGGGTCCGTTCCGTTTCCCTCTTTACACGTCTCTGTATCGTTTCGAATAAAACGTGCTGGGGCGCCTGGGTGGCTCAGTCGGTCGAGGGTCCGACTCGATTCCCGCCCGGGTCTTAATTGTGCGGGTTCGCGGGTTCGAGCTCTGGGTCGGGCTCTGTGCTGACAGCGCGGAGCCTGCTCGAGGGTCTCTCTTTCTGCGCCTCCTCTTCTCGTGTGTGTGCTCTTTCTCAAAATAAATAAACGTTAAAAAAAAATTTTTTTTAACGTTTATTTATTTTTGAAACAGAGAGAGAGACACAGCATGAACGGGGGAGGGGCAGAGAGAGAGGGAGACACAGAATCGGAAGCAGGCTCCAGGCTCTGAGCCATCAGCCCAGAGCCCGACGCGGGGCTCGAGCTCGCGGACCGCGAGATCGTGACCTGAGCTGAAGTCGGACGCTTAACCGACTGAGCCCCCCAGGCGCCCCTCAAAATAAATAAACTTTAACCAAATTAAATGAAATTACACTTAAAAAATTGGGGCGCCTGGCTGGCTCTGTCGGGAGAGCATGCCAGTCTTGATCCCCGGGTCGCGAGTTCGCCCCACGTTGGGTGTAGAGATTACTAAAAAAATAAATAAACTTTAAAAAAAAGAAGTATTGAACCACTAAGTCTTATCTTTAAGGCAACTGAAAGAATCTGGCAGTGAGCATTTACGAGCTGAAACAGTTAGAGCCTGGATGGCAAATTCTTTGGGAAAATTTATGGGAGAAGCGGGGGCGGGGGGGGGGGGGACGCTCTGCTTTAAGATCCGTACCCATCAGCGACAGACAGTGTCGCCCGTTCTGCATTTCGCCTTGTGGATTCCTTGCGGCAAACGTCTGAGCTGTCTCAGGCTTCCTTCCAACCCCCCCTCCCCAGTTTCGTCCCCCATTTCGCGGCCTCCTCATTTAGCTGTCGACCCACGCCGAAAATAAGGAAGAGAACTCTGAAGGGAGAAGACAAACAATGTAAGGCACTTTGATACACGTGACCTGATCGTCTGTCATCTGGACCGAGTGGCAGCAGCCTCTGGATAAAGGACCCGTATCTGACTCATCTTCTGATCCCAGGACTGCGCACAGTAGGTACTCAGTAATCACCGGGGGTCGGGGGGGGGGGGGGGGGGCTGAACGAATGGAGCAGCTCGTGTGTCAATTCGGAACTTGCTCTTTGCAGGTCTGTCTGCTCCGCCTCATGAGTGTTTTGAGAAATTGAAAGGAAACCCCCGGAACCTCAGAAAGAGATCCTGTCTGAGGTCTCCCTTGTGTTTCATTAATTCAGCAACCACGGAGCGAGCTGCCCAAATTGACCTCAGGCTGCCAAGGCCTGAGGACCCAGTTCCCCGGGAGCCTCCCGGGTTTAAGAAAGAGGTAAAGCTGAGCTGGGTGGCTGTCTCCCACGTGGCCAAGAGGGGTAGCAGCCGTTTGGCTGGTGGTTGGGCCGGGACACGTGGTATATTTACAGCCACAGATGCCCCCGGGGGTTCCGTATCAGGAAGCCGTCTGCAAAGGGTCACCTCGACCTGTGTACTTATCCTCGGACCTGCCGCTGGCGGCCTCCTAGTCCCTTCCCCGAGGTCTTTTCCTGAATGTCTTGTACTTGCCCACAAAGCCTGGGGTCTGCGGCAGCAGGCCGGTTGCTGCCATCTGGTGGACAAGAGAGGCCATGGCCTTCCCAGGCTGGCCTGAAACCCAGGAGATGAAAGGAACCTTTGACCACGGCTTCCAGGACCGTGGGTGTCAAAGTTTTGCAGTCACGGAACCCTTCCTTCAAACGACAGCAAGGACCAAGGTGACAAATGCGCTGCTGTGGCTGTAGCAGGGGAAGGAGGGACTCGGAGCCCCACTGGACCTGCCGGACACTCCCCCAAGCTCAGCTGGTGGATTCACTTCCGCTGTCACTGTAAGGATGGGAGAGTGGGACCTTGAAGATAAGAAGCTACTCGTGCAGGGGCGCCTGGGTGGCTCCGTCGGTTGAGCGTCCCAACTCTTGATTTCGGCTCAGGTCATGATCTCACCGTTCATGGGTTCAAGCCCCGAGCCGGGCTCTACACTGACAGCACGGAGCCTGCGTACGATCTGCTCTCTCCCTGGCTCTCTGCCCCTCCCCCATTCATGCAGGCACTCTCTCTTTCTCGAAAATAAAGAAATAAACATTAAAAAAAAAAAAGAAGCTACTTGTGCAAACAGTGGCACAGCAGACTAAAACACAGAGCCCTTGTGCCAAACATGCTTTGGCATTTGCCCGGCCAAGCTGCACCGTCAACCTCAAACAAGGACCCCACACGGCTTCCTGAGTGCTCAGCCAAGCCGCCTGTTCCAAGACATCTAGGCTCCTGGGGAGGAGAAGCCCAGAACCCAATTCCTCCTGCATCTTCTTGTTTGAATCAAATCGGGGTCGGACCCATGATGATCCCTATGTCCCCTTCTCCATAGCCAGCATGGAATCAGGGCACAGAGATGCCCATTGCTGTCTCCGGATTCCAAAGAAGCTTCCTGGTCCCTGACATTGGGAGAGCCAGGCAGCCCCCTAGAACACAAATAGGAAAGGCAACAAGAATAGTTTGAGCATCTGTGCTCAGAGCCCTGTGCAAAGCATTTTCACGTCCACCATTTCATTTACTCCTCAACAACACTGCAGTGTGGATATTCATTTCCTCAGGGTTTTTTTTTTTCATATTTTACTTATTTATATATTTAAGTAATGTCTACACCTAACACGGGGCTCCAACTCACGACCCTGAGATCAAGAGTCACATGCTCTACCGACTGAGCCAGCCAGGTGTCCCCATTTCCTCAGGTTTTTAATAAGGGGGGGGGGGGAGGATGCTTGATGTATTTAGGTAAGCTACCCAAGGTCTCCCAAGCTAGTAAATGGCAGAGTCAGAATCCAGTCCCAAATCCTCCTAATTCTAGAACCCACGTTCTTTCCAGTAAATGGGGATTGCTTCCTGGAGCAAGAGATCTAGGAAGTCGGGCCCAGCGCAGAGTTCCATTGTGTCAGTCAGGATCGCTGCAGTTCCCTGGCATGGAGAGCCTCACGAAAGAGAAGACATTGTCTCTGCCTCCCACCTGTGATAGTCTAGCTGGGGATAAAAGTAAGCTTGTGAAAGTGATGAAGATTTCACACGCACTCACCGACTTGTGAGTGCCAAGAAGGATTGACAGGACAAGGAGCCTCAGATCGAGAACATCTGGAAGCTAGAGATGGGATGGAAACCGCACTAGACAGGGAGCCTGCAGACCTGGATCCCACCCCTGGCTTTGCCACCAGCATCCAGTGGGACGCTGGGCAAGTCCCCTCACGCTCCTCACCTAAATGAAGGGGTTGTCCCTGAGGATGTGAAAGCCTCCTGCTCAGTTCTACACTGTTGTGATTTCAGTGGGGGCGGAGTTAGACAGGGAAGGGACCCTGAAGGAAGTGAGTGTGGGACAGGATCTTGAAGAGGGGAGGGCTAGGGACATGGGAGAGGGAAATGCTCACACTGAGAGGTTGGTAAAGTCAAGCAAGGACAGGAAGCAGTTACTAGCTAGAGACGGCGAGCTCATCTGCTGTCGGACGCCTGGTAGAGATCAGCTTTGGCACAATCCACAATGAGTAGCATCTGCGGTTCTTTTGGGACCTCTGGTTATCCAGGATAGATGTGGCCTTAACCAAGAGACTTTCTCCACCCAGTGGCTGACGCTCCCAGAGGCCCCGTTTCTGGGAGTTATTGTGCACTGGGCTCCCTTTCTTGACTGTGGCCTCTCCTAGCTTTGGAAGGACTGTCCAGCAGCAAATCCCTCCTGGAGGGAAAGGAAGTACTTTTATCCCAGGCCTGGAGAGCCTCAGATCTCTAAGGAACCATCGGGTCCTCCTTTCTTCCTAATTCCCACCTGTGTGCTACGGCCATTCCTGTCTTCTGTCCTGTTCAGAAACATGTGCAAGCCAGGGAGAACGGCGGGCATCATAAACGTGTGTGCCAGGGCCCCAGCAGAACTTTGCTCTCCAGGACACGATCGAGAACTCTGGTAGCAATTACACTGTGTCGGACTTCAAGCCCTCAGCCCCCTTGGTCCCTGAGACTTCCAAATCTCACGCTTCTTTTTTTTTTTCTTCTCCGAGGCTATCCAATCCCCCGAGTCGGGGCTCAGCAAACTTGTCCCGTAAAGGGGCAAAGAGTAAATACTGTGGGTTTTGCAGGCCACGTGGGGTCTGTCGGAACTACTCAGCCCCGACGTTGGAAGTGCAACGCGAATGTGTTCCGAAGAAACTTCGCTCCCGGACAACGAAGTCTGAATTTTACATCGCTGTCATGTATCACCAAATTGTATTTTTCTTTTGCTTTTTCCCAACCACGTAGAAGTGTAGACACCACTGTGAGCTGGTAAAAAACCCCCGTGAGTCGGACTGCACTCGGCCTGCCGGCCGTGGTTTGCCCACCCCTCACCCAAGTGTTTGCAGCCGGTTCAGCTGAACTCAGACGGTCCAAGCCTTTGCGTGATCCTGGCCTTTCTGGCTGATCTGGACGGCTCCTCTTAGCCGGCAGGGATGACGACAGCTTTAAGCTCCCCCAAAGTGGCCTTGTCCTTTCGGTTTTTCTCTCTCTCTTCCAAAGTAGCTTGATTGGAGGGCGCTGGAAAGATACCCTCCTCTCTACCCACCCAGCGTTCCTTGCAAAGGCGTTCTCTTTCGGCTGTATTAAACTGGTTTCCCCAGGCCAGCACTTTGCCACGTATTCTCTCTTCCAGCTCTGTGCACCGGGCCTTGCCAAAGCATCCGGGCCTCTACGGGCTCGGGCAGGCCTCACGGCTCTTTTGTTGTCCAATTCTCAATCCCCGTGTTGCAGGCGGTCTAGAGTCAGCATCCTTTTTATAAAGGGAGACCTTAGCCGCTAGGAAAGCTGGGGCGCATCAGCCAGAGGCGCATTCCCGGAGCGGAGGGATTTTGAGTTAGGCTCAAGAGGGGCGCCTGGGTGGCGCAGTCGGTTAAGCGTCCGACTTCAGCCAGGGCACGATCTCGCGGTCCGTGAGTTCGAGCCCCGCGTGGGGCTCTGGGCTGATGATGGCTCAGAGCCTGGAGCCTGTTTCCGATTCTGTGTCTCCCTCTCTCTCTCTGCCCCTCCCCCGTTCATGCTCTGTCTCTCTCTGTCCCAAAAATAAATTTAAAAAAAGTTGAAAAAAAAATTAAAAAAAAAAAAAAAAAGTTGGGCTCAAGATATTGAGAAGGACGGGGATTGAAGGAGGGAGGGAGAGAGAGAGAGAAGTTCCAGACAGAAGCGGGAGAGACTGAGCTGCGGGCAGGCGGCGGCGAGGGGAGAATCCCACACGGAGGCTGTTTGAAGCAAGAGAGTGATGGCACTGGGCAGGGGTCGGCCGGGGCAGCCCAGCAGTGGAGGGGTCGGTCTGCTAGACCCTGAGGGCCTGATTCAGGGGAGCTTGGGGTAACAGCATGACGGCGTGGGAGTAGAACTTAAGGACCCGACTTCGGTCCACAGTCCTAACCTCGGTCCTGTGCTGGCTGCTCCTTCATCGGTTCCTTCGACGGACACCCGGGCGCTCCCACCAAGAGCCAGGCGTGCTTGACTTGGGGAAAAGACCAGGCAGTGGTCGGGGGAAAGAAGAGGAAGGAGGAATGTTGAGTCCTATGAAGATCCTGCCCTTTATAAACATAGAGTAGAAGAGTACACACACACACACACACACACACACACACACTCCAGCTCAATAAAGAGATCGCTAAATGCCTCATGAGAGTGTGGATGAGGAAATTCAGGCAAGGGAGAAGTAATGACTAGAAGAGGGGATTTGCCGTTTTGTGGGAGAGAAAGCCTTTGAGGATGGGGCTCCCGGGGCCTGTGAAATGTAGGGAGAGGGCTCTCCAGGTTGAAGGGATGCTGAGCAAAGGGGGTGCGGTGAACATGTGGGGGGGCGCAGAAAAGAGAAGTCAGTCCGGTGTGCGTTTTCAACGCGGGGGGGGGGGGCTGTTACTGGCATTACTTTGGGGGCGATTCTTCGTAGGAGTCTGTCCCATACAAAGTAGGTCTTGTAGCCTCACTGCCCTCTCCCCTCCCCCTCCCCCAGTGCCCATCATGGCGTCGTCAAACAACGCTCCCCACCCCACCCCACGGGAGCTGCTAGGTTGGTCTGGGGAGGCAAGCGGTAAACTGTAATGTTGGACTAGAAAAGTAGCCAGCGGTAGCCAGACCATGGAGAGGCTCGTACTTTGTGGTATTTTTTAACGTGAACGTATTTTAACAGAAGTTTTCTCTCCGCTGCCTATCCAGGGTCCGCTGCCTTCTTAGCAAGCGACCTCTCCAGGCCCGAACAAGGAAGCAATTCAGCCTGACCCAAGGAGAGAGGGAGGAAGGCACTCCTTACTCTGGCTCTTCCCTGGCCAGGACAGGACTTGGCTTTTTATTCAAGGCCCAGAGAATCCCAGGACTGATAAAGGCCCATTGTGGCAGCTTCTGGAGAAATCTGGAGAAGCCCAGAGGCCGTCGGGGGGCTCTGGGGCTAAGGAGCCGGTTAACAGCCCTGGAACATTTGTGGAAAGAATTAGTTGGCGGCAGTCAGGGCGGAACGAGGCCCCCGGGCTGTCACTGGCATCATCCGCGGCAAGCAGGCCAAAGGCAAACCCAGTAGGAAGCTGGCCTGTCTGTGGCTAGAAGGGCTGGCCTGCGAGGCAGAGGGGACCCAAAACCCGTGGAGGGCTCCCCTGCAGACACCTGGAGGGTGAAACCCAATCTCCCGCCCGGTGCAAGAAACACAACTGTTCTTTTTAAAAAGGGCCTGGGGAGGAGGGAGTCTCCGCCCCTGGCCCCTGCCGCCCTCCCCCGCCCCCCCCCATAAGGGTGTCCAAAGCAATAAACAGCAGGAAAGGAGGAAGGCGGCAGAGTAGAAGCCCTTCTGGAAGCTATTGAGGAGTTATGTTCTCCGCTCACGTCTCTGTCGCGCTGAGTCCGGGCACATGGTTCTCGGGCCTCACTGTTCTTACAGCAAAGAAACAGGAAGAGACACCCTGAGATAGAGGGTGCCGGGGCAGGGGCTAGGGGGCTGGGCTAGATGGGAGCTTCGCGGCTACCACCAGGCTCTGGTGGGAGGTGGGAGGTGTAGCCCGGCCCATCACACTTGTCTGAGTGCTCTGGGGGAACAGGAAAGGACCAGACAGCCGCTGGGAGGCCCTGGGAGGAGGGGGAGCAGGTGCAGGGGTGGCGGAGGGGGGGGCGGGGGGAGGGGGAGAGGAAATGCGGAATTCAGGTCAGAGACTGGCCTGCCGAGGTCTCTTGGGCAGCTCTCCTTGGCCAGGTGGTGAGCCCAGGGATTAAACTGAGCGCAGAGGGTAAAGCACAGCGAACGGGAGTGCTCCCCACCACTGCTGTTTCTGCGTCTAGTTCCTAGAAGGATTTCGGATGGGTCACTGGCTCGTTTCTCAACGGTCGGCCGGCTTTCCCTCCCCACCATCCAAAATACATCCGGTTGGCCCCCTCGAAGGCCAAGTCCTTTCTGCATCAAAGCGAAACAGAGTAAGCAACACAAACCGACCTCAGAGCAACCTGGGGCCATCGCAACACAAAAACATAAAAAAGCGAACTCGCGCGCGAGGAAGGCAGCTGCATGCGCGTAGCATGTGACGTCTGTCCGCTGCCGCTGCCAACAGGCTGGTGGGCAGGCCTATGGCTCCCAGTCAGAAATGGGGGGGGGGGGGGTACCAAAAGCCACGGGGGAAAAGTGAACTAATCTGCACCCATGTGGCCTCCGAAGAGCCCATCCCATGACCCCCCTCACCTGGCACGACTTGAGATTCATTTCATTTCAGGCGGGGGACGGATCTGGGACACAGCCCAAAGTGGTGCTTTCTGAAACCGGAGCATTTTCTGCCTCGCTGGAGAGTCTGTCCCAGCTGGCGACGCACACACGTGCACACGCCAACTCTAGAATGCTCGGTTCTGATCCCACGGCTCCCACAAACAGAACCACAAACCCTTTTAAGACTGGGCTGGAAGGCCTGGGTGTCATTTATTGATGGCAATTTACACACATTCGCTTTCTTCCCAAGGTCGCCTCCTCCAAAGCGCAGGCACAGAGCCCTCGAGAAGGGCAGTCTCTGGACGAGGGAGCCAGGAGCACAGGATGCACGTCTTTGGCAGGCACGTTCGGCCCCCGGCAGGATGCAATCCTTCAAGCTGGAATCCGTCGGGTGTCCTGAGACACCGAGGTGGGGGGTGGACAGGAAGCCTTCGGCCGGACTCACATCTCAGTCCAGGCCCGCTCGCTCGCTGTCCAAGCCTGTCCCAGTTGCAGGACCCTGGGGGGGGGGGGGTGGAAGGGGGGGGCAGCGAATCAGGCCCACCCACCGTCACAGGGGCAGATTCTTCAAGCTGTTCACACCTGCTTCCGCCGGCCCCACAGTTCGAGAGCATCAGCCTTACGGCAAGAGACAGATTACTTCCTCTCTGACCCTCCCTGGCACCTCTTCAGCCGGGCCTGTGTCGGAACCGCCAGAAAACACAGAGACCCGTGCTGTGCACGACAGCCCTTTCTTCTGCCCCGGGCTGCGTAGGCACTTGGCAATCTGGGGGAAGGAGGTGGCTCAGAAAGTGGGTGGAAATGGGAAGAATGAGAAAGCTTCGTCTGCTAGAGTAATTAGAGATCTGAAGTGATTCCACTTTATTTCCTTCACTTTAAGCCAATCATGAAATTTCACAGTGATTTCTGGGGCAGGGGCAGAAGGACGGCGGTGTTCAGAATCCTCGGGGCTGTGGCCCAGGCGGCCCGAGGAGGCGCGGGCCGGGCAGGCCTCACTGGGGCAGCTGCAGGAGCACGGACTGCCCGGCCGGCAGGTAGGTGATGTTCCGGGAGCGCGAGAGCTGGTAGGCGATGTCCTCCGCGGCCTCGAGCTTGCGCAGCTCGATGAGGCCGTCGCCCGCGGTGGCGAGCGAGTTGGCGATCAGCTCGGCTGCCTTGGAGTCGCCCTCGGCAGAGATGATGGCCGCCTTCTTCTGCTGCTCAGCCTAAGAGAGTGGGTGGGGGTGGGGGGGAACCAGGATCACACTTGAGGGTGCTGAACGGCGGGCAGCAGCCTCAGAAGGACTCGGCGAGGCACCCTCACCGGCTCCTGAAGGAACTCTGGGAATCTCCCTCCTCCTCCTCCTCCTCCTCCTCCTCCCCCTCCAGGTGGGGTCAACAGGCACGTGCACCCAGTCCTCCGCTTTCCTGCAATGCAGCGCCACCTCTCATGGTTGCAGGGCTCTCTTGCTGTTGGCTGCGCAAGTATCTGTCTTATTTCAAAATTCTCATTAACGTCAATGGCAATCCAGTCCGGCCACCTTACTCTGAGCCAGGAGGATCCAAGCCGCGGAAGACGGGAGGGAGAAAAAAAAGGCAGAACCCACCCTCAGGCTCACCTTTCCCTCCAGCCCCAAGTCGAAGGGACTTTCATCAAACAAATGAGACCTGTTTGATGAAAACAGGACAGCTGGGGAGGAGCAGCACGTATGCGTGACGGGCCCTAGAGTCGCCCCTGAGCTAAGCTGGATCCTGACTGGGAGCCCAGGCAACAACCAACTGAATGCGATCTCCGAGGCTCTCCCCACCCGTTATTAGCAGGGTGACATCGATCAGCGGGGCACAACCTGTCCGAGGTCACGGGAGGCGGGTACCGTGTCAGCAAATGTTAAATGAGCACCTAATATTTCCAGGCATGGTCTTAGGCGTGTTCTAGGCTCTGGAGATCAGTGGGTGGGGGGCGGGCAACAAAGTTCCCGTCCACGTGGAGTTTACACTCTCTAAAATTAAACGCTGGCCACCAATACATCTCTCTACCTTGATTCAAAGGACAAAGGGTTCTTGGATTAGGACTAACCCGAGAAAAACCAGCAGCGGCGGGGGGGGAAAGCAACAGCAAGAAATAAATACACGTCTGCAAAGACCAGAAGACCAGGCTGCTGGGCAACTATCTCCTGTCCCACCATATTCTGCCACATCTGGATGGACTTAGGGCTGGAAAAAAACTTCAGTGACGATAGTGCATCTGGCCCAACATTTGATCCTTTTCGCTGTCAGCTTTCACTTGTGTAACCACGGTTAAAAACGACTTCTCGGTGAAGCTGAAAATATTCCAGGAGAAAACATTTTTATTGGGAGGAGGAGTGTTTTTGATCTTAGGGGAAGTGGAAGAAAAATTACCCTTCGGTGACTTCGGAACCTAAGTTCACATATCCCTGACTAGCCCCCAAAGACTCTGGAACCAATCGTAGGAGTGCGGTTCCTTCAATCCCCTTCCGAGGATCCCGGAAAAAGAGATGACAGATGATGAGTTTCCAGGCCACCCAGCAAACGGGGAGGCTGAGCACAGGAGAAAGGGGAGAGAGGCCCCTGCCATCTGGTTGAACACTCACCTTCTCCACCACAAATCTGGCCCTCTCCGCTTCCTGCTGGGCCACCTGTTTGGCCTCTACTGCTTCTGTGAACTCCTTCCCGAAGGTCAGATGCGTCTAAGGGGACAGAGGGAGCGCGAGATGAGGCGGTGGGGTTGTTCAGGCAGCGCTGCCGCGGGGCCCCCGTGGCCGCTGGAAGGAAGGGGCCAGGAATGGCTCTGGCAGCTGGAGGCCTCTGTGAGGCCAGAACGCCCTTCCACCTCCACATCCGGGTCCAAACCGAGGGCACACCCCAGAAGCCTCGGCTGCCTCGACGGCTCCCGCACGTCATTCTGTCGCCCTCGGCGAGGAGATCTGAAGCAGACAACACCCGTGGGCACCAGAAGGCACCTACTCAAGTGCCCACCTCCCAAGGGGAGGGGGCTGCGGGTTCTAGGACCCCCGTCCTCCGACTAGGGCCCATCCTTTGATGGCCTGTTGGAAGCCCCCAGAGAGGCCAGATGGAAAACTGAGCCCCTGAGAGTGAAGGAGGCAGCCGGTTCTCAGGGATTCAAGGGCGTGATGCTCTCCGCTTATGGATTAACCATCCCCGTCTTTCGCACAGCAGCCCCACCACCAAACAGGAAGAGGGTGAAAAAGGGTGGAACGCGAATCACTGTATTCCTCATGTGTGAGCGCTTCTGGTAAAGGGTTTAGGAGGGAAGGCAGGTAAAGCTATTGCTTAGGGTGAGGGCTTACAATGGACTACCCACAGACCTTCCCTAAGAACACGTACAACCGAGACTTGGCTGAGGCGACGGTCAGCGATGACGGCAGAAGACAGTGGGAACAGAGCTCAACTCTTAATGCCGAGACTAGAGCGACTTACTTATTATTTAACCCACGTTTTATTAAAAAGGAAGAAATAAAGGGAAGAATGGCACTGGTCTTGCTACCAAATTGTTTGCTTCATCCCCTCCCCCCACCCTCCCAACCTCTGCTTTTAAAAAAAGGAGGGGCGCCCGGGGGGCTCGGTCGGTTGAACGTCCGACTTCGGCTCCCGTCATGATCTCACGGTTTGTGAGTTCGAGCCCCGCGTCGGGCTCTGTGGCGACGGCTCGGAGCCTGGAGCCTGCTTCGGAATCTGTGTCTCCTTCTCTCTCTGCCCCTCCCCAACTTGTGCTCTGTCTCTCTCTGTCTCTCAAAAAATAAATGTAAAAAAACAATTTTTTTTAATTAAAAAAACAACAACAAAAAAAAAAAAACAAGGAAAAGCAGGGGCGCCTGGGTGGCTCAGTCGGTTGAGTGTCCGACTTTGGCTCAGATCACGAACCTGTGGTTCGTGAGTTCGAGCCCCGCATCGGGCTCTGTGCTGGTGGCTCAGAGCCTGGAGCCTGCTTCGGATTCTGTGTCTCCCTCTCTCTCTGTTCCTCCCCAGCTCGCATTCTGTCTGTCTGTCTGTCTCTCTCTCTCAAAAATAAATAAAGATTAAAAAAAAAAAATGAGAAAAAAGGGAGAAACATAAGCAGCTCAACACTTCTCCTCGAGAGTAAATCCTAGTCCCGCTGCCTTCCACAACTTCTAACGCTCCTCACTCTTCCAACTCAGCTGTTCTACTCTGCCTGTTCCATTTCTGGACTCGTGTTCAAAGCCCGGGGAAGAAAACGCGGTCCTGAGAAATTTAAAATGAAATGTGTAACTAAGGAATAAAGTTCCTTTCTAAAAGGGCCAGGTGAGGGCAGCAAATCCCCCCCCGAAATCTAATTTTCTCCTCACACCTCTTAGATATGGTTTCTTGTGGTCAGCCCGCATTTCCCCCGAATGGAGTATGTGGTTAAAAGTCTAGCAGAACGCCAAGCTTCTCCTTAGGTTTTGACTTAGCACTGCCTCACAGGCGAGGCGTTTAGGTTAACAGTAGGTGGGAGCTGCTGGGGTTAGAGGGGAATGGCTGCAGCCTGGCATCCCGCCAGCAGAGGGAGCCCGCAACCGAGACAGGGGGGAGCGGGGTGCCCCGAGGTCAGTGCTGGGTGTCTGGAGAGCAGGACTGTTTAAACAGCTGCACAGACGCCGAGAGGGAAATGGTGCCTTTCCCTAGCGACGCACAGGAGAACGAACAGGAAACCCTCTACCTCGCCACCCGAACAAATCACTCCCAGTGATTTTTCCCAGGGCATCTAGAAACACGACCCCTTCCCCATCACCCTCCTTGATCTGAAATGCTATCCTGCCTGTATTGCTTTCTGAGTCATGGCATTCGGTGTCATATAAATACACGCACTCTACGGTCCCGAGAGGATAACTTACACCTCAGAGATGTCCCCTGCGCCCCATACCGGGCTTTGGGGAACAGAACCATTCATTCACGCTCTATCCCCTTTCACCGGGGGTTCCCAGAGCCCACCTCACTGAGCTTCAGACCCTAAATGTGAGGACATCCCAAGGGGTCAGGCTGGGAGGTGTGCACTAGGGAGGAAAACTGTGAGCCTTCTCTAGTCTCGCTAGGCAGCTTCTTCCGGCATCCAACAGGGTTAACAAGACACTACTTCTCAGGGAGCTCTGGGGAACACTCACAGTTTGGAGGAGGTGAAAAATCTAGTGGTTAGGGACCCTACCATCGGGTAGGGCTAGAAGTCAAAAGAAAAATGGGGGGGGGGGGAGTGGGGCACCTGGGTGGCTGAGCCAGGCGAACGTCCCAACTTCAGCTAAGGTCATGATCTCACGGTTCGTGGGTTCAAGCCCCTCATCGGGCTCTGCGCTGATGGTGCGGAGTCCACTCGGGATTCTCTATCTCCCTGTCTCTCTGTGCCTCCCCGGCATCATGCTCTCTCTCAAAAATAAGTAAGAAAAGGAAAAGGAAAAGGAAAAGGAAAGAAAGAAAAGGAAAGGCAAGGAAAGAAAAGAAAAGAAAAGAGAAGAAAAGAAAAGAAAAGAAAAAGAAGAAAAAAAAGGAAAAGAAGTATGTGTGTGGCAGAGGGAAAGGAAAACAACTCTCATCTGAAAACAAACCCACGGAGACCGTCTCACAGTCGAGAAGTTTCCAAGTTTTCAAGTCGCCTGTCTGGGCACATGGAAGGCAGGACCTACTAGCGTCCACCCGGAAATGGGGCCAAGCACCTGAACAAGAACCGCAGCCCCTCCCTCGAAGGCTCCCCGCCCAACAAGCATCTTACCAAGGACACGTCATCCAGGATGAGCCCAAAGGTTGCTGCTCGCTCTGTGAGGTCATCGCTCACCTGCCTGGAGACCAACTCTCTCTGGGTGATCAGTTCCCCGGCATCGAAGCGAGCCTGGTTCCAAGGGAGGGCGATGAGGAAGCAGAGAGGGCAGGAGGGAAAAGGATGAGCCACATCCCAAGCCTCCCACCACCACGCTCTTCCTGGCACCTGTCTATCTCTAGGGGACCGCACTCTAGGCTGAGGCCCCGTCACTCACCACCACGGACTTGAGGATCTCCGTCGTGATGGACGGTAGCACCCGTTCATCGTAGTCCTCCCCGATGCTGGTGAAGATGCGGGGAAGCTGGCTGGCGACTGGCCGGAAAAGGATACGCAGGGTGATGTTGACATTCTGTAAATCTTAGGGTAGGGGACAAAGGCCGGAGTTAGCGATCAAAACCACTTCTATGTGACCCCTCCTACCCCAAGGGTGCCACAATTGCTGCGTCAAGTTGCTGATTTTAAGACCCTAGAGGGCAGGGGCCCCTACGCACAGCTTCCTGCTTAGTGAACCCAGCAGAGCCCCGGAGTCAGGAATTCTTAAAGGCTCCTGGGGAGGACAGCTTCTCAGTCTGTCCTGAATGAATGTCCTCTGATATAAGCAATTCCGAGTACGTGCGTGACAGGTACCACGGGACAGTGGAACAGTGCGTGTTTTAATGAAACAGGCCAATGCCAAGAGTTTTAGCGTGAAGCCTTTCCAAGGCCCCACTCAGGAGTCTGCCCTGGAGAGGTTATCTGTGGGCCCAGCGGAGACAGTCCACTCTGGCTGGACCGGCAGTCAGTCCGAAGGCCTGGGCTGCAGTCCCGTCCTGTTTACTAACTGTGTGACCTCAGCCTTAGCCAATCTCAGCTTATCTCCTGGTCTGTAAGAATGGGGGGTGATTTCATCTGCCTTCCAGGAACGCTAGGAGAAATTAGACAGGACAGCGCTGGGTCAAATGCGAACAGATGGAAAGGGTTATCGGACTCATCTGGAACACGCTTCTTGTGACCTGATCCAGGCGAAGGGGGGGGGGGGGGGCGGGGAACAGGGGGCACAACATTAATTACAACGTCCCCTGACAGCTCAGGCCTGCCCAAGGCTAAAGCACGGTCAGCTTGCTTGCGGTCATCAATGACACGGACGCACGGGAAAGTTCTGAACCAGCCACCCAGGGAAGCGGGAGATGCACACACTCCTGATTTCTGGAAGTTCCTATCAACAGTTCTGAAGACGTCCTTACAACGCGTCCTTACAAACAGGTGCCACACAACAGCGAGCGCAATCCCTAAGAGGTGGGAAGTTGAGAGCTATGCTTTTAAGTTAAAATTTTATGTTTCTCGATTAACCCCACCCTTTGATCTCCCTTTTGTAGGACTCGAGCCAGACCCCGTGGCCACGAGCTATAGGCCAGGTTGCGAAATGCCAAACTGACCTGTCCCCTCCTCTGCCCGACACAGGTCTCTCGCTAAAGTCCCAGCTCAAGCTCAGGTCCTCCCGGGAGCCTGCGCAGCCACCTGTGGGGGCGAGCTGTTTTCTTCTCCGCTCGCCTCCACCCCACGCCCTTGCCTGCAGGACAAGCCACGCTTACCGTAACTGTCTGTCCACACGTCTACGTCCCTAGCAACACTGAGCTCCCCAGGGGCCCCCCGCTTTAGTCACCTCTGAAATCTCCGAACCACCCCCACCCTGCGACCCAGCCTGACACCTGGCACGGTCACCGTAAGCACACATCGGCCAGGGAATGGCACCCAAGGCCTCGCGTGTTCCCCAGATAATAAACCCAGCAGCCACACGACCCTCACCTTTCGCCGTGCAGAAAGATCCCTGCTATTCTGTTTACTGCCTGGGCACCCCTGTGGGTAGGACGGCAGGAGAGCGGTGAGGGCAATTCGTTTGGGGCTCGCTGGGAACCCAGCGGCAGGCCAGACACCAGGAGACCGCCCTCAGGGACCCGGCCCCAGCCCGTGTGAGGCCAGCACTGCTGGAGACAGAGGCCCTGGAGAACAAGGCCAAGGGGAAGCCGGCTGTGAAGGCACAGGGGATGGCTGGAGACCAGCTGACATCGTCACCCTGGGGAACGAGAACTGACCGGAAGGGGTGACTGACGGAGCAGAGGCACATCCGGCATATTCTTTAAGACTGGAGCGCTCCGTGACTCTCGAAGTCTATCTTTGTGGATCTCCCTAAATTTGTACAGCTGTCTGTGCGCTGTACATATTTCTCTGAATCCGTGTTAAAATCTCTCCAGGAGGAATTTACAAAGGAGTTCTCCGGGGAGGTCCGGCCTCTTCTGGATCCTACAGTAACCCTTCCACACACTACCTCATGGGACCCACGGGCAAGACTCACCTTTTTTTTTTTTTTAATAAATACTCTGCTTAGCATTCTTTTTTTTTTTTTTTTAATTTCTTCTTTTAACATTTTATTTATTTTTGAGACAGGGAGAGACAGAGCATGAACAGGGGAGGGTCAGAGAGAGAGGGAGACACAGAATCTGAAACAGGCTCCAGGATCTGAGCGGTCGGCACAGAGCCCGACGCGGGGCTCGAACTCACGGACCGCGAGATTGTGACCTGAGCCGAAGTCGGCCGCGTAACCGACTGAGCCACGCAGGCGCCCCTGAGACTCACCTTTGCTACCAGTGATAACTGGCACGTTACGTGGTCGAGAGCGGCAATCAAAGATGATAGGTTTCTGTACCCAAGGGATGAGGAAGTGAGTCCCTTCTCCCACCACAATGTCCTGCACTCCACGGAACCGGTCAAAGATGACAGCTCTGTGCCCAGCGTCCACTAGGAGTGAAGGAGAACAAGACAGAAAAAAAAATCCCTTCGCCTCTTAACCAAAAAGGCTACCTCTGAAAGCTCCTTGGTGCTTTCTTGTTATTTATTTTTTTTAAGTCTCCCCTCTCCCGGCTCCATCTTGCCACACTTCTGCCTCTAGAGGCTTCCACGCAGCTCCAGAATTCAGCCATCCCTTCCCACCCCACGGTCTTCCCAAGGACTCTGGTAAACAGGATCGATTCCTCACCATCCTTTCCCTGGAAACTGGCGGCCGCTGTTCCGATTAACCATCCCACCCGCCAACACGTTTCCAGGAAATCACCTCCCCAAACTCCGTTCCCAAATTCACCAAGGTCTTTACCATCCCATCCTGGTTCCAATTTAAGCCAGTGCTCCCAGAAGCTGCACCCTAACCTAGCCACGGACCCCCTAACATTTGGAAGGTCCCACTCTTTCCAAGGGCACGGTTTCTCTCAGGCTTTAAGGATTTCTGGGTTCAGAGAGAAATCAGTGACGGTGATTACTCTCCAGTTGTGCTGCGGACATCAGAGCATAAAGCGGCGCCGTTTAAACCACGTTAAGCTTTTCTCGTCGGCGGCTCTGTGTCTCTGCCTCAGGAGACTTCAGAGTTGCTCCAAAGATCTTCGCTCTAGACTTATCCTCCTCTTGCTAGATAGTCACGTACGAGGGAGGTCCATCTATCGCCGCTTTCCAATCACGAAAGCTAGAGACTACCGGAGTTGGAGGGAGTCTCAGACATAAACCAGTTTCGTCCTATTGCTTGACCAATGAAGAAGCTGAGGCCTGGGGCGGGAGTTGGGGGGGGAGGGGATGGCTCGCCTAAGGTCGCACAGGAAAGCAGACAAAAAGCCAGCGGGAGCCCCTGTCGCGCTGTTAAAAGCTGGGCGATGCGCCTCAAAAGATATTTTGTCTGGAACGACCCAACTGCAGCAGAGCCAAAGATCCGGCTCCAGACAAGGTCACCGAAGGTCTAAAGCCCTCGCTGGGTTACTTCACACGCGGCCGAGGGATCCAATGAGCTCTCTCCACCGGGTCTCCCGTGAGACCCTGACACTCGGCCACAGCGTCACTTCAAACCAACAAGAGTAGCTGGAAATGTCCGACTGGCACGTGGTCTGGGAGGCTCTTTGTGAACCAAGGCTCGCAGAGGACCTGCGGCCACGAGGGCAGAGGATCTAGTGACAAGGCAACTGTATGGTGTGGGATGGCAGGTGAGCCCCCCTCGGTCTCACACACGCCGCCACCACAAGTGTGATACGGGCCACGCAGGCCAATGGAAATCCGGCAAAAGGCCCCACCATCACCCCTCGGAGCCTCACCATTATACAAGGCAGAGTTCACCACTCCTCCTGCCACGGCTAAGGCCAGGCCGAACTTGCCGATGGACTCAAACACTTTGGCAGCCATGTCGCCTCCTGCTGGACCCCACTCACACCTACGGCGGGGGGGCGGGGACAAAACAAAACAGCTTGATCCCGAAATCCGTAAGAGAAAGCCCTCTCTGAGGCACCATATTCACTTCCCAGGCGGGCTCGCTATTTATTTCTCCACTCTTGAGAGCTCAAAATCACGCACTGAAGGCCACCTAATAAATAACTCTACAGCTTGGAGAAGTGTACTATCAATTCTTCTGCTTTAAAATTTTTTCCATCTCTGGGGCGCCTGGGTGGCTCAGGCAGTTAGGCGGCCGACTGTTCAGCTCGGGTCATGATCTCACAGTCTGTGAGTTCGAGCCCCGCGTCGGGCTCTGTGCTGACAGCTCAGAGCCTGGAGCCTGCTTCGGATTCTGTGTCTCCCTCTCTCTCTGTCTTTCCCCCGCTCATGCTCTGTCTCTCTCTGTCTCAGAAATAAAAACATTAAAAAAAAATTTTTAATTTTTTCCATTTCTTGGGAATGCAAGCTGGTGCAGCCACTGTGGAAAACAGTATGGAGGTTCCTCAAAAAACTAAAAATAGAACTACCCTACGACCCAGCAATAGCACTACTAGGTATTTATCCAAGGGATACAGGTGTGCTGTTTCGAAGGGGCACATGCACCCCCATGTTTACAGCAGCACTATTGACAATAGCCAAAGTATGGAAAGAGCCCAAATGTCCATCGAGGGATGAATGGATAAAGAAGATGTGGTATATATACATACACAATGGAGTATTACTCGGCAATCAAAAAGAATGAAATCTTGCCATTTGCAACTACGTGGATGGAACTGGAGGGTATTATGCTAAGTGAAATTAGTCAGAGAAAGACAATTATCATATGACTTCACTCATGTGAGGACTTTAAGAGACAAAACAGATGAACATAAGGGAAGGGAAGCAAAAATAATATAAAAACAGGGAGGGGGACAAAACAGAAGAGACTCAAAAATATGGAAAACAAACTGAGGGTTACGGGAGGGGGTGTGGGAGGCGGGATGCGCTAAATGGGTAAGGGGCACTAAGGGATCTACTCCTGAAATCATCGTTGCACTATATGCTAACTAATTTGGATGTAAATTTTAAAAAATTAAAAATAAAATTAAAAAAAATTTTTTTTCCATTTGGGGACTGGGGCACTTGATTCAATAATGGGAATGAGACGTGGGCCTGACACCCACGGAGAACTCAGCACCACACTAAACCACCCTCCTATTTCCTGGGCAAGCAAGCCCCAAGACAAAGGCTTGCTTTGTGGTTGGTTCTGTGCAATTCTGGTTTGGAAAAGTAACTCCCAGAATGCGCTACATGGTGAGTCCAACAGCAAAAGTAACAGTAACAGCTAGCTTTTATATCAGGAGGCAGTCTTCGAATGGCAATTATTTAATCCTCACACCGACCCCTATGAGGTAGGTTGTTACAGATGAGGAAACTGAGGCACACAGCAAGGTTACAAGAGGAGACTAAGATCACACAGCTCTTTAGTGGTGGAACCAGGATTAGCACCTGGAGGTCTAATTCTGGCAGGCACAGCTTAACACCTCATTGTTAATATGGAAGCGGGAGGTGGGCGACATTCTGGGACCAAGATACCAGAAGAACCAAAGGAGCAAAAACGTTCTCCATAGCTGCATTGCAAGGGAGAACCCTGGAAGAAGTGGGAGGGCGGGGCTGAGGCGGGGTGGGCGGGAGCCCGACTGACCTAACTGGAATCTACTCCCGCACTTAATTTTTTTCTTAATTTCTTTTTAATGTTTACTTATTTGAGGGGGAAGCAGAAAGAGAGGAAGGCACAGAATCAAGAGCAGGCTCCAGGCTCTGCGCTGATAGCACAGAGCCCATGTGAGGCTTGAACCCACGAACCCCGAGATCATGACCTGAGCTCAAGTCAGACAACCAACGGACTGAGCCACCCAGGCAGGGCCCTCCCCCACCCCGCACTTAACTTTTTAATGCCCCGCCCCAGCGTCGTCGTCCACTTCAGATTCAAATCCTCCCTCCCGCCCGGCAAGACTCAACTCCCGAATCTTCCTTGATCACTCCCCGCGCATTTCTATTTTCCTTTCCCGAGGCCAAGACACCCAGTCCCGACCTTTCCATTTCTAATACAGCTTCTGGATTGTTCCCCACCCCGCCCCCATACACACCTTCCACACTCGACGCAACCCCCGCTGGTCCCGGGGTCACACCCTCTCCGCTCCAACACGAGGCGGACCCATGCACGCACCCCACCCGCCCAAATTGTGAACGAGAACGCAGCGGGGAGCTGCAGAGACGCCCGGATCGCGGCCGGAGCCGCTCCCCTCCATTCTCACCTGCTTCCACTCTGACCTCCACATGAATTCCCCAGCCACACGTACCACGCATGCGCTGCTCAGCTCTTTCTCTTCCCCGCCCCCCTTCCAAGATCCGGGCCTCCGATTGGTGGGGGGGAAGCGCTGTGCATTCTGGGAAGGGTGGCTTTCGGCCTGACTCCCGGTTCCCCGGCTCTTCCCAAATGAACTACGATTCCCAAAATGCCATTCGGTGTCTGGCCCGCGCTGAAAAGCCTTTCCTCTCTGGTGGTAAACACGGAGGGGTTGTCGCAAAGCCTTTTGGGGGCTGTAGTTTCTTGGGGTTACATGCACGTGCCTGTCTAGAACCGATGCTAGAACCTGCCAGGAGATGGGCCCTAGGGCCCCGGAAAGAGTGGCTGGGCCCGCGGTCGGTGGCAGGGATGGGCTGGGGCAAGTTTACAGCTCGTGAAGGAGGACGGGTGAGCACCTTGGAGAGAGTTGTGGTGAGATAACTGGCGGGCTGAGGGACCTGGAGGGAAGCAAATGGGGCCATCTTTCCGAAGTCCTTCCAGGAAATGCCCTGAGTCGTGGGACGTCAATTGCCAGAACCAGAAAGAACCTTAGAACCATCTGGACTAGAAAACGTGGGCTAGAGACCAGAAGGGATACATTCAGGGTCATGCACTGATTTAGTCAAGGGGCCCGCTTTAGAGTCGGGGCCTCTTGGACACAATACAAACTTATATGGAAAAGTTGCAAGGATAATACGAAGAACACATAAGTCCTTTATTCAAATTCATCTATTGCTAACATTTTGCTCCATTTGTTTTTATTTGTTCTCTCCCTCTCTCCTCCCGTCTTCTCTCTGTATTTTCTAAGAATAGGGGCCTCCTCTTACATGATTTAAGTAAGTTTATCCTCTGCGTTCCAATTTTATCCATTGACCCGATAATGAACTTTGTAGCAATCTCCACACACACCCACCCCCATACAGGATGCAGTCTAATATTAGGTACGGTATTTATTTCTCATGTCTCTCTCATCTCTTTTAATCTGAAAAGTGTCCTCAGCCTTCCTTGTATTTTATTATGTTAAAACAAACAGAAAGCATATTTCTCATTTTGGGTTTGTCTGCTGTTTTTTTCACGATTAGACTCAGGTTTTGCATTTTTTTTTTTAATTTTTTTTTTAACGTTTATTTATTTTTGAGACAGAGAGAGACAGAGCATGAACGGGGGAGGGGCAGATAGAGAGGGAGACACAGAATCGGAAGCAGGCTCCAGGCTCTGAGCCGTCAGCCCAGAGCGCGACGCGGGGCTCGAACTCACGGAGTGCGAGATCGTGACCTGAGCCGAAGTCAGACACTTAACCGACTGAGCCACCCAGGCGCCCCAGGTTTTGCATTTTTAACTAGGGTTCTACCTAAGTACTGTATGGACGCTTCACTTTAACAAAACTAGGCCTGTTTCTGGAGTCTGGTAGGATTGGGTTCTTTCAACTTCTTTTTCCTGCATTTTTCCTCTTCTCTGTCCCCACTTGGCACAATCGAATGACCAGAGATACCCTCAACAGCACTCTTCAGGTGGGTATGGGTTGGCCCTAACCAAGCACAGTTGTTTCCTCTGGCTGTCAGAATGCAGGCTCTATGATAGCTGTCTTCATTGTTCTATTCCCAGAAGGCACAACAGTGCTCGCCACCTGGAGAGTCACTACCTTAGAGTGAAACCCGCCACTGAATGAGCCTTCATGCACATGAAGCTTCTAACCAGCCCTTCAGTGCTTGAATTATTTGGGATATTAGTTAGAGCAAAGTCTAAGTTACAGGACCAAAGAGATCCCCAAATACAGTGAGTGGGCTAAAGAAAATAGAAGTTAATTTCTTTTGCTCCATGGGCCATTCACAGGCCTAGTTTCCTTTCATCTCATTGGTTGGCCATCCCTGAAAAGATTGTCTTTACCTAACCATAGGCCATCTATGTTCCAGCTCGCAGGAAGGGAAAACAACAAAATTGCTAAGCAAACGGGTCAGAAGCAGCACATACAAATTCCACTCTACTTGACTGATGAAAAATTGAGTACCTGACCTCATCTAGTCACCAAAGAGGCTGGGAAATGTATTCTTTAGCTGGGCACCCAAGTACCCAGGAAGAAAAGTTTTGTGGGCTAACCAGCAGCCTGCAATATCTCGTTCTCAAATAGAACAGTCAGAAACGTGATGGAAGTCCATTTGAGAAAAGCCATAACATGAAAGGGAAAATCAAAACAAAAACATCTAAGCAAAACAAAACAAAAACAAACAAACGCAACACAAACAAAATACTTGGCCGAATCAGAGACACAGGGAGGATGGGAAATCTAAACGAACCATCCAACCCTAGAATTGCTGTCCCCAGGTAAAGGGAAATGGTCTACTGTCCACAAAAGCAGAACAAGATGGCTGTTAGGAAAGACAGGTAGAGATGAAAGGATTAATGTTTTCCCCCAAAGTCAAGAATAAGGCAAAGATGCCCACTCTCATCACTTCTAATCAACACTAGGAGGTCTTAGCCTATAATAGGCAAGAAAAATAAATAGGGGCATTTCGACTGGGAAAGAAGTAAAACTGTCTTTGTTTATTGTGTATGTAGAAAATCCTCAAACTGATGCAGCCGTTCTGGAGAACGGTATGGAGGTTCCTCAATAATTAAACATAGAACTACCCCGCGCCCCAGCAATTGCACTATTAGGTATTTACCCAAAGGATACAAAAATACAGATTCGAAGGGGCACATGCACCCCAATGTTTATAGCAGCATTATCAACAATAGGCAAACTATGGAGAGAGCCCGACTGTCCATTGACTGATGAATAGATAAAGACGATGTGGTATATATATGCAAGGGAATATTAGTCAGCCATCAAAAAGAACGAAATCTTACCATTTGCAACGGTGTGGATGGAATTAGAGTGTATTATGCTAAGTGAAACAAGTCAGAGAAAGACAAATACCATTTGATTTCACTCGTATGTGGAATTTAAGAAACAAAACATGAACATATGGGAAGGAGGGAGGCGAGAGGAGAGAGGAAAACAAACCACAAGAGACTCTTACCAATAGAGAACAAACAGGGTTGACAGAGGGAGGTGGGTGGGGGGTGGGCTAGATGGGGGATGGGCACTAAGGAGGGCACTTGTGATGAGCACTGGGTGTTGTATGTAAGTGATGAATCACTGAATTCTATTCCTAAAACCAATATTTCACTGTATGTTAACTAACTAGAATTTAAAATTTTTTTTAATTTTTTTTAACGTTTATTTATTTTTGAGACAGAGAGAGACAGAGCATGAACGGGGGAGAGTCAGAGAAAGGGAGACACAGAATCTGAAACAGGCTCCGGGCTCTGAGCCGTCAGCACAGAGCCCGACGCGGGGCTCGAACTCACGGACCGCGAGATCGTGACCTGAGCCGAAGTCGGCCGCTTAACCGACTGAGCCACCCAGGCGCCCCTAGAATTTAAATTTTTAAAAAGTCCTAAAAAAAGAAAATAACTATTAGAACCAATAAGTGAACTTAGCAAGGATGTGAAACATAAAGTCAGTTTGCAAAATCAGCAATAAACATTTGGAAATTGAAAATTAAAAATGCTATTTATAATAGCATCAAAAATATGAAATACTTAGGGATAAATTTAAGAACATCTATACAGTAAAAACCACAAACATTGCTGAGAACTTAAAGAAGACCTAAATAAATGGAGAAATGCCCACCACATTCATGGAAAATTCAATATTGTTAAAATGTCAATTCTCTCCACATGGCTCTATAGATTCATAGCAATCTCAACCAAAATTCCAGCAAGTTTTTTTTTGTGTGTGTGGTAGAAATTAACAATCTAATTCTAAAATTTGTATGAAATTGCAGAGGACCTAGACTTGGCCAAACAATTTTGAAAAAGAGAACAAAGTTGAAAGGTTTACTGCACTTGAAGTTGAGTGTCCATTTACCCATAAAACTACAGAATATGTGGTGTTGGCTCTCAACAGAACAGAATAGAGAATCTAGAAATAAACCCACACATCTGTGTCAATTGATTTTTGACAAAGCTAACAGTGTTATTCAATGGAGATAGTCTTTTCAAAACCTGGCACCGGAGCAACTGAATACCTATATGGGGAAGCAAAAGCATCTGACCCTTGGGGCCCCCCGGGTGGCTCAGTCGGTTGAGCATCCAAGTCCGGCTCAGGTCATGATCTCACGGTCTGTGAGTTCGAGCCCCGCGTCAGGCTCTGTGCTGACAGCTCGGAGCCTGGAGCCTGCTTCAGATTCTGTGTCTCCCTCTCTCTCTCTGCCCCTCCCCTGCTCATGCTCTGTCTCTCTCTGTCTCAAAAATAAATAAAAACATTAAAAAAATAGTATTTGACCCTTATCTTATGCAATACACAAACATTATCCTGAAAAGGATCATGGACCCAGATACAAAGGCTAAAACCATCAAACTGGGGCTCCTGGCTGGCTCAGTCTGTAGTGTGTGCAACTCTTGATCTAGGAGTTGTGAGCTCAAGCTCTACTACTACTGAAAAATAATCATAATAAAATAAAATAAAACCATCAAACTTCTAGAAGAAAAGCAAGAGAAAATCTGCATGACTATGTACAAATTTCTTACATAGAACAGAAAAACACAAGCCATAGACCAAAAAAATGTGATAAACTGAACTTCGTTAAAATGGAAACTTATGCTCTTTAAGACATATATATTTTTTAATGTTTTATTTAGTTTTGAGAGAGAGTACACAGCAGGGGAGGGGCAGAGAGAGAGTGGGACAGAGGATTCGAAGTAGGCTCCACGCTGACAGCAGTCAGCCGGGTGTAGGACTCAAACTCACAAACCGTGAGATCATGATCTGAACCAAAGGCTGACGCTCAACCAACTGAGCCATGCAGGCACCCCAAAACACACTGTTATGAAAAGAAGCTTTTATAAGGCCACAAACTGGGAGAAAATATCTCAAGGTATTTACATGACAAAGTACTTGCATATAGTACATATAAAGAACTCTTACAACTCAATAACGATGAAGCCCAATTAAAAAAAAAATTTAATAGACAAAAGATTTGAACAAATACTTCATCACAGCTAACAAACACATGAGAACACGTTCAATATCGCTAGTCATCAGGGACACCTGGGTGGCGTGGTTAAGTGTCTGACTTTGGCTCAGGTCATGATCTCCCGTTTCGTGGGTTCAAGCCCCCCACATCGGGCTCTGTGCTGACAGCCCAGAGCCTGGAGCCTGCTTCAGATTCTGCGTCTCCCTGTTCTCTCTGTCCCTCCCCCACTTTGTGCTCTCTCTCTCTCTCTCTCTCTCTCTCTCTCTCAAAAATGAATAGGCATAAAAATTTTTTTTTTTTAATATCACTAGTCATCAAGGAAATGTGGGTTAAAACCATAATGAGGTGAGCCTGGGTGGCTCATTTGGTTAAGCGACTGACCCTTGATTTTGACTCAGGTCATGGTCTCCCGGTTCATGGGATTGAGCCCCGTGTCAGGGAGCACGTGTGTGCACTCTCTCGCTCAAAATAAATAAATAATATTTTTTTAAAAAGCCATAATGAGATACCACTGTACATCCACCAAAATGATTAAAACTACACGATTCAGCAACTTTATTCCTAGATATCTTCCCAAGAGAAATAAAAACCTAGGTCCACCCAAAGACTTGTATACCTGTGTTCATATCTGCTTTCTTCCTAATAAACCCAAGTTGGTAGGAAGTCAAATGTCTGGCAAGAGGTGAATAGATAGAAGTGTGTGGTAGGCATTGGAATACTACTTAGAAATGAGAAGACATTACTCACACAAGCAACAGTATGAAGGAATCTCAAAACCCATCATTCTGAGTAAAAGAAGCCATGCGTAGGAGAGTGATAATGGAATCACTAAATGATCCCATTCATACGAAACGTGGGGCTCAAACTCACGAACCGTGAGATCATAACCTGAGCCGAAATCAAGAGTTGGCTGCTTACCTGACTGAACCACCCAGGCGCCCCCATAAGGATTTTATTTTGTTAAAGGAAGTAGAATATAAGGTCTGGAGAGCAAAAGTTGTTTGTTTGTTTTTTTAAGGTTTATTTATTTTTGAGAGAGAAAGACAGCGAGAGAAACAGAGTGAAAGCAGGGGAGGGGCAGAGAGAGAGAGAGGGAGACACAGAATCCCAAGCAGGCTCCAGGCTCTGAGCTGTCAGCACAGAGTCCCATGTGGGGCTCGAACTCACGAACCGCGAGATCGTAACCTGAGCTGAAGTTCGACTGAGCCACCCAGGTGCCCCGAGAGCAATAGTTTTTGTCTTTGTTCACGGCTATATCCCTATCACCTAGAATAGTGCCTGGCATATACCAGATTCTCCACAAGTATTTGTTGAAGGAATTATTGGAGACATACAAAAACTCTTGGAGATTAAAAAAAATTTTTTTGAGGTAAAAATAAAATAAAATAAAATAAATCAGTGGAGGGACTGGGAGACAAAACTGCTCCCGGAAAATAGAACAAAAAGATAAAGAGATGTATAGTAAGAGAGAAAAGATTAGAGAATCAATTCAGGCCTGACATCCTACTAAATAAGAACAGAGAAAACAGGATGATATAATCGAATAAATAATATCATGAACTTCAGGACATGAATTTCAGATTAAAAGATCCCTCCAGGGGGCGCCTGGGTGGCTCAGTTGGTTAAGCGGCCGACTTCGGCTCAGGCCATGATTTCACGGTCCGTGAGTTCGAGCCCCGCGTCGGGCTCTGGGCTGATGGCTCAGAGCCTGGAGCCTGTTTCCGATTCTGTGTCTCCCTCTCTCTCTGCCCCTCCCCCGTTCATGCTTGGTCTCTCTCTGTCCCAAAAATAAATAAACATTGAAAAAAAAAATTCAAAGTAGCAATGCTTTCAAATTCTAAGGGAAACTGGTCTCCTACTTAGTATTCTGTACCCAACCAATTGATCAAGTGAGATGTTAAAATCAAGACATTTTCAGGATACAAGGTCCGTAAAACTTTACCTTTCATTCACTATTTCTCAGGAAGCTATGTAAGGATGGGTTGCAGGAGAAGAAAAAAAAAAGAGAGAGACAGAGAGAGAGAAAATTAAAGATGAGACATAGGATTCAGCAAGTGGAGATCAGGTAGGAGGCAAAAGGGGGCTTAGAGAGGACCCCAGAAGGCACCCAGACCAGATGGGAACAGAAGGAAACAGGGTTCCGAGAAGGATGTGGCAAAGAAAAAAAATTTCGTTTGAAACATACTGAAAGATGACTTTATTTACTGTCAGACAATGTAGGGATTAATTAGCAGTGAGTGCACAGAAAAGTAAGCGCGTTAAAAAAGAGGCAAGTTTAATCCCAGGGGGAAAGGAGCTAAGATAGGAAATAGTATCGTAGTATAGTACGCGGCTCAGCTGTGAGTAACATTTTCATAGTCATAATAAGATAAGCCCTTCATGATCTCATAAAATACGAGGTGGCAGCTCTGGGAAGATGGGAGAAGGGAAAGATGATGTGTATGTGGGTGAGCTAAATCTCCCTCTTCCATACCAGGAAGACAACAAGTAATATTTACAGCTGAAAAAAACGGCAGCAAGCAATTGTATACACATGTGGACTTAGAAACACAAAGGGAAACACCAAGAGAAATAGATCAAAGAATTGCAAGCGTTGGCCTCGGGGAAGCCGGAATCTGGGGGGAAAGAGAAGGCATGGGGACTTCTGTTTGTCTTTTGCAGCCTTCTGGAACTCTTGAATTCTTTAGCTGTGTGCAAATGTATCTTTGATTCAAAAATACAATTTAAATAAAGAAGAACGATAATACAAAGGAGGAAGCCTATACACAAGTACGACAAAAGTTAGCCCCCTGAACTGCTACAAATAACCACAGACGATGAAGGTCATGATAATTAGGCGGTATAAGGATATCTATTCTTGGGCAGAAACACAACCGACTTTCAGCTGGAGGGAGACTTCTCTGCTTTTGTATACTATTTAATTTTTGAATGAAAAAAAACAACAACAACGGAATATGTGTTCACAGCAGAAAATAGAAGAGAAAAGCCTACAAAAGCAACTAGAAATCGCCTCTAATGTCAACATTCACTGAATAGTCACTGTTAGATTTTTTTTGGTCTTCCCTTCATTTTTAATGTGTAAGTAGTTGGGGTCAGAGTAATTGGCACCATTGTGCCCTATCTTTTTTCACGTCGTATTCTCTTGTGGTCATGTTGTCATTAAGTCCTTGTCAGCACGGAGGAAGAAAAATAGAACAGGAAGCGAGGAAGGGGAAACCGAGTGCGGCAACAAGGTTTTGGAAGGGGGAGAAGAGAAATTCTTTGGGGTAGGGGCTGGAGGACGAGGCGGGAGAATAGGGTCTTCCTACCCACGGGAGACCCTCCATCCTGTTTGCGGACCGACAGAAATGATCTGGTGGTGAGAATGAGGATTCGGAACGGGGT
Organism: Prionailurus viverrinus; assembly: GCF_022837055.1. NCBI lineage: Eukaryota > Metazoa > Chordata > Mammalia > Carnivora > Felidae > Prionailurus > Prionailurus viverrinus. The sequence continues at coordinate 7,587,869 of NW_025927605.1, forward strand.
GGTGCACCGAGGGAGCAGAGTCTCTGGAAAGGTGAAGGGGGGGTGGGGTGTAAGTGCAGGTGGCGCCATTGCAAGAGGAGAGGGAGAGGAAGGGACAGCGCACATGCACGAGGGTTAGGATTTGGTGGCGGGAAAATGGCAGCGCCGGGTCAGATGGCTTCTCAGTGAAGTATGTGGCAAGGTCATCAGTTGAGAGGAGGGCAGAGGAGGACGGGTGGGAGGCTGGAGGACAGACGAGAGGGCATGGGATGTCCTGTGGAGCAGATGCAGGACCACCAGAGAAACCGAGCAGGACTTCCAGGCAGAATCCAGCCCACGTGACGTTTGTGGACATTAAGTGCCAGCGACAGTGCTCAACCGGGTGGTTCTCTCCAGCAAGGGCCAGGCATGGAGAGTGTGCACGGCAGACTGCCTCCAGGGTGAGGGGGTTGCCAGGGGGAGGTTACGGCAACACCAGGAGGGGAAGGGGCGTGGCTAGAAGCATCTGGAACTTGAGAATGTAGGCTGGGCAAGAAGGGGGAAGTTGGGAAGAGCTGCTGGGTAGGGGGAAAGCGGTAACTGACCAGGAGTTCTCACGGAGCTTGCAGAAGCGTGGCTGCAGGGGGACCCGAGCGAGCCAGCTGGAAGGGCGGGAGGTGGTGGTTTGGGAAGTGGTTTTTGGAACTGGAGCTTTCCCCGGGGGTATTGTTTCTGGCGAGGACGAGGTTCAGGCAGGTAGGTCAAGGAAGTTAGGGACAAGTGGGAAGAAGGTAAATGGATCACAGAGGCTTCAAAGGATCTGGGTTGTTTTTTTTTTTTTAATTTTTTTTAATGTTTATTTCTGAGACAGAGAGAGACAGGGCATGAGCAGGGGAGGCACTGAGAGATGGAGAGACACAGAATCTGAAGCAGGCTCCAGGCTCCGAGCTGTCAGCACAGAGCCCGACGCGGGGCTTGAACTCACAGACCGCGAGATCGTGACCTGAGCCGAAGTCGGACGCTCAACCGACTGAGCCACCCAGGCGCCCCGGACCTGGGATTTTTAAAGGAGGGAAGGAGGAGAAAGAAATGGGAATCAAGGAGGACTCTTCTTTTCCCTCCAAGCCCCATGGTATTCAGGTATGAGAGAAGACAAGGTTCCACTGAAAAGGCTGCCGGAGAGGCTGCCCGAGGGGTGGGGTGTTCCGGGCAGAGGTGGAGATAAAGGGGGGGTGGTTGTGAGTCATAGTCCAGAGCGTAGCAGGCCCTGGGAGGGGGGAGGTTGGGAGGGCTGCAGGGGACGAGGGCTGGGGCTGGGGGGAGGTAGGTGGCAATGGAGGTGTGCAGGGCAGGAGCGACAACAGTCAGAGTGACGTGGGGGGACTTCTGGTGGGATGGAGGCGAAGAGGGAAACGAAGCACCAGGAGACTGGCCCAGGGGCCTTTGGGACGGGCGGGGGCCCAATCTCTTCCTGTCCCGAGGCTTCCACCCTTCCATCCCGCGGTGGCTTGGCCTTCCTTGGCAACAGCACCCAGATCCCACTGGTGGGGGCTCCCAGACTCTGTCCCCTGCTCCTTCTCTCCCTTTCACCTGACCTCTTTGCTGCTGGTCCCCAAATCCTGGAGTCTAGGACCACATTGCTTTGAGTCCCCTGTGCTTAGCCCATGCTGTGCTCAAGGCATGCTCTCCAGGCGTATGCCTGACGGAACCGAATCCTTCAGGAGGGGAAAGGGGGAGGAAACACGTCGAATGAGTACCTTCCGTGTCCAGGCATACGTTAGACCACGCTAGTCACGTCTGCGGTTTCCCTAGGGGAGCACTGGCACTCCGCGAATGTTAGGGGTTATTATTTACTCCTCCTGACACCTCACTGGATAGGCCTTATTACCTATCCTCTTGTACGTATTCGTTTAACAAGGATGCTTATATGCCCGCTGTGTAGCCGACTCTGTGTTAGACTCCGGGAATACCACGTGCATATGAGCGTTAGCACGCTCCAGCTTGGTTTAACCCCAAATCCCCAGACCCGTTCTCTGTCCCTCGCCCCGGAGGCGAGGAGGCCAGTCTTTTGGGCCTGCGTCAACCCAACCCGTTTGCCAGCTACTTCCGGGTGGGTGAGGCCCCTGGGAGGCACTGGTGGAAGACGGGGAGAGAAATCGGAGTATTTCTTCATCGCTTCCTGCTTTGGACTGGGTTTCTGGCCGTGGCCCCACTGCAGCCGCTGGTCCCTCCTGCTTGTGGTTCTAGCTCTCCAGGCACTTTGGCGACATTACTCCCCTGTCCCATCTCCCCGTGCCCCTGCCACCCGACACACACAGAATAGGGGAGACACTGTCCTGAGCATCCCAGGACCTCAAACTTGTGCTTAAGTCCCCAGCGGCCTCCTTGGCAGTGGCCCAGGTAGAGCAGTCATTGTGTGTCGTCCCCACCCCCTTCCTTCGGCACAGCTACTGTCTGGGGGACGGCGGGGGCTCCATGCATAGCCTGATGCTGGCACAGTGCTCCGAGACAGTGACAGGTGTGTGGTTCTTGCCTTCCAGGCTTTCCTGGACCTCAGGGTCTAATGCCTGACACATAGAGTGCAGAATATGTTGGCAGGAAGGGAGGGAGATTCTTGGGAATCAGAAGGCCCGGATTGGGTCCCCGCTCTGTCACTCTCGCCAGTGCTGTGACCTTGAGCAAGGCTTCTGTGGTAGGTTTCTCCTCTGCTAGATGGCGGCGGGAGGGCACGGCTCTCCCTGCGAAGGGGTGCACGAGAGGACCTCTGTGCCTGTGCAGATGTTACCTGCCGTTATAACCTCATCCGACCCCGGTCCCCAGGCAGGACACCCTCCTCAGATGGGCCCCTTCTTGCTCCCTCAGAAATGCAGCCCCAGCTGGCAGCGATGAGAAGACTCCACCCTAACTGGATGCCACGCACAGCCAACCCTTCACATGAAAGAGCGAGGGAGGGGCGCCTGGGTGGCGCAGTCGGTTAAGCGTCCGACGTCAGCTCAGGTCACGATCTCGCGGTCCGTGAGTTCGAGCCCCGCGTCGGGCTCTGGGCTGACGGCTCGGAGCCTGGAGCCTGTTTCAGATTCTGTGTCTCCCTCTCTCTGCCCCTCCCCCATTCATGCTCTGTCTCTCTCTGTCTCAAAAATAAATAAACGTTAAAAAAAAAAAAAAAAAAAAGAAAGAGCGAGGGAAAGGCATACAAATGGCACTGGCTCCCCAGCCCCAGGACTGTGGAATAGGCAAAAATCTTCAGCTTCTAAAAGACCGTATGGAAAAAAGCGACAGATGGGCTCCCGGAAGTGCTGAGGAAGCCCTGGGTGGGGGGGTGGGGAGGGGGCTCAGACTCACCTCCGCCCTCCCAGGTGGGGTAGAGAGCCGGGGAAGGAAGGAGAAGAGCCTGGAGGGATGGGGGCCAGGTAGAGACCCCAACAGAAAGCTGGAGGCAGTTCTAGAAGCGCTTTCCATCTCCACTGAAGCTTGGAGGGAGCTGGCACCAGCCAAGCTGCACCAGGGACCACTTTCTTAAGAGGGAGAACTTGACGATGAACTGAAGCTGAGAGGTTCAGAGGTATAGACAGCCCCATCCTGGGAATGTGTGGATGGGGGCAGGGGGTGTTAACGTCCCAGGACGGCTGCGTGGGCGGTGGGCTTTAGTTCCAGCTGAAGTTTGTTGAGCACCTGTTACACACGAGGCTCTGTGTCCGACCCTAAGGAGAAGTAAGGATTGTTCTCACCCTCGAGGAGCTCTTCGCCTGGCGAAAAGCACTTGGATAGGACGGGGTGGGATGTGTATCCCGCGCCTCCTCATAAGCCGTGGAAACACATCCATCACGGCCAAGGAATCTGGCCTGGAGAAGACAGTGTCTTGCTGGGGTCAGGCCTCAAGAATGAATGTCTCCTACAGAGGCAGGCAGGAGTATCTGTCGGGGACTGGTAACCGGTACTGGGCCCATTTTGGAGATTGGTCGGAGGGAATTGAGTCCCATGCTCCAGGGACTTGGACTCCAGGCTGACCTGGGACCAAGAACAGTGCTCCTTATGGCCGCTAGGAGGAGCCAGTGTCCTCAAGTGGACTGCAGGGTGGCGCTCTTCTAGGGATAGGGAAGGGAGGGCCTCAAAGGTCTCGGGGCCTCCCCCAAACACCTGTCCTTTGACCCTGGGCTACCTCCTTCTCCGTCACACACGCGGGTGTGGTGGGGGAGTGAGCCCCCAGGCTCTACGGAAATCGGCAGATTGTGCATAAATCAAAACCAAGCGACTACAATTTCCCAACCCAGAGCATGAAGCGACTTAGGGGGACGCAGTTTTAGCCAATGCATTCTACTCATCTGGGCCTCAGTTTCCCCATCTGTGAGATGGTTTCTGAGGCCCCATGCTCCGTCAAGATGATTTCTGAGGCCCCATACAAGGATTCCGTCAGCATGGGGGTCCTGCAGTTCGCCGGTTCCCAGGACTCCCCTTTCCCCTCTAGCCTTGCCCTTCCCTGACTTCTGCAGGTGCACACCAGCCCTTCCCCCTGCAGAGCTCCCTGCCTCCTTTCCCCCCTCTCTGCTCCAACTTCGAGACATTCCTTTGTGTGTGTGTGGGGGGGGGGGGGGTAAGAGGCAGAATCTCCAGGAGACTGGTGACCTCTGTCAAGATAGATGCTCTTGGCATCACCTGGGCCCCTCAATCCACAGTTCGTTCCCAAGTACAGATTGGGTTTCCCTGCTCTTAAGCAGGCTCTCTGCCCGCACACCTCTCAGGCACCTGCACACCTGACACACGCCCCGACTCCAGGCCGCTCTTCTGCTTGGACTGTGCGTGTCAGGAGGGGTCCCAGCCCCCTCCCAATCAGCCACGCCCGAGGTCTGGGTGTTCCCATCAATACCTGCCTTCTTGCCCTTCCCCCTTCCCTCCCACGTGACCAAAAGTCCAGCCACACGTACACGAGGAGCGTGCCCACTTCTCGCCCTCTTGCTGCTCCTGCCCTAGTTCGGGCCTGCATCATTTCTTGCCGGAACCAGTTGGTCTCTCTGACTCCAGTCTGTCCTCTCTCCAATCTATCACCCATCTGTGCTGCTGCCAGAGAGCTTTTTCTAAAACACAAATCTGATTATGCACATCTCTGCTTCAAAATCTTGGCTGTGGCCTTGTGGCCGAGAAGATAAATCCAAAGTCCTAATGAGGTTTCCACGTGCATTCATGGCCCGACCCTTGCTTCCCAGTCCAAGCGCATCTCCCAGCACGGTCCTCGGTCCACCCATCCCACCTTTTTCCCCAATCCCCCACCACCACCCACCCCCCGCCCCCGATCAGTGTGTGTTGTTTCAGGGTTATTGCCTTTGCAGACATCGTCCCCTCAGCCAAGAATTCTGACCCCGGTGTTCGCTTGGTGAACTTAGACCCCTCCCTGAAGACACAGCTCAAGGCGGGGAAGCCTTTCCCAAGTACCCCAGGCGGGGCTCCTGTCACCCTTCTCTGTATCCCTCTATCTCCCCCGCTGGACTCTAAGCCCCTGTGTAGCTCCCATCTCCACATCTGATCGATGCTCGATGGGCGCTAGGATACAACATATGAGTTTGAACGAGTGAATAAACATATGAATGGCCTGGGAAACTGTGCACTGGGGTGAAATCTTCCCTCTTCCTCGGCTGGAGCCCAGTGAGCAAGGGAAAGGCCAGAGTGGCGGGTGATGAGGTGGGGGAAGGGGGAGAAGCCGGGGAGGCCAGACCAGCCGGGGCCTTGTGGACCCAAATAAGGAGTTTGGATTTTTTTTTTTTTTCCTTTACTAGATCTCAGGTACCCAAAGTTCATCCATGAGCTCAGACTCCTCAGAGTGATGGAGTGTCATCCTTCTCACGGTCGTCGTTACCATCTGACCTTGTTCTGGGGCTCTCCCTTCGCACGGTGACAACCCCAAACGTTTATCTCGTGCGGTTCTTCCATTCTGCCTACACCGACTTACAGGAGCGCTTGAGTTGCAGTCTCGACGCAATGAGAGGTCTTGGGAGGCTTTCAAGCAAGGGCGTGACATAATATGATTTTCATTTTCTAAACATCGCTGTGTCTGCTTTGCGGAGAATGCATTGTAGGGGGCAAAAGTGAGGCGGGGAGGCCAGACAGAGGCTGCCGACGAGGCAAAAATGACCAGACGGGGTGAGCTGGAGGGGTGGCGGCGGAGAGAAGGAAAGGGGGTGATTTGGCATAGGTTTGGCAAGGAGAGCAGACCAGATTGGCTGGTGTATGAGATGTGAGAGGATCAAGAAAGGAAAAGACCTCCGTGGTGAAGATTCCAGAATTTCTAGATAGAAGGGCTTGGAAGGGGGGCGGGGAGCAGTCATTTTATCGGCAGTAGGGTCGGGGAACTTGTATAAAAGCTGTCCCCATAGCAAGCACACCATTTTTATTTAGACTGCATTTTGAAAAAATTTTTTAAATGTTTTTTATTTTGAGACAGAGAGAGACAGAGTATGAGCAGGGGAGGGGCAGAGAGAGGGAGACACAGAATCCAAAGCAGGCTCCAGGCTCCAGGCTCCGGGCTGTCAGCGCAGAGCCCAACGCGGGGCTCGAACTCACGGAGTGTGAGATCATGACCTGAGCCAAAGTCGGACGCTTAACCGACTGAGCACCCAGGCACCCCTAGACTGCGTTTATATGAGACAGGTGAAGAGAGATGCTTCGGGCCATAATGGAGTGTGTGGGAGGGGGCGGGGGGGGGTGCTGCCCCTGCAAACCACTCTAACACTACCACGGGCCACAGGGCCTTTGCACGGAAGGCTCTTGCCCTGCCGGGGCCTTGCTGGGGTCTTGCAGGCGCCTCCAGGGAGCCTTGCCAAAGAGATGACTTCTGCTCCCTCCTCCCCCACCATCACTCGCTACCGTGTCTTACTTTCTTTGTTGCACTTGTCCAAGCGTCGGCCTAGGGTGTCTGGAGGGCAGCCCCCTTCTACAGCTTTTGGTGCATTTCGGAGGCTCCTTTCCACCTCTCCTGCTCCAGGGACCTTGGCAGGTTTTGATGGAGAGAGGAGCCAAGAACTGAGCCTTTGGGAGAGGGTGGTGCAGGGGCCCCACCCCAGGGAGGGAGAAACAGGAAGGCCTTAGACTTTCAAGCTGGAAGAAGTCTGGGCCCCAGAAGGTGGTAACTGTCCCCCTACCCCTAGTCTCACCCCCTCCCCCAGCTCAGCCAGCTGCTGGAGAGGGAAGCTAGGGAGGAAGGAGGCCGGGTGATTAAGAGCTCCGGTTGTCAGGGCTGGGGCCAGGGGGCACGCCCCCCGGGTGACATTTTCTCGCATTGTGTCCTCAGAACAAAAACGAGTCTTATTTGAGGAGTCCGAGGGGGGCGGGGGCTGGGGGCCTAGGCGGCCGAGTGGAATCGTGGCTCCAGGGAACAGCCATTACTCATCAAAGGCCAGGGCAGCCCGCGTCTTTGTGTGCCCTCCGCAGCCCGCCCGTGCCTGGCCACAGGCCCCTAGCCCTAGACTGCTCCCCGCCCCCCCCCCACTGTCCCACCCTCCCCAAGAGCCGGGCTGGAGCGGAGGAGGGGCTGAGGATCGTGTGTGGGCAAAGGACTGCTACACACACAGTTGGGGGGGAAGGGGTGACCAGGGCGGGCTTCCTGGAGGAGGGGAAGCGGGAGGAGGGAATGGTCCGAGCTAAGGGGGATTAAATGGAGTGGGTCGGAAGACCAGGGGGTGAGCGCAGGGAAGGAGGAGGGGGCAGAACCTCTAAGGTGTCAATTCAACCCCCGGATGCAGAGTCCTGGAGGGGCTGTGGAAGGGGGGCTGCTTCCTGCTAGGACGGCTATTTTGGGGCCTGAATCAAATCAAATCCGCCGCAGCCCCCAGAGCCCCCAGCAGCTGCGCAGAACAGCTGTCCGGCCGAGGGCGCAGAGCGGCTGGAACCTCGCTTCCTGCCCCCCACTGATCTCTCCGGGGCTGCCCAGGGGGGGGGGGGGGGTGGGCTGCAAGGGAAGGGGGAAGAGGAAGGGAAAGGGCTGTGGTGCCGAGTCAGAAACCTGGGCTAAAACCTTGTGCCGGGCCACCTCCCGAGCTGTGCTGCCTCGGGGCAGAGGCTGGCCTCTCTGTGCCAGTGTTGGAGGGGCTCCAGATAATGGGGAAGGAGATCACCCCAGAAGCTCTTCTCTGCACCCCCATCCTCCTCTGAGCCCCTGCAAGGTAGCTCCCTCACAGTTCCAGCCCAGCTCTACCCTCCCCTGCTCCAGGAAGCCTGCCTAGTCTTCTCTGGATGGGTTGGACCCTTTCCTGATCTGCCCCCTCCCCCTCAAAGGCTTTTCACCAGGTTGCCTTGGTCTCTGTTTTGGGGAGAGGGTATGAGCTGGGGCAAGCTCCCCCATCGGATGGACCTTCAGTGAGGGGAGGGGTGCTTTCAGAGTGGGAGATTTAGCGAGGAGGGGAACAGGGGCTGAGTCATTAGCTTAAGGCTTCCAGGGAGGCCGCGGACGCATCTCCTTCCATCTCCTTCCTCCAAACTCAGCTCCCTTCCGTCTCCCAACAGACCTGGCTGATTTTTTTTTTCCCTCTAGCTGAACCTCCCAGCTCTCCACTTGGGCTTGACCTGCCGGCGCTTGAGCGTGTGCACGCCGGGAGACAGGTCAGCTCCAGGTCCGGTGCCTGTTCAGGCTCCTGACGTCACGGAGGGGACCCCCCCTGTGCATGCATGCCAACCAGAACGCTAGAGGCCAGGGTGTGTCCGGGAGCTTGGGGAGAACACTGGTCCCCTACTCCAGGAAGCCTTCCTGACACAGGCGGGAAGGAGACCCGCTCTTTCTCTTTGGTCTACTCTGGCTCCGGGCCAGGCAGTGTCCTCAAGTGTGACCAAGACTGGGGTGTACCCTAGGGCAGCGCTGTCGCTCAGGTCACAAGTCTATGACAGGGTCCCTCATGCCCATCTTGTGCAGAAAGAGCCCCATTGTCCTGGGGGGCATAGCTGAAGGGTGAGTTCAGAGCCCAGAGATGTCGGTTGACCACTGGGCTGGCCACTGGCCTGCTGACCGCAGCAGGAGGGAGATGGGGAAACTCCCTGGGCCGCTTGTTGGGGAACGGCGCTGGCTCACACAACTGCACACACACAACCGTAAACCCACAAGCGCAACCAGACACGGCCATCCTCACAGAGGCGCATCCACTCCCAAGGCTCCCCGGCGTGTGCAGGCGCACACACACACGCACACGCACGCACACACACACACACACACCTGCCCTCAGGACAGCCCAACAGAATTAATACCAGCCCCTCCTCCGCTCGCTCTTTCCGCGTTCCTGCTGGCAGGTGCTCCATTCTTTCCTTCCCAGAGCTGGTGAGGCAGAATCTCCCCACCTTCCGGGGCTCCGGACGTAGCGCCGGCAAGGGGAAGCAGGGTTGTGGCACCTGTCCCTGGGGGCAGGGGCCGCCCCTGGAGCCCCACCCACACTGGGATGAGAGCCCAGGGTGCTTTGATCTGTGCGGGCTGTGTTTGTGGTGGGGGCTGCCAAAGGTACACAGAGATTGGCAAACCAGGCCTTTTCCCCGGGACTGCATTCCTAAAACTTGTTTCCAGATCCGGGCTGTCATCTTCCTCCAGAACCACCCCCCCCAGAGAAATCGTCTCCCCTTCACTGAACACCTCGCCTTATGGAACCATCCGCCCTGTCTCACTGAATTCTCTGTCCTCACGGAGTGCCTCTCCACAACCAAACCGAGCTCTGAATCCCCCTCTCTGGGAGAGCAGCATTTTTTTTTCCTTCTAAGCTCTGGGGGTCCCAGAGAGTCTAGTCTACAGTAGGGATCCCCTAGATGGTGCTGAGACAGGTTACATTGGTCTGCCTGTCCCCAACCCCCCCACCCCGACCAGCCTGGGGAGGCTCATCTGGGCTTTTGTAAGGTGGGGAGATTTGGTCACCAGTATCTCAGCAGGTTGGGCCACCTGCTTCAACCAGATGAGGGACTAGAGAGAGAAGTGGATGGCCCCGGGGGCAGTTTAGTGACCGAACTCTTGACTTTGACTGATTTGGGCCCTGAAGGTGGATGATGAGGGGTCCTAGGATCCACCCACAGGGATCATTCACACACAGGACTATTTTCCCCCACAGGCTTCCTAAAGCGAGGGGCCCGCTCCCCATTCCCACCTTCTCCCACTCAGGGACGGCCCGCCCCTTCGGCGGAAGTCACTGTATGTCTGATCTCAGCTCTTCCTGCGGTGCGGGGGCCCCACCCTCGGTGCAGCGAGGACCGTGCGTGGAGTGTGGAGTTCAGGGAGGGAGGGAGAATGAGACCCAAAGAGAAGCAGAGACAAAGACAGAAAGCCCCGAGACAGGGCCGGGCACGGCTCAAGATACAAATGCGTCCCACTGGGCGTCTGGTGCCTGACTGCTCTGAGGTCCTCCCGGGCCCACCTGGCCAAGGGTGTGGGCGCCCTCATCACCCGTCACCCCGACACAAGCCAGGAAGAGATGCCGTGAGCCCCACTCTGAAGGTGACTCTGGAAATCAAAAAAAGAAAAAGAAGGCGAATCCGGCCCAGGGAGCCCAGGAGGCTCAGCCCTTCCCTTGCTGGGAACCCCCCTCCTCCTACCAGGACCTCACCAACCACCAGGAGCCCAGGCCTGTTGGCAGGAATAGAGACAACCACCCCCCCCCTTCCGCTAGGCCACGCCAGTGACTATTTGCTGACTGTCTCTTTCATGTCGCTAATCGCCCGGCCCCATCTAATTGGTAATTAGCCTTGAGAGCCCAGCCTGTGCTTGGCTAATTGCTGTTTGTCTCACCCTCATCTCCGGCAGCGGAGCTGTGCCAACACCGCGCCGCCTGGGCTCTATCCGGGCAGCGGGCACCCGTGCCAGCCTCCATGGAGGATTCTTCAGCCGCACCCTGCTCTCCTCCAGCCTCTCCCAGCGGCCATCTCTGCCCCAAGCGTGGTCCCCAGCGGTCCTCTGGGCAGCCGGGAACCGTGGCCCCCAGCTTTCCTCCATATCCCCACCCCGTTTGCGGAAGGAGACCCCTCTGAGCAAGCCATGGTCCCTGCTCCGCAGTGGAGTCTGGGAGGGCTCCAGGGAGGAGGAGATGGCGGAGAGGGCCTATGTTTTCCAAGACTCAAGAGTCGCTTGGGGACCTCTTTTTTTTTTTTTTTTTTTTAATGAAATTTATTGTCGAATTGGTTTCTATACAACGCCCCGTGCTCATCCCAACAGGTGCCCTCCTCGATGCCCATCACCCACCGGGGGACCTCTTTTCGAGAACCACCCCCCCCCGATCTCTTTAGGGGCCTCTTAAGGAGAATGTGCCATTGCCACAAAGAACTGGCACTGGCTGGGCCCCTATCCCGGACACCTACTTCTCAGAGCTGACCTTGCTTCATGCGTGGAAGCCATTATTATTTTCTTCATTTCTCAGATGACAAAACTGAGGCTGGGAGAGGTGAAGTCACTGGCCCAAGGCCACACAGCCAGTAAAGGACCAAGGCCGGATGCAGACCCGGGTCTAACTCCTCAGCCAGAACCTGAAAGCTGACCTGAGCGTACCTCCCACCCTCCTGGGACAACTGTGCGGGGCTAGGGTTTGTTTTATTGATTTATCTTCATCAAAATGGCGCCAACCAGTTGGCCTCTTCCACCTGGAATCCTCTCCCTCTTCAACTCTGTCCCCAGCCTGCTCATCCTTTTGAGCCTGGGGCAATGCCTGCTTCTTCTGGGAGGTCATCCTGGATTTTGTAAGCCTTCTCCGCACACTGGAGATAATCCGCTGAGTGTACTTGATGATGAACCTCAAGGCAATACTTCTTCCCCTCTGCCCACCCCCCCCCCCCCAGTTCCTAGAGTCCCCCATGTGGGGCAGGGCTGCCCTGCACGAGGCCCTACAATGTGTTGTCCACGTTGCCCTGGACGGCCCGGGATGGGTCTTTTCTTCCCTTCTTTTCTTCTTCTTCTTTTTCTAAGGTTTATTTCTTTTTAAGACAGAGAGAGACAGAGCATGAGCATGAGCAGGGGAGGGGCAGAGAGAGTGGGAGACACAGAATCCGAAGCAGGCTCCAGGCTCCGAGCTGTCAGCACAGAGCCCGACGCGGGGCTCGAACTCACGGACTGCGAGATCAGGACCTGAGGGGAAGTCGGACGCCTCACCGACTGAGCCACCCAGGCGCACCCCCCCCCCCCCCCCCACCTTCCAGCCCGGGGTGGGTCTTTTCCTTCTCACAGAATGGTGTCTTGGATCCCTTGGGCATCTTTGGGCCACGCCCGCTACCACCCCAGCCTGGCACCACGCCCCAGGTAAGTACCCGCTCGGTGGCTGTGTCCTGAGCCAAGTGGCTCCTGGCTGCCCCCCAAACTCAAGTTCATCCCTCCCAGCAGGAGGCTTTCCCTTCCTCCGGGACAGCCAGAGGCCTGAGGGGTTGGCTCCAAACAGAGTCCCCCCCCCCCCCCATGGTGGTGGGGGGCGGGGCTGCTAGGAAGATCGCTCTGCAAAGGACCACACGTGGGTGCTCCTCCAGCAGTGCTGGCTTTGTGCCCCAGGAAAAACAATCCACTAGTGCTTCCCACCCCCCCCCCCAACTCCGCCCAGCCTGGAGGGACCTTTGGTAGAAGCCAGTGGAGCTGCAGTAAAGGGAGAAGAGCCCACTGTCCTTTACCCCGAGGGGGCCCCAGACAAAAGCAACCTAAAAGCCTTGGGTTGGAGACCACACCCGGATCCAGGGAAAAGATTTCCAACAATGTTTTCAGCTGCGATCAGGAGACCTGTGGGGCCCTTGGAGGCGCCGAGGGGGTAAATGGGCGTCAACTCCCTTAGTCTCCCCGTAAATTTCTTCCATTCCTGGCTCTCGTAGTCATTGCCCACACGGGCTCTCCAACTAAGCTGCCTGGGTTCGGCCGCCTCTGCCCCTTACTGCCTGTGTAGCCCCCGGGCGGGTGACCTAACCTCTCACCTGCAACGGCATGATGACAGTAATCACATCCACTTCACCGCTGGGCTGGGATGGTGATAAAACCCGTAGCATCCGGTGCCTGGCTCTCCGTTGGACTTTATAAAATTAGCTTGTATTATTTTAACCATCTGCTTGTTTTTGTGTTTTTGAAAATTCTCTCTGGCCTATCTGCCAGGCTGAGGGAACAGCTTGATACAAGGCAGGCAAATGCAGAGGATGTCCCTGAATCGGTCCTGCTTCCTGGGAGGCCTTCTTTCCGGCCAGCCAGGGCTCTGGGCACAGAGGCGGAGAGCCAGGTGTCCCATGGCCTAGTGCTTCCGGGAGACCCCTCGGCCTTCCCACCTCTGAGAACATTAGGCCTTTGAGACGTGGCCCCAGCCTGCCCCCCAGCCCCCCAGCCTGACAATGGGGGCTTCAGAGGGGATGGGTGGCAGGACACAGCCCCCTCTGTGAACTGGAGCTGAGCGCCAGGCTCAGGACGAATTCCTCAAGGGGCAGGGAAGGACGAAGGGAGGGGGCTGCGCGTACCAGTCCCTCGGCCTGGCCCTGACCCGAGGAGTGGTTGCTGCTGGGGGCTTGGACAAAGGTCCCCTCTTCCCGCTCTCTGTCCTCTTGGCGCCCACCAGGGAATGGTGCCATCAAGGGTCTGTCCCAGGGCCAAGGAGGAAGACACGAGGCTGGGATGCGGTAGGGGTCACCTCCAGGTTGGAGCACAGCACCCACGGCGCCGTGGCAGGGAGGTGGAGACGGGGCGCGCAGCCGTCCAGGGGACGGTCTGCCAGAGCTCTCGTCGCGGCCCCACAGGCCCGGACGCCCTGGCCTCCTTCCCTGCGTTCTCAATCCTCAGCCTCTGGACCATCTCTTGGACAACATCTCCGTCTTTCCCAGAGTTCTCGTCTTTCTCAGAGTTCTTGTCTCCCGCTCGGGTCTTCCTGGAGTGACCGAGGGGTGGGCTGCCCTAGGCTCGATTCAGTTTTCGCAAAGAAATTCCGTAACGTGGGAAAACTCTCTCCCCTCATCAAGGTCAGTGTCCAGGTAGCCACGTCCCTTACCCTCTAGCAGGGTGAAGAGAAGTCGGAGCCAGGAAGTTCACTTGCCCTAATAGCACTGGCTCCCCCGGGGGGGCCCCCGGCTCACTAGCTAACATCTACTGAGCCTTTACTGTTGTACCAGCTCTCTTTTTTTTTTTAATTTTTTTTTTCAACGTTTATTTATTTTTGGGACAGAGAGAGACAGAGCATGAACGGGGGAGGGGCAGAGAGAGAGGGAGACACAGAATCGGAAACAGGCTCCAGGCTCTGAGCCATCATCAGCCCAGAGCCTGATGCGGGGCTCGAACTCACGGACCGCGAGATCGTGACCTGGCTGAAGTCGGACGCTCAACCGACTGCGCCACCCAGGCGCCCCTTTTTTAATGTTTTTATTTGAGACCGAGAGAGACAGAGCACGAGCAGCAGAGGGGCAGAGAGAGAGGGAGACAGAATCCCAAGCAGGCTCCAGGGTCCGAGCTGTCAGCACAGAGCCCGACGCGGGGCTCAAACTCACAGAGTGTGAGATCATGACCTGAGCCGAAGTCGGCCACTCAGACGACTGAGCCACCCAGGCGCCCCGACTATTGTGCCAGGTCTTAACGTGCATTTCCTCATTTCATCCTCTACTGGTCCCAGGAGAGAGGTGCCGTGATTATCCCCAATATAGAAGACCGAAGCTTGAAGAGAGGAAGCAACCTGCCCAAGGTCATATAAATAGGAAGGGGCAGAGCTGGGATCCGGACCCAAGCAGTACTGCTCCCCACCCCCCGAGATTCATTCATCTGAAGCAGAACCCCGGGAATGATTTCCTCATCTCTGCAAGAGGCCATGTGGGCCGGGACCAATGGTTGCTTGGCTCCTAGAAGGGATTCTAGCTGATAAAGGTAACTGAGATAGTAGAAAGATGAGATTGATACCAAAGAAAAAGGATGCGTCGATGAAGAGGTGATTCTAGGGAATTTCTTCCTAGGAGTCATTAAGTCGCTCATTCATTAATTCCATGCTTCCATCTAGTGAGCTCAGTAGAGTACCGTGGTAAAGAACCCGAGCTCTGGAGCTCTGAGTCCAAACCCCGGCTCTGCCGTGATTCGCCGTGTGATCCTGAGGAAGTGGATTCACTTCTCTGAGCCTCAGACCCTTAATCAATAAAACACCCTCCCAACACACACGCACACACACACACACGTACACATATGTTCACATACATACTTGCTTCCTCTGCAACATAGCGTAGCAGCCAAAATTTACGTTCTGGAGGTAGGCAGGCTTCAGCTCAAACTTTGCGACCTTGAGTTGAATTAAATAGTCTCTTGGAAAATCCAGACTATCAACAGCATTTACCTTATAGGGTTGTTGGAGTATTATCGGACACATTGTACTAGTCAGGATTCTCCAGAGAAACAGAACTCTGTGTGTGTGTGTGTGTGTGTGTGTGTGTGTGTGTGTGGCAGAGAAGGAGAAAGGTTGAGATTTATGTCAAGGAAGTGGTAAATCTGAAATCTGCAGGGTAAGCTGGCTGGCTGGAGACCCAGGGAGGACTTGCCACTTGAGTCCAGAAGGCAGCTTGTTGGCAGGATTCCTTTTTGCTCAGGGAAGGTCAGTCTTTGTTCCATTAAGGTCTTCAACTAATTGGGTGAGGCCCACCCACATTATGGAGGATAACCTGCTTTACCTAAAGTCTACTGATTTATTTTTTATTTTTTTAATGTATGTGTTTATTGACAGAGAGAGAGAGAGAGAGAGAATGAGTGGGGGAGGGCAGAGAGAGAGAGAGAGAGAGAGAGAGGGAGGGAGAGACTCCCAAGCAGACATGGATGGCCCTGGGACCGTGACCTGAGCCAAAATGAAGAGTCAGATGCTTAACCCACTGAGAGCCACCCAGGCGCCCCTAAAGTCTACTGATTTAAATGTTAAATCGCATCTAAAAAATACCTTCAACAAAACATCCGGAATACAATAAACGTTATTTATCGCTATTCCTTCTCTCCCTTGCCGGGTGCTTGGCTCCGGTACCAAAGTTACAAAGATCTAATGGGCTGCCTCTTCCTCACAGTAGAAGAGGTAGACAGGACACACACGATGTAATTGACACACACGATGTAATTGACACACACAATGTAATAGACACACACCATGTAATAGACACGGGGGAGGGGCCTGTACAAACAGCTTCGGATACATTTACTGCGCCTGGAGGATTAAGGAGGGTTTCCTGGAGGAGGTGACCTTATCTGGGACTTGAAAGCTAAATAGGAGCCTGTAAGGGAGACGGGCAAAGAACAGATAAAAAGCCATCCCAGCGAGGGAACAGCAGATGTAAAGTGCTCTAGTGTAGAGGAAGCAACATCAAGGAAGCGGTGTGTGTTTTTGTAGCGGGAAGGTGCTGGGTCTGGTGTTAGTGTTAGATGGGGGGTAGCGAGAGCAGGAGGCGAGGCTTTACACAGGGGCAGAGCCTCTGAGATCCTGCTGGACCTTGACGCCCCTCCAAGGACCTGGCATTTTCTCTTACGGACAGAGGGAAACCGGCGAAGAGCTTTAAGTAAAGGCAAGGACTGAATTATACATAAGATGCTCTCAGCGAAGTGAATCCTAAGAATTTAGGTTGGACGTGAGAAAGAATTTCTGATGACGGGGGACCCTGGGGATTTCTCACAGCGGAAATCGGGGAGACGGTTGTTGATGCTGAAGGAGCCAGTGGACACAGCTCCTTTGGTGGAAATGAGAGCTGAGCACTGAGAGTTGTTCCTGATGGGAACAGTTTAGCCATAGGACTTGGGACACATTCCGGGACACTGATCCTGCCGACCTCGGACTGCGATCCGGGACGCGTGTGTGCGCATGTACGAGGGTGAGGACAGGTGGGGCGGTGAAGGGAGGAGGCGTACCCGGCCATCCCTCCACAGGAAATGAATCTCAAGAAACCGGAATCCTCTCCTAAGAATAAAGCAGAGACAGGGATGGTGAGCAGCACCAGAACCTCTTGCTTTTGGAGCCTGAGGGAATCTTTCTGCTACCCACACAACTTGGAAGTACCGACCTGGAGTCTTGTCCGCTGCGGACAAGACCTGCACCGATCCTCATGTGCAGTCAGGCCGAGAAAGAAAAACCACTCCAGAATATGCTCATTCAGGCTGGGGCAGGGGGCTCGGAACTCCCTTCCCAGCGGATAATCCAGAAATAGCATGCGAGCCACACAAAGTCTTAGCCCATGGCCCCGTGAACGGCTTTCCTAGTAACCCCAGAAGGGCAAGTGAGGGGTATCCATTTCAGGAAGGGGAAGGGGCAGGAAGGGCAGCCCCCTCTCAACTCTGTCCCCGCCAGCCCCTTGGAAAGTGGCTTTGTCCAGTGTTTGAGGCACAGGGCTAAATATAGTCCGGGCTGGGGGCTGAATTCAGGCTATTGAGGGAACAGGCCTCTCTGTTGCCCTGCCCCAGGCCCAGGCTGCGAAAAGCTGGAGAAGAGGAGGCTGGGAAAGGAGGGAGTAGAGGTGGGGAGACAGAGTGGGGGCCCTCCCAGAGGGCGGCGATGGGTGGGAGATAGTCGGCCTGTGGAGTTGAAAGGGGAAAATGAGGGGTGCCTGGGGGGGCTCCATCAGCTACGCGTCTGTCTTTGGTTCAGGTCATGATCTCACGGTTCGTGAGTTCAAGCCCCGCGTCGGGCTCTGTGCTGACGGCTCAGAGCCTAGAGCCTGGAGCCTGTTTCGGATTCTGTGTCTCCCTCTCTCTCTCTGCCGAGGGTGCAGTATGGAGAAAATGGGGGGGGGGGGTTTCCTTACCTGGTGCTATGGGCTGAGCGGCAACACTCCCACCCCCATTCGTATGTTGAAGCCCTAATCCCTAATGTGACTATATTTGGAAATATCTCTACTTAGCCTATAAGGAGATAATCGAGGTAGAATGAGGTCATAAGGGTGGGGCCCTGATCCCAGAGGATTAGTGCCCTGATAAAAAGAGACACCAGGGGCGCCTGGGTGGCTCAGTTGGCTGAGCATCCGACTCCTGGTTTCAGCCCAGGTCATGATCTCATGGTTCGTGGGTTCGAGCCCCGTGTCGGGCTGGGTACTGATGGTGCAGAGCCTGCTTGGGATTCTCTCTCTCTCTCTCTCTGCCCCTGCCTCGCTCATGCTCTTTCTCTCTCTCTCCCTCTCAAAATTAATATTAAAAAAAAAAAGACAGAGACCCCAAATAACTCCCTCTTGCCCCTTGTGTGCGCACATGAAAGGGAAGTCCATCTGCAAGCCAGAAAGAGCGAGCTCACCAGAAACTGAAATGGCTAGACCCTTGCTCTTGAACTTCTGGCCTCCAAAACTACAAGAAAATAGATTTCTACAGTTTAAGCCACCCAGTCTGTGGCATTTTGTTATGGCGGCCAGAGCGGAGGTATCTTAGAAGCGTAACCTGCTTGCCCGTCCCCCTTACCACCCTTCAGCCATCTCTCCCAGAGCCGGCTTCCCTTCCAGAAACTTCTTTAAAGGGGAATCTTTCACTTCCTTAAAGGATGGTCACTGTGGTGACCACTCAACACTCATAAGGAAGTTCTTCTTGCGGTCTAGCCACCATCTCTACAGCTGAGACTAGGGGTGTCTAAAGGCAGGACTTCCCAACCCCTAAAAACACAGTCCTTTCCTTTTTTTTTCTAAAATTTTCATTTCTTCATTTTGAGAGACAGAGAGAGAGAGAGAGAGAGAGAGAGATCGGGAGGGAGAGGGAGAATCCCAAGCAGGCTCTGCACTGACAACACAGAGCCCAACGTGGGACTCGAACTCACAAACCACTAGATCATGACCTGAGAGCCGAAACCAAGAGTCTGGACGCTTAACTGACTGAGCCACCCAGGCGCCCCCCCCCCTCCTCCAAACACCTTCCTTTGTTGAAATGCCTACCAGAGACTTCGGGTAGGCACAGAGGTGCGGGTAGGGGTGGGGGACACAGCTGTCCACCCCATGGAGAGGGGGGGCAGACCCAGCCCTGGCCTCTTGCCCAGCCGCTCCTCTTAGGCACCCCTGTAGCACACGCAGCATCCCTGCTACTCAGCTTGGTACCAAACCCCACCCTGCGGAGTGTGGGCTCTGTGGCTCGTCCCCACCGGCCTGGAGTGTTTAAGTGGTGAATTTGCACAGCAGCGAGGCCAGAGGCACATTAAGGATTAACTTCCTGGCTGCAGCCAGCCTGGCTCAGCCTTCCTGTTAGACTATTCTGTGGGCAGCCTCTGCCCAGAGACACGGTTCTGCAAAACCGCAGCCCCCTCCCAGGCCTGGGCCGCCCCTCCCCCCCCTCCCCTTTCAGCCACCGGAGCCCCCTCTGGCGCCCAGGCAGGAGCTGTTCCTACGCCCCTCGCCAAGGCCCTTCCGGTGTCTTCGAGCAGCTGGCCAGAGCCTGGAGGGGCCTCGGGTAGGGGGGAGGTGTGCGCGCTGCCCCTGCTCTGCTGTCTCAGCTCCCAGGACTGATGCTTCCCACTCTAAAGGGCTAATTGGTCTGATTACCTTCTGGACGGCCCACCCGGCTGCATGCAGTTCCCAGACTGGATTTAGGGGGTTGGGGAGGACTTGAGTCCTCAGGACTTCGAGTTCCCTGCCCTAGAGGAGACAGTCCCTACCGCTCAGGGGGCCCCAGGCTGGCGGGGGAGACGCGGCCCCTGCGCTCAGGGCTCCCACTCTGACCAGGGATGTGGAAATGAAGGCGGGGACATCGGGGTTGGGGGAGGCAAAGAAGGGATGGCTCTGCTGGGCTGGGGCAGAAGCGGCGGGGGAAGGGGGGTGGCTGAGAGAGGCCAGGGAAGAAGAGGGCCCCGTGGCGGGGTCTAAGTGGCTTTCACTGCAGACTTCTTTTAGAAGTCACCAGGAGGGCCCCAAAGGTAGGATCTGTGCTGTCCATCCGGGGGGTCAGGAGGATGGGGTGGGGAGGGCTCTGCCTGGCCCAGGGCTGCTCCTGGCCTTGTCCCCCCCCCCCCAACTGACAGACGGCCTTCGGGGGGGCCCCCTTAGGGCCCAGACTTGCCCAGACTGGTTCAGCCTGTCTCCCAGTAGCCGGCCTGCTGGGCCCTGGGTGCTTTCTTCCATCCCCCCAGCTCTGCTCCCCTGGCAATGCCTGTCTCACAGCCCCAAGGAAGCCAGAAAAGTCGCCCCTGTGGGGGGTGGGGGTGGGTAGTCAGTGTGTGGAGGGGAGGGGGAGCCATTAGGGAGCTGAGTTGCTGCAGGACTAGAGGATTCTAATCGATGGGCTCATGTTATATTTATCAGCCACAGTACTTAGGCGCTGCCCTGAGCAGGACTAATGGTCTCCCCATTGGAGACGCCATTACAGGAAGTGTAGGGGGAGGGGCCGGGGTGCCGAGAGGAGATGGGGACCCGGCAAGGTTTACTTCTCCGGGTGGCCGCCCCCAGCCCCTACCACCGGGGGCAGCTGTCCTGCAGGCTGCCGTCATGGAGGGGGCTCCAGGCTTTTCCTCTCCTCCACTGACTGGGAGCAACGACCCAGAATCCTCAGCCAGAGGTCACCCCAGTCACCCCCCTGCGTCCCCTTCAGTGCAGTCTCTGCCTTGACCCTTTCCGGTTTCCTTGAATGAAGCCACGCCCCCTCCACCCTCCACCGTTTGAATGACGATCACGTGGGCCAACCAAGTGGCTCCGCCTTCCCTGGGGCGGAGCCAGCAGTGGTTGCCATGGCGGTCTTTGGGGTGGTGGGTGGAGGGGGGGGGCGCGGATACTTCCAGTAACAGCCTTAATTGCTCATTTATTTAGGGCAATTAGTCCCTGGCGACCCTCCCTTCCTTGACCCCAGCGATGACTATTCTCAGCTTACACAACATTCCACCAAGATGGGGTGGGGCCTGGTCCAGAATGAATCGGGTGAGGGGGTGGGGGGACAGGGAGACAGGGCGCTCCCAAAGTCTGAGAAGCTCCCAAGTCGGAGAAGCCATATTTAGAGGCTGACCTGGTCAGACCATTCCATGCCCTGTCACTGGCCCCTGCTCCCGGCATGCTCTTGGCCCTCTCTGGCCACTCATTCAGCCCTGAGGGTGGACCCACCCGTCCACACTCCCAACGCTGCTGGCCTCTGGACGCCGCACTCTCCACCAATGGCACCACTGTCTTCCTGGCCTGCCCCCAGTCGGGGTTGGCTCCTGCGTGGCTTTGCGCCCTCCCTCTGGACAGGCAACTGCTCCAATAGCTGAAGCTCTGGCGGGGGTGGGGGGGGGGGTGTCCTTTTCCTGTGCGACCACCATGCACCGCGTCTCATCCTTCTGCGCCTCAGATCTACCTTAACGTAGCCTGCTTCCTAGAACTTCTTAGGACGGCTAGGACGTTGGCTCCAGAAGGCTCTTATTGCCCTGATGGGGGACACTGAGGCCTGGAGAAAAAAAAAATAAGCCCAGGCTTCCTGGGTGAGTTAGAGGCAGAGCCAGGACTAGAACCCAGTGCCATTAATTCTCAGCCTCGTGCTTAGCGATGCTACGATGACCTCTCCTTCAAACTCCACTTAGACCACCCCTTCCTCCAGTGGGCCCCTCCTGTCTACCTTCATCGCATCTCGACAACAGAGCCCCCCGAAGGCTTCCTATCTGGGCTCCTCAGAAACTCTCTGGTTCACACTCGAGCTCTGTTGCTTTTCCAGGCCATCGACACTTTTCCCTGCCTTCGGCACCCCTAGGTTTTCCTCTGTCCTCTGCGCCCCAGACTCTTCCCCTGTGGAGGGGCTGCTGGGGCAGCGCCTGTGGGGACTTCCAGCTCAGCCCCTTTTCCCAAAGGCTTGTTGGTCACAAGTTGAAGCAAGCCACTGGGGCCTCTAGACCCAGACTCCTTCGTTTTTCCTTTGGGGTTTGGAGCCATCTTTGTAGGCCAAGCCGCATGAGAGTCTGGAGACCTTTGTGAGGCAGGCTCCCCCTGTAAGCTGGGGACTTTTTCTCGGCCCCCTTCTCTGGGTGTACCCATCCCGAACCTTCTCCACCTCTACCGGTGCCCGCCACACCAGCCTCCCTCCTTGTCTGAGGGACAAGGGGAAGTCCTTCTTTGGTGTGGAGGTGCCCGAAGCCTTAGGGATAGGGGGTTGGGACAGGGCCTGGACTCAGCCTCGGTGTCTCCTTGGCTGCGGGACAAAGAGAGCCATGTTGGGGGTGACCTCACTCTTTGGGCATCCTCCTGCTGGACAAAGGGCTCAGTTGTTCCCCAGCCTGGAGGCAGGAGGTGGAAGGATGACACTTCAATCCTTGGACCCTCTTTAGAGACCTCGCACTCTCGGCTCGGCGTGGGGGGCGGTGGGCCAGTGCAGGGAGGCAGGAGGAGGGCCCGATCTGGATGGCAAGAGAAATGTTTGGAGTATCTGTTAAGCCCTTCCTAGAATCTCACCTCAACCTCAAGACGCCAGAGTCCACTGCTCTGAAGTTAGAGGCAAACACTCTCTGCTTTCCTTTTTTTCCCAGGAATGACCTCTCTTTGGGGGGGGGGGCAGGAAAGGGGGGCTTTTCTTCTCTTCCCCAGGAGAACAGTGGTTTTCAATTTTTTTTTTTTCCCCCAATAGTATCAGGACCCTTCACATGAAATCTTCCTAGAAGTCTGATCGGGAAAGCAGATGAAAGTGGAAACTTCTTTGGCTGAGGGGGTGGGAGGGGTGGGGCAGGAGGCAGAGGCCTCCCATCCCTCATCCCGTCCACCCCGCCTATGGCAGCATCTAAGTGGGGTGGGGGTGGGGGGAGGCCACAAAGCCTTGTTTGAAAACCACCGCTTTAAACACTTGTGTTCCCTCCTGCTCTCCAAGCATCCAGGGGCCAGGCTCCTGGAGGCGCTTGAAGTCTGATTGTTAAAGAAATAGACGAATGGATGTCTCTGTCCCCTCACTTATGTGCTGTGAGGTTTTGTGCTCAGTTCTCATCCGGGCCTGGGCTGGGCAAGACTCTCCCGTGGGTCTGCTCTAGGTGTGCCTAGAGATCCTGGAGCTGTCCAATGTCCCCAGGTGGGAAGGGCCAGAGCCAAAGACATCAGCAGGGGCTGCCGAAGTAGCAAGCGAAGTGGGGACGCGTGTGCAGAGATGCGCCCAGTCAGCGCACACAATCTGCCAACAGCCCGGACCCCGATGAATCGCGAAGGCAGAGCCTGAAGCGTCACAAAGCACCGGAGGAACTCTCCACCCATCCCCCTTCCTCCTCCGCGAGGCAGGGGCCCCGGATTCTAGCCCCGGCTCTACCATTTACTGCCACGGACCCTGGGGCAAGTCACTTCCCTTCTCTGGGCCTTAGTTTCCTCCCTTGTAAAAGTGAGCGAGTAGGACTAACGGAACGCCCCAGGCCCCAGGGTGCTGAGCCGTGCTCCCACGGCGGGACAGGAACTGGGGACAAGGCCCAGAGTTGGTTGGCAGGGTGGAAGGGGAGGCTACAGAGAAAGGGCGAGACATAATCCTTGCCCCGGAAAAGGTTCATCAGGAAGTTATAGAAGAGAAGGATGGTGACAGAGAGCCTGGCCCATCCTGCAGGGTCCCCTCATGTGCCCTTGGTTGCACAGCTGGGCTCTTGGTTTAGATTTTCTCCCGGGGCTGGGCAAAACGTCAACTCCCTTTGTCCCCATGCTCATCATCCTTTGTCACCCTGCCCATAGGGCCTGTGTGGTCCTACCTCTCCCTGAGAATGAACTTCCCCCCACCACACGCATTCTTTTCTCATCCAGATCTCCCTGCACTTTCATAACCCTCCTCCTCCTGGAAGTCCTCCCTGACCTCCACTTCCATGTCACTCCCCGCTGGCCTCGGTGCAAAGTCCCCTGAGCTGACGGCTGTCAAGCTGCCATCATCCTTTCAGTTAGAAACGTTTTTGAGGACAGGGACCCTGTCTTTTTGTCCTGGAATGTCCACTTCCTGGCTCACAGCAGGGCCCTGTGGAAGGAAGGACCGAGAGGGGAGCACACAGCTTGGGGCTGGGGGCGAGTGGCCTTGTGTGCGCTCGGCCAAGCAAACGCTCCAGACCGTCAAACTCGCCCGCAAGCACACACGCATCCAGACAGCCCGGCGCGGACACACGCACCCGCGAGCCAGCGCCCTCTCTCACGCTGCAAACCCCCACATGAGGTGGGGGGTGGGATGTGGGGGAGGAGGCGGAGGGGGCTGCCCTCCAGATGTTGTTGGAAATCCAACACGTCCCCTCCCCCCCTCCCTCTCCCACTTCCCGTTCCATTTCCCCTAAATATTTACTGATTTTTATTTACATTCTTTGCCCGAGGTGCCCGGCCCCTGTCAGGTCCCATTTGCTGGGCCTGGTTCCCTCCTGCCAGCTTCCCCCCTCCTCCCTCCAATCCGGAGCCGGGAGTTGTGTGTGTGGTTGGTAACAGCCTCCTCCTGGCCCGTGGGTTTTGGGGGGCGGTGAAGGCAGGGGGCTGGCAGCTCTGGGCAGAGCTGTGGGGGGGAGGAGGGGGCTTGGGGACAGGAGCAGCTCACCCACACATTCCCGCCTGCCCCCAGTCTGGGATTGTTTTAGACCCCCCCCCCCCTTTTTTTTCACAGGGACTTCTGGAAAGGACTGATGGATGCCAGATGCCAGGAGCACTGGCACCCAGGGAGGACTCTGAAGAGAGAGGAGGGAGCGCTGGGTCAGACGTCACAGGGCGTGGGGCAGGCGTGCTGGGCGACTACTCCCGAGCTGACCAACCACTCTGGGCCGCCTTACCGCCAGCCAGCGGATCAAGGAGCTTGAAGAAGTGATTTCCCGCTCTGTTCTCAGGCTCCCCGCCCCCCTGGACCCTGCCCTCCTCTTAGCCATTTCATCCATCAGTATGGGGCACCTACTACGTGCCAGGCACTGTCCCAGGTGCTGATGAGACAGCAGCAGACTGTCGTCCCTTATTCTTGCCCTGTGGAGTCCGCTTTCTCGGGAGAGAATGAGTGGGCTGTAAGTGCCCCGGGGAGGAAGAAGCAAGGTAAAGGGAATGGAGAGTGCACTGGGGTGGGGGGAGGCCTGTGATTTTAAATAACACCCTCAGGGGAGGCTTCCTGGAGAAGGTGACACTTGAGCAAAGCCTTGCTGGGGGGGAGGGGGGGCGGCCAGGAGGAGGGAGCCGCCTGAGAGCATGGTGAAGTGTTGGAAGACTGGGGAGGAGCGGTGGGAGTCGGGGTGGGTGGAGACAGGGGATGAAAGCAGGGAGCAGGGTCTCTGGTTTTTGTCCGAATGACATGGGGGCCTCTGGAGGGTTCTGAGAGGACAGTGACATGACCGGACAGATCAAGGTGGAGGGGTGATGCCTACCCCCCTTGTATCTTCCCTTACAGTCTGGTCACCCCACTTCTCCTTGCCGGCTGCCTTCTGCTTCTCAGCTACTCTGCCAGGCTGCCTGTGGCTTCCAGAAAGTTCCTCTGCTCCAGAAAGCCCTCCAGGATTGCTGAGGGGAGGCTGCCAGGCTCTGTCTGGGCAGTAGATGGCCTTTTCTTCATTTCTTCCCTTCCCATGAGAGAGATGCCAAAGAGAGAGATTGTGATCCCGACCCCCCCCCCTCCCCGGGGCAACCCAAGGACCAGAGTGGGTGAGTCGCTTTCCCAAGGTGTCTCCTCCAAAGGCCTGCCTCCCATGAGCCCTGCTCCTGTCATCCCAGGTTTTTCACGGATGCTCAGTCTTCTCTTTTTTTCCTTTTCTTCCTTCTCCTTCCCACTGGGTCTGTGCCCTTTCGGCAAGGGACTGAAGTCCCCCCCTCCGCTGCTTTGGCATGGGCCTGGGGAGCCCCCTTTCAAGGGTAGCACTGGGTTCCCAAGGCTGAGGGCCAGGCCACTGAGGGGGAGCAGCCGCAGCGGGGACTGTGGTAGGATTCATTGCTCTAGCTGGCACCCTCCTCTGTACCCAGTCCCTGGATACTGCTTGCTGTGTAGCAAACTCTGCTGGCGGAGCAGAGCGATGGAGAAGATGGCGTGGCTTCCCCTGCTTGACGCTGGGAGTTAGCCCCAGGGCTCCGAGTCCCTGGTCCTAGCTTGACTGCCGCCTACCAGGTGGCTTTCCACCAGGGACTTCCCTCATCCGGGCCTCACTCATTCAAACGGCAGCTGTTTATTGAGAGCCTGCTATGTGTCAGCCACTGCATTAGCCTGAGGATACAGAGGGAGCAAAGACCACCTGGCTCTTGCCCCCACGGAACCCGCAATCTTGTGGGGAGCAGACCTCAGTTAAATGGCCACGCCGATGCGGTCAGAAGGACAATGGTCATCAGTGCACAGGAAAGGGAGAATGTAACTCCCTGAGAGCATATACGGAGCATTTGAGCAGCCAGGGGAGCTGAAGGGCTTGCCCCAGGGAGGTGATGTCCGAGCTGAAACCTGAGGGAATAGAAGAATAGCCCAGGCAGAGAAAATAGTCCATGCAAAGGCCCTGTGGTAGGAGGGAGCAGGTCCAAGGAGCTGCAAGAAATAGACATGGCTACAGTAGAAAGAACAAAGGGAACGGGTAGAGTAAGAGGCGGGCAGAGGCTGACCGCGTGGCGTCTTCTAGGTCATGTTTAAAACCAGATCTAAGGACAGAGGCACCCACTTAGCATTGCAGGGTTGTGTTGGGGACACAGGAGCATCTCAGGTTGGCTGTGGATTGGGGGGTAAGGAGAGGAGAGGTGGGGGAAACCTCGTCAGGAGGTGACGGCAGGGGTCCAGGAGAGGGCTGATGCTGGCTTGAACTAAGCGTCGGCAAAGGATTCGTAAGGGGACGAGGACGGTGTCGAGGGGGAGTCCTGGATTCCTGCCGTCAGGGTTTCCCACCTGTAAAGAGGAAAGACGTGGCTCTACGTTCTCCTGGCAATGAGTGAATTCGTGGAGGCAAAACTTCTCCTCCTCAGGCAGGCACTGGAGTGAACTCTACGAGCAGCGTAAGAGAACTCCCCTCGACCAGATAGTTCTCCCCTGGATCTACGCCGGGCTCCTTCAGGCTACCCACCCCCCTGCACAACCCTGCACAACCCTGCACAAAACTGCAGTGAGCATGATTTCGATTAGACTGCTCACTGCCAGCAGGGCTAGAGCAATAATGTGGGTAAGAACCAGAGGCAGGGGATGAAAGAGAAGACAGGATCCAGGCAGAGGGCCATGTGCCAGGAGCGCGGGAGACAGGCTGTAAACACCTGCGGAACAGTCAGGATCCGGTGGAGTTGAAGGTCTCTGAAGCTGGTGCTGGCCTGGGACCCCGGGGGAGCTCAGGTGCAGGAAGCTTCGAAGGACGTCGGTACTCTGTACCTGCAGAAGGGGCGCTCTCCAGAAACCTGCACAGTCTCGCCGGTGTTGGCCCCCCTCCCGGATTCCCCCCCACCCCCATGAGATGGAGGGGATAGAGCATGCTCAGGACACGGGAGGGTGTAGGTACAGGAGCTGGGCAGACATACAGGGAACACTCTGGTGTCGTGCAGATGATCTGAGGGGTCTTTCTGGAGGAGGGGGAGGAGGAGGGGGAAGGGGGACGGAAAGGGGAGGAGGACGAGGTACTCGGAAGGGGTCTGGGGACTGGATTCGTCAGCCCCGTCTGACCCAGCTGGGAAATGCTCATTTAAGCTGATGAGAGTTGGGTGTTTGGTGCCCTTATCCCCCCTCCCATGCAGCTCCTCCGTCCAGAATCCCATCTTGCCTTTAGTTCCCAGACCCCCCGCCCCGTTCCCCGTGAAATGATCATGGGCTCCTCACTCTGCCCCCTCACTACTCTTTCTTCCTCTCCTGCTCTAGCTGTTAGCCTCCTTGGCTTTGGAAGATCCGCTTGGCTCCCTGCTCCTCCCCTCGGCCCCAGGGGGGCCCATAGTGAACACCTGCTTGGTTGCTGGTGCAGGTCTGCCACGCCTTCGGTTCATATACTGGCATTTGGGGAGAGGCTGCGTTGTTCCGGTCTTCCCTGAGCACTGCTCCACTCAAAAGAGCCCCCGCGAGGGACCAGCCTTGGCCTGCAAGGTACAGAAGTTCAAGTGCAGGAAGGATTTCCTGGGCCGTGAAGGGGGACAGCTGAGCAGCTGGAATTCGGGGAATCAGTTCATGTGCACCCCGCTGTGTGAAAGGTCCATGGCTGAGGGCCTGGCGGGGGAGGGGCAGGGTCTCAGAGAGGACGAAGGCCCACAGTCACAGGCCGGCAAACAAAGGCTGTCAGCTCCATGCAGCTGGCCTGGACGTTTGCACCGCACCGTGAACACAGCCTCTGGCCCAGAGGAGGCCTTCAGTGAATTCCTGCCGAGAGAAGAGAATCTTGGTTCCCGGCTCAGCTTCCCATTTGCTTTTCCTGACCCTGTAGTTCCCCATCTACAAGATGGAGTAGTAACCCCAGTACTTTCTCTCTCGTCACATTGTCACGGGGAACGAATGGAGGAACAACGATGGCAAAAGCGTTCTGCGAACACGATACACAGGCCGCAGCCCGGCACCGTGCCGGGCCCGCGGTGGTGGTGGCTCGGTATTGAACAAATGAGCAAATGACTCGATCTCCACCAGATGTGAGCTCCGCGGAGGCAGAGACCTGGCTCGTTTTTCCTTGGCTATTTCCCCAGTGCCTGGCACACTGTGGGTGCCCGATAAGTATTTGGATCGAATGAATGAACGAATGAATGAATGAATGATACGACTTAACCCTACCCTGGGAAACTTCTAGAACTTTGGAGGTGATGAGACAAACCACAGGGCCATGGACCCAAATGGCTTTGGAGGCATCAAGATCTCGGTCTGAACGCTGACTTCACCAACAAGGTTGAAAGCGGCTGTTTTTTCCCCATTTTATGCAGGAGGAAACAGGCTCAGAGAGATTGTGTGACTTACCCAAGGCCCCACAGCTCCCAGTAAGTGAGGGGATCAGGATGGGGGCCCAGGATTCTGCCTCCAAAGCCTGGGCTTTTTCCTACCATAGCAGGTTCTTGCTGCAGCTGGTCCGTTGGGACAATGGCCTCTATGACTGTCTCCTTGACAAGCTGGAATAGTCTGTTGGGGGGAGCTCTCCTAATCGCATACCATCTCAGAGACCCCCCCCCCCCCAGTTGGGGACTGCCGGGACCAATGAGAGGCCAAGATCTATTTCAGGGTGTATCAGGTCCAGAAATGCACACACTTTGCCCATGACATCCGTGTTCAGATGCGGAGACAACATATGGAGGGGAGCTGTTGGAGGGCTCTCCCGGCCCAGGGTCTCTGTCACAAAGCCACACCTCCTCTCTGGCACCCTGGGCCAGTGCTGCTCCCTGAATGCTCCCTGAGTGCTTCCTTCGGCAGGGCCGGGTCGTGTCACAGCTGCCCTTCCCCTCCCTGAATGGACTTGGGGCTTTACCATTCAGTTCCCTGCTTCCCCAGGTATGTTTCATTGAACTGTATTTTGGCTGTTGATAGGTATTTCTTGCAAAAAAGATGGTGTGTGACGGCCTAAGTTTGGGAAGCTGTAAACAAGCTGGAAGCTTGCAGGACTTCTCAGGGCCTTTATTGTGCTTATGTTGGACTGTGAATCTCCGAGGGGTGGGGAGTTCCAACAAAGAGCATTTTCCCAAGCGTGCTAGCCCCCAAACTCTTTCTTCAGGAGCATCTCGTGGGATTGGTGTGCTCCCGGGCACACTTTGGGGATTATTGCTGTGGCTGTGAAGAGTCCTTGAAGGCATTTAAGCAGAGTTAGAGGATCCGACTGGTGTTTCTCGGAAGACCACTGGGTGGACCGCGGGAGCCAAGACAGGGGCTGAGGAAGCCCTTAGGAGGCTGAACTGACAGTCTTCGAAAGAGGAGCCTCGTCCGTGTCCGCCTGCTGTGCCAAACTTAGGTCTCTGTCCCTAGTGAGCTCGCAGTCGGGGTGATGTGGGAGAGGCCAAGGTCCTACCAGGAATTCTCCTCCGGGGCAGAAGATGCTAAGTGCTATAAGCACCTCCGATCCAAGAAGACTTCCTGGTGACTTCCTCAATTGGCAGCCCAGAGCTCTGGTCACGCTCCTCTCCTGTCTCTTTGCAAGAATCAGTGAATTATTTGAGATGAGCTCAGGGGGTCCTTTGCTGTTTTTTCACCTTTACTGGGGGAGGGGGGGCTGATGGTCTCCGCCTTCATCCCCCAAAGTACCATGGAGTCACGCTACCTCCCCACTGGGACACAGAGACCCAAGTCATGAGACTCAGGTCTACGGCGTAAGTGGCAACGCCTAGTTTATTTTTAGTCTATCCTGCTGGCAAAGGTCCCGTCTCTTGGCACTGAGGCCAGCTTAGATGAGGCCAGGCTGGGGCGCAGGGCGCAGTACCGCCCGCATCCTGCCCTCTCCCCGCCTCTGCTCTATCTGACTCCTGCTCTGCAGCTCTAGTTCATGGGGAAATGGGCTAATGCCACACCCACTCCGGCTCCCCAGGCAGCTACCAAGTCCCCAGAAAAACTGGACAAAAGCCTAGACTCCCTTCGCCATCCCTCCCAAGAGCCAGCATAGGGGACTGGGAGTTCCGCCTAAATCTCAGATCCAGCCTGGGTATTTGTCCAGCTGTCGTGGCGGTTGGGGTTCCCTGGACCTCATGTAGACAAGGGGTACTTGGGTCTTGTCCTCTGATGTGCTGAAATCCTCGAGCCCCCTCCTCCTTGAAGGTCTTCTGTGGGTTCACAGTTGGAAGCATTAGAAACTCCTTTTGCACTCTGTGCCTACAGGCTGAATTTGAATGGAATCCCTCCCCCAAGCTCTCCTCTCTCTTTGGCACTAACCCAGAAAACAGGTCTGTTTTCCAGCGCAAAATCTGATTGGGTCACTCCCCTCTTCAACAACCTTCAGTGGCTCCCTATTGGCTTCAGGATAAAATTATCCTTAGAATGACATAAAAAGCCCTTGGCCATTCAGCTCCTGCTTACTCTTGAAGCGTCTCTCCTCCTTCTCAGCCACTTTAAGCTTCAGGTATTTGGATTGAGTGAATGAGTGAATGATGAGACTTGACCCTGCCCTTGGAAACTTCTAGAACTTCCGAGGTGGTGAGACAAACCACAAGAGCAATGAACCCAATGAACTCTTGGCTTCGGAGGCATCGAGATCTGGGTTTGAATCCTGAATCTCATTGCAATTGCCCCCCACAGTTCCATGGTCCACCCCTGTGCCTGGCTTTTTTTTTTTTTTTTTTTTTCTGCTTAGGACAATTTCCTCCTACTGGTTTACCCAGCAAATTCCTATCTGGCCTTCAGTGCTAGGCTCAAGTTCTAACTCCTCTGTGAAGCCCTTTCCTGTTCTCTGAGCATTTCCTATGTATGTGCCAGACCCCTGTGCCAAGCATTCTCTGTGCACCACGATTTAATTTTTCTTGTGCTTCTGTGTCTGTCGTCCCACCGAACTGTCAGCTTCTCAAAGGCAGGGGACAGAGGTGGGCAGTTAATGCTGGGGGAGGAAGGATGGAAGAACTTGAGGGCGGGGGGGGGGGGGCTCCGCAGGGTTCCCCACCCGAGCCACCCCAGCCCTGTGTAGTTAGTAATTCATTAGCAATTAGTTACCGATTGCTGCCGTAACTAATTACCACGGATCTTGTGGCTTAGAAAACATACACAGGTCAGAGGTCAGAAATCTGAAATGGGTCAGCAGGACTGGCTCCTTCTGAAGGGGAGAATCGTTTCCTTGCCATTTCCAGTGACTAGCCTGCACGCCTTGGCTCCCAGGTCCTCGCTCACACCCCTCTGATAGCTGCTCTCATTGCCACATCTCTGTGACTCTCCTGCCTCCCTCTTTCCCTTATAAGGACTCGCGTGATTACGCTGAGCTCTGATACGATCATCCTGGATCATCCCCAAAACAAAATCCTTAATTTTTTTCTTTTATTAAAAAAAATTTTTTTAATGTTAATTTATTCTTGAGAGAGAGGCAGACAGAGAGTGTGAGTGGAGGAGGGTCAGAGAGAGAGGGAGACACAGAATCGGAAGCAGGCTCCAGGCTCCAGGCTCCGAGCTGTCAGCCCAGAGCCCGGCGCGGGGCTCGAACTCATAAACTGTGAGATCGTGACCTGAGCCGAAGTCGGACGCTTAACCGACTGAGGCACCCAGGCGCCCCAGCAAAATCCTTCATTTGATCCCATCTGCAAAGTCCTTTTTGCCACGTAAAGTAATGCATGTACAGGTTCCAGGGATTGGAACATGGACATCTTTGGGCAGGGGGTGGGGGTGAGGGGGCGGTGCCATGGTTCTGCCGGCTCCATGCTGGAAACTGAGAACGGGTCAATTTGGGAAGAAGGAAAGTGTTTGGAGTCTCAAATGACACCCCTGTCTGGCCTGAGTTTCCTCGTTTGTAATCAAAGGAATGGTGCCACAGGGTCCCTGATGTACTCTTGGGGACATTTTATGAGCCCAAGATTCTACCTCTGCGGCAGGAGACGATGAGGTGGGAACACTTCCTCCTGCACAGGTGACATCTGCCCATCCAACTTTGACTCTGACTTATCCTCAAAACCCTCCCTCCCCCCCCCCCCCCCCACCTGCCTGCTCCTGAGACCATGGCTGGTGCCAGGGACCGCTCCTTCCCCGGTGCCCTTGCCTTCTTTTCCTGGGACGGGATGGAGGGCTCTGTCTGGATGCTCTGTGTACCCACGGAGCCCCGACACATGGCTCAAATGGGGGCGCAGGCGCCCCCCCCCACCCACCCAGGTCAGTCAGGTGCCCTCAGCAGGCAAAGCCATAGGCTTAAAAATGGCACTGCTTCTCACTCACAGCTTTTTCAGGGAAAGGTTAGAGAAATTTAACTGGGAGACGAAATATTTGCATAGAGAACACCACGGGCGCCTTACGGTGTAGAATACAAAATTGGCTAGAATTTTGGAAACAAAACTGGAGAACTCATCGCCGGACAGCCGCTGGAGGAAAAGCTGGAGGAAGCAAGGCAGAGGTCCCTACTGGGGGGCCCTGGAGAGGCTGCACGGAGGAGTTGAGAGAGAAAACAGGTGTATGTTGCAGGACAACCGGGAGTGAGCGAATAGAGGAGATTAAGGGCAAATCTGTGCTGCGTGGGGCCTGGGGGGAGGCGGGGGATGAGGAAGATGCCCCTCCCACTCTCCCCATCTGTTGCCCCTGCTTCGGCCTTGGCCTCCCCCGGCCCTTCCTCCAGAGCCTTCACCGGGACCTTGTGCAAGAGAGGCAGATGTTTCCAGATGAGGCCAGATGCTGAGACTCGGGGAGCGGGTTGGCCCCTGTGGGCTCGGAGGGGTGGGGGGGAATGAAGGAGGTACAGGAAATGAGCGAGGAGGGAGTGTGATCTCTAGCCAGGGGTCTCCGCTAATCCTCACCCCAACTGGGGAGGCAGGTGTCAGGTCCGTTTTTACAGATGAGTCAACTGAGACTCCGCAGGACCCACTTTCCCACCCCACCCCTTATCACCGAGTCTGCACTTCAGACGGATCAAGCACTCAGGGCCCTCCTGTAAGGCCCCTGTCCCTCTCCTAGTCTCACCATAGACCCTTCCTCTTTACCTTTGGCCCTGCTGCTCTGTCCTCACCTTGCCTCCTCCTCCAGGAAGCCCACCTGAGGCCTCCACTCAGCTCTGTCCCACTGGACTGTCTGTCC
Source organism: Prionailurus viverrinus (assembly GCF_022837055.1). Classification (NCBI taxonomy): domain Eukaryota; kingdom Metazoa; phylum Chordata; class Mammalia; order Carnivora; family Felidae; genus Prionailurus; species Prionailurus viverrinus. The sequence continues at coordinate 7,621,191 of NW_025927605.1, forward strand.
CTTCAATCTGTCAGCCTAGATGTGTGTCCCACCTGCGCCCTCCCCATCAGACTGGGAGCCCATTATGAACTCCAACTGCCCCTCCCATCGGATCACCTAACTCCTCTGCGGTTGAGGGAGGCTCACTTACAGTCCCCACTGGAGGTGGGGGGGCGACGGGCAAGGGGAGAAGTACAAAGGCAGCCGCCTGGGGCCCCAGATGAGGTGAGAGCCTTGGCTGTGTCCCAGCCCCATAAAGAAGGATGTTAACGGCCTCTTAGGGAGCAGGCGAGGGTCGATCAAAGGGGTGTGCGGGCGTGGGGGGTGCTGGGTTCACCGCTGAGGGAACGAGGGAACGGCTCCTTCCAGGTTGGGGGGTCAACCCTGGCACCTCCTTTCTGCCCCAGCAAATGGAGTATCTCATCCTAGGAGGCTACTGATTGAAGGAGAATGATTTCTTCCAGTCTCCGATTCCTCCTTCCTGCCGGGGTCTTCATGATCTCGACTACCCCCACCGGGGTCCACCTCTTCCCCTCCCCCACCCTGGGGACACCCAGCAGTGGGTCCTGAGGAGTGAGAGAGGGCTCGGGTGGTATCAGCTGGGAGAGGAGGAGGGGAAAGCATAGGAGGTGGGGCCGGCTTACCACAACCTGTGCCCCCACCAGCCTGACTATGAAAATCAAAAGCAGTTGGCCGTCCCGCTGGCTGACTGACTCAGAACCGGGATCTGGGAGCAGCTGGAAGGCCTGCTTGAAAGTAGGAAATAGGGAAACAAACGGTGATTTGGGGAGGAGCCCAGGAGAGCCAGTGTAGACACCCGGGCAGAGGCTCAGATGTGGCAAACAGGTGGGGTGCGGGGGGGCTGAGGCTGCCAAGGCCTTGGTGGGACCACAGGATGAGCCCATGCCAGACCCATGGTCCTCTGAGCCAGTCAAGAGCAACCTATTGTTTTGCACATGAGGAAAGAGACGCTCAAAGACAAACAGGCACTTGTTCAAGGTCACACACCCCTGAGTCAGCGGCAAAGCCGGGACCAGAACCCAGGTTAGGATTTGAGGTTGGTGGGGTGGGAGGCCTTGCCTCCAGAACCATGTGTCCGCTTGAAGGCGCAGCAATGAAATTTTCTTTAGTTTGCTTATGAGGTCTATGTTCATTGCCCTCCCCCCTCCCGATGAAAGGAGACGCAGAAGGCTGCCGGGCCCCACTCTATTCATTCCCAGGGACTCTCCATGCCCCAGGTCTTTTCCTGTCCCCTGCCTCTGGCCAGACCATTGATTTCCACAATTAACCAAATCGCAAGACCTGAAGCCCTCCTCTCAGTGTGTGCCCGCCCTCCTCTCAGTGTGTGCCCGTCGGGCCCTCTCTCCAACTCCCCTTCTCCCAGGAGCCACCTCCTGGGACAGTTGCTTGTCTACTCTGGGCAGCCCACCCCCAAGGTATAGCTTTTGCTTCTCATCTACCTACCACCTTTCCAGGGTCTTCCGCAGGCCATGGGATCATGAAGCGATACATTTACACAGCCTCAGCGCTGGAGGAGAGAGAGAACCCCAAGCAGGCTCCACGCTGTCAGCACGGGGCCCAACAGGAGGCTCGAATCCACAAACCACGAGGTCGTGACCTGAGCCGAAACCAAGAGCCGGGCGCTCAGCCCGCTGAGCCACCCAGGCGCCCCTGGAAGGGGTTTTAGAAATGTCATCTGTCTCTGCCCATACCCTCACTTAACATAAGGACCCGGAGGCACGCAGAAGAGAAATGACCTGTCAAGGTCACGAACTTCAGTTCCGAATCTGGACTGCCTGACTCCAGTCTGTGTTTTCTGGTCCCTGTGGTTCTCCAGATTGGATACTTGCAGTGACAGGGGTCACATAGATCTTGGCCAACTCCCAGGATCGCCTGCCTTCCACAGGACTCCTTTAACTGGATGGTTTTTCAGCTTGGGAGCCACGCCAGAAAAACAGGAAGTTGGAGAATAGAGAAAGAGGAGAGAGAGGGCAGTCCACCCATCTATCAAACCTTTATTGACCGTCTCTGATGTACCAGGCCCTACTGGGGAAGCAGAGCTGAACAAGCCACGGCCTCTGCCTCTCAGACAAGGAGGGGCAGACCCCCGCTAACTGTGGTGCTGGTGTGGAATCGCCAGGCTAGCAGTTTGAGCAAAGTGCTGTGGGAGCACAGAGGAGGGAGCCCAGCACATCCTCCTGGGGCAGGGCAGGGGAGGCTTCTCGGAGGACGTGTACCTGACCTTGGAAGGGGGAGCACAAGCGTGCCAGGTGGAGATGGGGGGCATTCCTGACAGAGGGACAGCAGGAGCGAAGGCCAAGAGGAGTGAAAACCTGGGTACGTCCTGGGGACGTGAGCCACCCCACGTGGCCACCAGCTCATTGGCTGTTGAGAAGGAAGTGGGTGGGTTTAGAAAGGTACGCTGGGCCTGCTGGTAGAGGCCTTGTGATGCTCTATCTTGAAAGCAATGAGGAGCTAACCTGTTTAAGGTAGGAAGTGGCGATTAGCGTGTATTTGGGGAAACACACTCTGGCAGCAATATGGAAGAAGGAATTGACTGGGACGCCCGCTGGAAGAGTTCTGGAACTGTCCAGCGAAGAGAGGCCCAGGGCCCGAGCCACACAAGTGTCAGACAGCTGGGAAGTGAGGGCCCAGAGGGGGCCCATGTCATGCAGAATGGATTCTACACTCACAGACCTGGTCACATATGGAGGACGAAGGGGAGAAAGGGGTCAATGTCTCCACGTTGCTGGCTCGGGCAACAAGTGGCTGAAGGCACCTTTTACCGGAGAGTGGGCTGGGCTGGGAGGGAGGGACGGATAATAAGCTTTGAGTTCGACACATTGAGTTAGAGGGCCCTGTGGCACAGCTGGTTGGCGACAGCAACTAGGCAGCCGTCCAAATGAGGCTACGTTCGGGACAGAATCAGAGTCGGGCGGCTCAGAGGCCGTATCTGCTCATGCGCTGAAGTCGGCCAGACGGGGGTGCAAGTCCCGTTCCCGTGTTCTTGTTCTGGGACCGTGGACAAGTCTCTGAACCTCTCCAAACCTTAGTAGTCTCATCTGTAAAATAGAGAGAGGAGTAGTGAAGATCAGATGAGGCCCGGTCGTTGGCCCGCACTTGTCACGTGGCACCCAAAGTTCTGGATGTTTCCCCCTCCGCCTGCTCTGTCTCCCCCGCTGCAACTTCCAGTTCTCCAACCGTGATGCCGAGTGTCCCCATAGAGGGCCCACCGTTCCTCCTCTGCTGCTGCCCAGCCTGGACTCCAGGCCAACCATCGCCAGAGTTCAGCTTTGGGGCTTCAGTTCACCCTGCTGGGCTCCCAAGAGCCCAGGGAGGCAGCTCTAGGCCCTGGCAAGGCTGACTGGGTGTGTGGTCCACTACAGGCTGAGTTGGGCCCCTGATAAGACCTTTATCTTCTGTGGGCTTCCTCTTCCTCCTCTGTCACCGAGGGGCGGGTTTGGGTGATGGGGGCTGACCTGGGTCATCCCTGAAACTGGGTCCAGGGCAGACAACGCCGGACGTAGCCCTCTGTCCCCGGAGGATGGAAGAGAGGGGCCGGGCTCCGGGGTCACCCGCCAAGTCTTTTCTCAGGTCTGACCAGGTGGGCTGGAGGGGTGGAGGGGGCGCGTCTGGGAGCGTCCAATGCCCTCGTGCCATGCAAATGCCATGCAAATGCAATGCAAATGACCGGCGTGCCCCCCTGCCTTCCCCCCCCCCCCCCCCCCCCCCCCCCGCGGCTTCCACGACGTGAGGGTCTTAGCGGTTCTAAGACAGAGGGTCTCTGGGGATCTGGGGAGGAGGAGGCCCGTCCGGAGGGAGGAAGGACCCCCGCCCTCCAGGCCAGGACCCCACTTGGGTGGGTGGGGGGAGGGGCGAGCCGGTCCGACTAATGGGCTCATGATTCATCGCTGGGCTCTTGTCTGCGCTAATTGGCTCTGCCGGCCGCCTGATTCATGGCAGGGAGCCGGGCTCTAGGGGACCCCGGTGTCCCTCCCCCGCCTCCCGCGCAGGATGGCTGCGTGAGGCTTTTAGACCCAGGATCCGTTCCAAGGGACTGCTGCCCGGCCATCCATCACCGCTGACAGACTGGGGCTCCAAGGTGGGGGGGCGGGGGCGCCGGCACCGAGCTGCCATCTGATGTTTCCGACCCCCCCCCCCCCCCCCCACCTCCCAGCCACCGAGGGGCATCGGAGGGCAGCAGGCCCTTGGCCTTGGGTCTCAGGGAGCCACGCGGGGTATTCAGGCAGGTGTGAGCGGTGAGGGGGGGGGGGTGTTTCTAGAGGAGGGGAGAGAGGATGCGGTGGGAGGTGGGAAGGACTTTGGGGGCAGGAGAAAAGGCGCCGAGGCAGGTGAGAGAGGGCCGGGCTCGAAGAGCAGAGACTCGCGACACAGGAGTCTGGTGACTGTGAGCAGAGATCTGTGGCAACAGTACTGACTCCGAAGCTTCCTCTGAGGCTGCCCGGAAGAAGACTAAAGATACCTGAGGCTTTGAGACCTTCTGGACGACCTATGGCAAGTCGCTTAACCAGTCTGAGCCTCCACGTCTTAGGACCTTTAGAAGAGAAACGTGCCCAGGCGTGGGCACTCATGGGAAGCAACCTCTGGCGGGGTCTTCGTCTAGGCGTCCAAGATCCCCAGGAGTAGTGTCTTTCATTCATTATAACCTCGATGACAAAAAGTATACATTGGTCCCTGCCCTCCCAGGTACAGGGATTGGTGGGGGCTGTGCTCCCTGAGCAGGGACATCTCTCCCCCCCCCCCCCCCCCCCCCCGATCTCCGCCAGAGCATGTCACTGCACAGAGAGTTTTTTCAAGCTCTCCAAGGCCCCTCATGTCTACGCAGCCGCATCTGGGCAGAGGCAGTAGAAAAGGCCACACCCACCAGGCTGAGGGGGAAGCAGCTGTCAGCCCTGACTGTCAGAAAAGGGGGCGGGGGTAGTTCAGGGTCAGGGACTGGGGGCTGGAAGGAGCCTAGCCGAAGCTGAAGGAATACCTCCTGCGGGAATGAATCCATGAATGAACAACCGTCCCGCAGCCTCCGCAGAGGGAGGCCTGGCCTTGCAGCAGATGAATGGAAAACGGTCCGCAGCGAGGCGCCACCGGCCTCGTGTCTCCACTCCTCCTTTTGACCCCGCAGCCACATCCAGGTGTCGGCAGGGCCTGTTGGCTCTACTTCTCAGCCAAACCCCGATCGGGCTCTTCTGTCTGTCCGGGCTGTGGGCCGGACTCTGCCGCCAGCGGTGGGTCCCGTCTCCCCTCCCAGCCTCCGTGTGCTGGCACCTGTAATCCATTCTCCATTCAGCAGCCGGATCTTGTAAAGACATAAATCAGATCTCATCGCTCCCCTATGCAAAACTCTCTGGTGGTTTTCTCTCACATTCAGCAGAAAATTCAGCCTCCTTGCTTTACCTCACGAGGCCCTACGTGATCTGGCCCCCGGCTACTTCTCTGACCACACTCGTTCTGGCCTGCTTGCTCTGGCTCAAAACCATTCCCATTTCGGCGCCGTGGCACTGGGGTTCCTTCCGCCCAGAAGGCTTGCCCCCCACCCCCCCACCCCCAGTTCTGCACGTGGCTGACGCCTTCTTGGCCTTCAGATGTCAGCGGAAATGCCACCGCCTCAAAGAGGCCCTCCCTGACCATCCCATCTGTCGCAGCCCCCAGGAACTCCCTACTTATCACGACAATCCATTTGTCTTCGAACCCTTAAAACTACCTGATGAATTCTCATTTATCTGCTTGAAAATCTGTCCTCCCCGGGGCGCGCCGGGGTGGCGCAGGTCATGATTAGTGAGTTCGAGCCCTGCATCGGGCTCGCAGCTGAAGGATCCTCTGTCCCCTCTTGGCCCCTCCCCCGCTTGCGGCCTCTCTGTCTCAAAAATAAATAAACATTAAAAAAAAAAAATCTGTCCTCCCCCAGAGAGTCCTGTCTCCTGAGGCTTCCCTGCTCCGGCTGCTGTGTCTCCGGGATGTCCGGGTCTCTCCCAGCATTCCCAGGGTCGAAGGAAGGACTCACAGGGCAGGCCTTGCCACCAGCTTTTCCTAATGGAATATTTTTCTTTTTCTGTGTGGAAATATTGTCTGCCCGATGTCCTCCCCCGGTGGTTGGACGGCTGCCCCTCTCCACCAGCCTGCTCACGGCCACCTTCTCCCTCCCCACTCATCTCACCCCACTGCCTCCCCTTGGCAGGAAGTCTGGGGTCAGAGCAGCGGTGGGGGGGGGGGGGAGGGCGGGGGAGGGGAGGGGCGATCGCGGGAGGGTGGGGTTGCCCCTCCCCCCACCCCGAATGGCTTTGTAATGGCACAGGTGGCTTGTGGGTTTGTGAAGGTAGTGAGGAGAGACATCCCAGCAGCGTCTGGGAGTCTAGCACCTTCCACCACACCACAGCCTCCCCTGCCCCCAGGGAGGAGGAACAAAAAGAGGCTATGTCTCCCGAGAGAGGATCCCCATCCCAGCAGGAAGGGGGTGGGGGTGGGGGTGGGGGGTGGGGGGATGGGGGGGTGGCTATGCCCAGCAGGGTCACTGCCGCTAGGCCAGGAAGTCCCTCTAACCTAGCATCCATCCACTCTGCAATTTGAGCTCTCGAGTGACCCTCTACTCCTCACGTAGGATTTATTACCCTCCCCCCCCCCCCGACCCCCGCTGCAGAGGAAACTGGAGGTCAGGGGTCAGGAGAGAGGAGGCCAAGTTCATATCCTCAGTGCCTAGAAGCCGGTGTCCACGGGGAAAAGGTCTGATTTACAATTAGCAGTGGGGCCAGACCGGAAAAGCACAGCCCCATTTTCCAGATGGAAAAACTGAGGCCTGGAGTGTTCACTCTACCTGTCTAAAGCCAGGGCGCCAGTTTCCTCCTGCTGCTCCTGCCTCCCCCTTCCTCTGGGGGCTCCACCTTCTTCAGGCTTCCACCACAGACCCCGCTGGGGACCCCTCCCTGACAAGGGAAGCCCCTGAGATTTCTGTGCTCCCTCTTCCCTTCCTCCTCCCTCTCTCCTCCTTCCTGAAGGAGTGTGGTGACTGTTAACCCCGATGAGGGCCACTGCTGCCTCTGCCTAGTGCTGGCACCTAGGGAGGGCTCCTTGCCCCTGTAGCTGACTCAGTGGCACCCCGAGGCAAGTGTTGTTCCTTCTCTGAGCCTCAGTTTCTCCATTTGCGCAGTGAGTTTGCCTTTTGTGAAGTCCGTGTGACTGCGGTTTGGGAGAGGGAGGTCGATGCGCTTGACGAGGGGGTGGGGAGTAGTCACAGAGGGGAGCGGGGTGGAGACTGTCCTACCGTTCTGAGACCTGTCACCGTGGCCACTCTCTGCCCTACCTTGCTGCATTTCTTCACTGACCCCCCTCCTCTCCAGGCCCGCCCTGCTAAGCAGGAGAGGAAACCAGGCAGAGGGCTTATGGAGGAAAGCAGCAGAAGGACCCTAAATCACCCCCCATCTTGCTCTAGCTGCCAGCCAGTGACCTTCTCTCCCTCACCACCGTCAGCTGGAGTGGAGGAAGGAGGCGCGGCCCCGTACTGGGGGCTTCCACTTATTGGGACGCCCAGTCCCTGTCCCTTTGCTGTGGGATCCATAGGCACAACCCCTGCCCTCGGGTCCTTTTGAAATGAGAGGTGTCCCCGATCTCAGACAGCTCTTGCCCAACGTCTACAGATATCAAGACATGAAGGCTGATGTTGCCCCAACATCAGGAGGGACTTGGCACCCGCCCCGGCTCCCGGGGGGGCTCAGAGAGGGTGAGTCAGGGGTCTGAGACCACCCTGCGAGTGAGCCCCTAAGGCTGTGGAGCGTAGGATAAGCCCACTCTCGGGGGGCACCAGGAAAGGGGCAAGAAACCCAACAGGTTGAATTTCCGAAAAACGCACCAGGATCACGCGTATTTTCTCCAGCCATCCTAAGTGTGGTTTTAAATGGAAAACACAGCCCATCAGGGCAGAAGCATGTTTAGATGAAGCGAGCCCTCTCCTTCCCCCACCCGGCTGGAAGCTTTATTTCTGCTGAGGCAAACATGTGATAATATTTATTTCACAGGCCTGGGAGGCCTGACTGTCACCCCTCCCCTCCACCCAGCTGGGGGCATGGAGATTTAGGTTTCCCCGGTCCGTGGTTTCTTCTCCAGGAGCTTGAGGGTGGTAGAAAGTTGCTGGGGGCGGGGGGGGGGGGGGGGGGCGAGGGGTGTAACCAATGGAATATCCTAGAAATGGCAGAGTGTGACTTCATGTAACTTCCTCCTTATTCTCTCCTAGATCACTTAGTTGGGGGGGTGGGGGGCAGGACATTCGCTGCCATGTTGGGAGAACACTCAAGCAGCCCAAAGGAGAGGCCCAGGGGTCGAGCGGCTGAGGCCTCCAGCCAACAGCCGGCGTCAGGTGAGCGAGCCATCTTGGAAGCGGGTCCTTCAGTGCCAGTCACGCCTTGGGATGACTGCCGCTACCAGAGGACATCTGACTGGGACCTTTCAAGAGACCTTGAGCCAGAACTACCCAGCTAAACGTCTCCCAACTTCCTGACCCGCAGAAACGATGCGAAATAATACGTGGCTGGACTTGTTTTAGGCCTCTAAGTTGTGGGGTACTTTGTGACGCAGCAATAGATAACTAACGTAGCCTAACAGTCCCTTTTCCTTCTGGTTTGGGCCGCCCCAGCAGCTGCCTTCCTCATCTGTGAGGCTTGGGTGCCCCTCTCCCAGTCTTGCCACTGGGAGGCGTGGATCTCCCAGCGTTAGAACCGGCCTTCTTTTGGCTTTTGTCCCCTGTTAGTGTTTCCCGAACTTGCGTGAGCTTAACAGTCAGCTGGGACCCTTGTTATTTAAAAAAAAATTTTTTTTAACGTTTATTTATTATTGAGAGACAGAGAGAGACAGAGCGTGAGCAGGGGAGGGCAGAGAGAGAGGGAGACAGAATCCGAAGCAGGCTCCAGGCTCTGAGCCATCAGCACAGAGCCTGACGTGGGGCTCGAACCCGCGAACCGCGAGATCGTGACCCGAGCCGAAGTCGGACCCTAATCGACTGAGCCACCCAGGCGCCTCTGGGACCCTTGTTAAAAACATTTTGTCCCCCTAGCGGATCTGGGTCACCCCCAGAGAGTCCTCAGGACCCAGCAACTCTGGAAAACTCTAAGCTGTGTAGAAGCTTCTTATACAGCCCATAGCAGTGGTTCAATAAGTATCTTCTCAAAAGTTGTTTCTACTGTTCGCATGTTCTCCATCGTGAACACACGTGCCGGGGGGACACGCTACGTGTTAATCTGCTTACTTCTCACTCCTCTGAGGTGGGGGGGGGGGTGGGGGGTGCCAGAGAGCTGGGAACCCGGCTCCTTCCCTCTCTGAAGCCGACCCTAACCACTCTCCTGGGTGAAGCCCAAAGTGTCTGGTGTCCCTCAGGAGCCAGGGACTCCTCACTGGGCTTACTCAGTTCAGACGCAGTCGGTTAATCTGACCCCTAGCAGCAGATGAACTCGGGGTCAATCGCTTGACTTCTCCGAGCTTCCGGTTCCCCTTTCGTATACTGGACATCTTGCCCCCCTGCCCCCCCTGCTTGGGGTGAAGGTTTGATGAGATTGTGACTTTGGAGAGCACCCTGCAGATTATAAAGTGCTGTGTAAACGCGAAGGGATGGTAAGTATGAGCTTTTCCAACACCTCCTCTGCCCACCCCACCCTGCGCATGTTATCACAGCCTTTGCTACCGTCCAGGGGTTACATTGGTCCCCCCCACCCCCACCCCCACCCCCAAATCTGTGCTTGTGTTGCTCTGTTGCCTGGAAGGTTCTGGAAGGCTCTTCCCCCTTTCTCTCTGCCCGGCTTGCTCCTAGTCACCCTTCGCAGCCCAGCTCAAGTGTTTCCGCCTCCATGAAGCCCTCTGCTCCTCTCCCTGGTGGGATTGATGCCTTCCATCCACGGCGTTCGTGGGTGCCTTTACTGTCCTTGTCACCGTGCGTATGTCTGCTTGTATGTCTGCCTCCCCCAGTGGACCATCTCATTCACCTTGGTATATATGCATGCAGCAGGTGCTCAATAAATGCACGTTAGCTTTGCATTCCCTGCTCTCTGTTCCAGTCCTACTTAATAGCAGTTTGCTGCCCTTCCTAGCTCTCCACAGACACTTCCTCTTCCAGATGAGTCTTTAGCATTCACTCCCTGCCTCCCCCGCCCTCCAAAATCTTGATCAATTACCTGCCCTCTGCAAAAAGAACCAAAATGAGGCATGACTGTGGTCTGGCGCTGAGCCTCTCTCCTAGGGCCTGGGACAGACAAGAAAGGCATGGGGAGGGGTGCGGGTGGCTAAGAGGCTCCAGCACCCCACCCCCCACTCATGGGGAATCGGCTTTGGCTCCACTGCTGTGGGGGTGGGGTCAGGGTTTGGTTTTCTGGCATTTCATTTATGCCTTGGAAGTTGGTTTGGGCTGTCAGGGGATCTGGGGAGGGGAGCCAAGCTGGTGGCAGGGGGTGGCTCCATGAGCGGTCTCTGCCATCTCATTGGCTTCTTCCCTGCACTGAAGGCAAGATCAAACATCAAACGCAGCCGGCTGGTGCCTGGGCTAATGGAGGGAGCTGGGCAAGCATCTTCCAGATGTGTGCAGCTGTTTTCTCCCACTCCCCGTCCGGGTCTGGGATTGGAGACCCATGTCAGCTGCTCCGTGGGTCCCAGGGCCCCGGGTTTTGGGCTGAGGGGGCTGGCCTCCTCCTCTCCCACCCACGACCACAGTTTTTCACTGACGGAGTCTCTCTCACCTTCCTCCGCTCCTCTCCTTCTTTCTAAGGAGTCTTTTCATGCCCTACCCACCCGGAAGTCCTTTTTGCTGTATAGCCTACATCTTTCCTGATCTCAGGGACTATCTTCTGGGACTGGACAAAGGTGGCGGGGGGGGGGGGGGGAACTCTCTCAAGCAGAGAGGAAGGAAAGAGAGACGCTCCGGATGATTCGACAGGGGCAAATGTGAAATGTGGGGAGATAATGAAATATGTGAAGCCCAAGTTAATTTGAAAATGGGAGCACTCCACTCCCAGGCACTCAAGCAGTCAGGGAGGATATCAGCCTCTTAGCCGCCCGAGTCCCTCTTCCCAAATGCTATAAGCTTCTAATAAGGATGTAATACAATTGAATCTATTACGAACTGAATTGTTTACAGAAATTTACCCAGCTGCAGACATGGTCAGGGAAGACTGGCCCAGTGGGAAGGCAGGAGGGCTGGAGAAACAGATGAGGAGCAGGGAAAGGAACGACGGACGATGGAGAGATGGGATGGGAAGGGAAGGGGTAGAGAAGAACAGAGGAGAGGGATGCAAGGAGGAGAAGGAAGGAGGGACGGTGTCTGGGGGCGGAGTGAGGCAGTCCTCATCACTCCGGGCGGCCCCGGTGCCATGTTGGTGAGAGAGAGCTGTGTGCAAGATGGGCCAATGAGCCTCAGAGGGACAGGCTGCAGTGACACCTCGCACAGGTCCAGGTAGTGGCCGGGGGGTGGGGGGTGGGGGGGACACCATGGGCGGGGCTTGCGGCAGGGCAGAGTTTCCGGCATTCGTGCAGAGACACGGATGCCTGTGGTTCGACTGTGTGGAATGCTTCTGCAGGAAGGCTCATGGGACTGAGCGGGGCAGTGGGCTGGCTTTTCTGGATCTAGGACTCCCCAGGCCCCTCTGCTCTACAACCTGTTGTACCTTTCCTTGGCTGCCTGCTGCCTCAACGCTCGTAAACACCGGAGAGATAAGCACTCGCTTATTCATTCAAAACGAATGCAAGCAAGAAGCAGGTGTCGGGCGCTGCCCTAGGTACTGGAGATTCACCAGCATGGCGCCCATCGTCAAAGAGCTCACGGTTTAAGAGGCAGAGGTAGGGACAGATGTAGACATAGCCCAGGACATTAGGACGGTAGGAAGAACCACAGAGCCCCGTATGTAATAGGTGGCCACGGAATGTGAGCCTACCTCCAGGAGCAGAGGGGAGGAGGGGACTCACTGTCTGTGGAAGCTGGCCATAGCACAGAGGGGCAGCATTTGGAAGATCTCAGGTGACTCTGAGCCCCTTGAAGGCAGGGGGCTGTGCCTCAGTCCCCCCCCCCCCCTTGGATTCTACCACCCAGCTCCTGGCACAGAGCAGGAGCGCAGTGACAAATTAATGATGCGCTAGTCAGGAGCTCTTGGGTTGTAAATGACAGAAAGTCATCGCAAACTTTTTAAGGGAAACAAAAAAAGGAGAGAGAATATTGTTCAACATCATGGAAATTTCCCGGAGGAGGCAAAGTCCGGCAAAGCCAGGCACAGGTGCTACCTGTTGTCACTGAGCACCTCTTGCCTCTGTCTTCTTCTTGCGTGAGCTTCTCTCGGACCATCTCAGTCAGGCTTTTGTTCTTAGTCAGGGTCTCCCCAAGGGATGGTAAGAAGGCTTATAATAGTCTAGGTCAGCATCCCCAGCGCAAAGAAAGCACTTCTTTGCCCGTAGTCCCAGAGGAAGCCCAGGACTGACTGTCACCGGGTGGATTCGGTGATATGCTCATCCTTGAGCCAATCGCATGACAGGGGCGTTGTATACACTAATTTACCAGGTTTGGGTCATAGGACCCCTCCCAGAGTGGCCAGGGGGGTAAAAGCAGAACAAAAGTAACCCTCTCCCTACAAGAGAGTTGGGGAGAGGAGGTTTCCCATAAGCTAAAAAGAGCAAAGTGGTGCTAGGCAACAGGTGTCCGTGACGAATGAATACATGAATGACTGGATAAATGAATTGGGCCTTGAAGGGTGAATAGGAGTTCACCAAGCAGTGAGAAGAGAGAGGGTCACCTTATATGTGTGTGTATACGCACAGAGCCTGCTTTAACATTCTCTTTTATTTTTGTTCCTGGCTGCCCATCCATGTCTGTTCCCATCTGTGTGTTTGGAACATTCTGGAAGCCCCAGAGGGCAGGCATGATGTCCGCCACACTCCATCTGGGCACTGCCCAGGCCTGTCTGTTGAGACACTTAATCAGGGCTGTTTAGGCTCTGTGGCCACCCTCCCCTGCAAGCAGGGTGCTCTCCTCCTCCTCCAGCAGATATGGGCTAGGCCAGGCCACCACCCAGTCCTGGACGAGCAGGTGGGAACAGTGAGGAGCCAGAGACACAAGACGGGGAATGACGGGGAACCCCCTGCCCACAATCTCTCCTGTTCATCTGGGGGGTCTCTCCCTGTCCCTGACGGCATCGGAAAGTCCTTAAACAGCCATCTGTGAGTTGTAAACACGAGAATCTGACATGAAAGGATTCTTAAAAAAGGAAAAAAACACACAATACAATTGCTCCCTTCTGGCCCTTGGGCGCGTGGCATGTTGGGTCGCGTGAGTCGCAGTTCTGCTTTTTCCCACTTACTCCTCTCCCTGGGCCGCCCCTTGCTTGCCAATCACGGCGTTTGACAGTCGCTTGCAGTTCATAGAGGGGCGTGTCTTTGACCTCCCCGCCCCTCTGCTAGCTGGTGTTTAGGCGGTCAGTACATCTGCTCCTTCATTCATTCCTTTGTGTGTGCATTCGTTCATCGGCGGTGATCGCATACTTGTCACCCAGGCCAGGAGGACACCAGATGGGTAACAGACACAATCACCGCCGTCCCCAAGGGGCTCAGCGCCCAGATGGAGGGAGAAGGCAATCCCCAACCCCCCCTCCGCGGCACATTGTGCTGGTGGCCGGGAGGGAAGCAGGGTGCCTGGGGTCCACGCGGGGGTCACTCAGGCTGGAATAAAAGGGAGGGCTTCCCAGAAGAGGTGATTTCCTGTGCTGACGAGTAGGAGAGAGGGAGATAGTTCCGGAGGGGGACATGGTGGGGTGAGGAGGCTGGAGAAACTGGGTCATCACCAGGGGTGATGAACTGAACGTCATTGGCGTCAGGTTTTGTCTTTGGCTGAGTTCTTTCCCCTCCCCCGCTGCCCCGTGTGGGTTCATTTGTTAGCTTGACCATTCGTGCCGCTTACGTATTCCTGCCTGCCTCCCTCAGTGCCAGGCACAGGGCCTAGGCTGCAGCAACCCCTTCACCCTGCCCGGGACTCTGGGGTGTATCCTGCAAGAGGGGGAGGGAAGGACAGGGGGCCCAAGCAGAAGGAAGGGGTGAGAAGGGAGTTTTTTTTTTTTTTTTTCAACGTTTATTTATTTGTGGGACAGAGAGAGACAGAGCATGAACGGGGGAGGGGCAGAGAGAGAGGGAGACACAGAATCGGAAACAGGCTCCAGGCTCTGAGCCATCAGCCCAGAGCCCGACGACGCGGGGCTCGAACTCACGGACCGCGAGATCGTGACCTGGCTGACGTCGGACGCTTAACCGACTCCGCCCCCCAGGCGCCCCGGGAGTTTTTTTTTTTTTTTTAAGTTTATTTATTTATTTTGAGAGAGACAGAGAATGCACACGAGTGGGGGAGGGGCAGAGAGAGAGAGAGAGGGACGGAGAGTCCCAAGCAGGCTCTGCGAGAGCAGTGTGCAGCTGGCCCCGGGGCTCGAACCCACGAACCGTGAGATCATGGCCTGAGCTGAAACCGAAAGTCAGACGCTCAACCGACTGAGCCATCCAGGCACCCCAGGGTTATTTTTGAAATTGATTTCTTATTATTTTATTTTAATGTTTTTAAGTTTGTTTATTTACTTTGAGAGCGAGCGAGCAGGGGAGGGGCAGAGAGGGAGCGCAAGCGGGCCCTGCCCTGTCAGCGCGGAGCCCCATGTGGGGCTCGAACCCACCTACATGAGAACGTAACCCGAGCCAAAACCAAGAGTGAGACGCTTAACAGACCGAGCCACCCAGGCGCACCCCCCCCCCCCCCCCCCACTCCTCCAGAGTTATTTTTTATTTAGGAAGAAAGGCACATTCTGCTCCTTGAGGGTCCGGAGCTGGGCTGAGATTGAAGGTCACATCGTAACCCCCTCCCCACAGTGCTTCGGTGACTCTGTGCTCCCAATGCCTGTCCACTAGAGGAGAGGTCTCCAGAGAAGACTGGGGTGGTATGGGGCACCTGGGTGGCTCAGTTGGTTGAGCGTCCGACTTCGGCTCAGGTCATGATCTCGCCGTCTGTGAGTTCGAGCCCCGCGTCGGGCTCTGCGCCGACCGCTCAGAGCCTGGAGCCTGCTTCGGATTCTGTGTGTGTGTCTCTCTCTGCCCCTCCCCTGCTCATGCTCGCTCTCTCTCTCTCTCTCTCTGTCATAAATAAACATTAAAAAAAAAAAAAGACTGGGGTGGTAGAGGGACCTCAAAAGGCAGAGGCAGGAGAGAAAAGCCGCCGGGAAATTACACGTTTCCGAAGCCTCCGGGGCTGCAGTAATGAGAACCAGAGAAGGGTCTAATGGAGATCAGATTGCCCGGGGGCTGGCTCCCACCAGCCCCCTCCCCAGCCTGCGGAAAGGAGAGGCCCGGGGACAGGATGTAGGTGGGAAAGGGGCCACTCTCCCCACCTGGTCCCTCCCTTAATCTCAGCTGGAGTGGAGGGGGTCGAAGCTGGAGGAGTAGGACCAGGTGGGGAGAGCAGCCGCATCCGACGGGGGAGGCCACGGCGGTGGGGAAAGAGGCCGGCCAAAGGCAACCCCCCTAGGGCCTGGGGTTCCGTGGTTTCCCCAGGCCACTCGGTCAACCACCTGCCCCACACGTGGAGCCCTCTGGCCGGGAAGGACCAGGGCAGGGCACTTGGAGGGAGAAGAAAGCCCGGGCTGCCCCCCCCCCCCCCCAGAGGCATTCCCAGTCTGAGGGAAGAGACACAGTCCAGCAAAGCCCCTGGCCTCGGGGGCCGGCCACAGCCCTGCTCTCTAGACCCCAGTCTGGTGGCTGGGCCAAAGCTCCACTGGGGGGGGGGGGGGGGGGGGAAGGGGGAGAAGACTATGCGTCCACGGCGGGGGGGAGGGGGCGCTCACAACCAGGGGTGAGGCAAGGAAGGGGACATCAGCCCTACTGCAGGACCCCTCTCTCCTCGTACCATTAGGAGTAATGACATAGCCTAATGAGGGTAGTAACAGCAGCCATCTCGAGGTGAGCACTCCTTTCTCGCCAGGCCCCTGGGTGAGAGTTCCGTGCATATTAAATTTTTTTTAACGTTTATTTATTTATTTTTTCAACGTTTATTTATTTATTTATTTTGGGGGGACAGAGCGAGACAGAGCATGAACGGGGGAGGGGCAGAGAGAGAGAGAGAGAGGGAGACACAGAATCGGAAACAGGCTCCAGGCTCTGAGCCATCAGCCCAGAGCCCGACGCGGGGCTCGAACTCCCGGACCGCGAGATCGTGACCTGGCTGAAGTCGGACGCTTCACCGACTGCGCCACCCAGGCGCCCCTTAACGTTTATTTATTTTTGAGAGAGAGAGGGACAGAGCACGAGCAGGGGAGAGGCGGGGGGGGAGGGGCAGAGAGAGAGGGGGAGACACAGAATCGGAAGCAGGTTCCAGGCTCCTTCCGAGCTATCAGCGCAGAGCCCGACGCGGGGCTTGAACTCACGAACCATGAGATCATGACCTGAGCCGAAGCCCGGCGCCCAACCGACGGAGCCACCCAGGTGCCCTGAGTTTCATGCATATTTACTCTCGTTCAATCTTCACAACCACCTTGCGGGGAGGAAAGGGCTGACCTTAAGGCCATTTTGTGGGGAGGGAAGCCGGAGCTCAAGAGGAGCGAAATCCATTGCTCCCAGCCCTGGCCTCCCAGGCCTCAGCCCCCCTCTGCTTCCACCTCTGGCCCTCTCTCTGTCTGTCTGTCTCTCAGTCCTGCTTTTTACTCCTTCCTCTTGTCTCTTCACTGACTTAGTGCCTCTTTCCCCTTCCCTGAGTCCCTCCTCCTCTGACTCAGTTCTGTCCCCTACCCCCCCCTTCCCGCCCCCCCCCACCCTGTCCAGCGGGGCATTTGGTCCTGGAAGGTCATGCGCAGCCTGCCCCTTCCCCTACAGCAGGGAGCCAGGCTGCTGGGGGCTGCTGGGGGACCTGGGTGGGGCACACAGACCACAAAGGTCACCGACACCCAGGGAGAAGAGGCGCAGAGGATCTTGACAGGAGGCAGCTGGACACGAGGCTGGAGCAGGTCGGTGGGTCTCCGGCGAGGGTCTCTTGCAAAGTGGGGATGAAAATGCCTCTCCCCCCACCCCGCCCCGCCCCCACCTTCTCCTCCCTGACACTTTCCCTAGACTTGCATTTTCTCTCTTTCTCTCTCTCTCTCCCCCCTTCCCCACCCCTCCTCCTCTATCGATCAGTCTCCCCGGCCCTAGCCAACACGGAGGCCTTGGATGGTGCTCACGGTCTTGCTTTAAATTTATTGCCCAGTAAAGGAGGCAGCAGGTTGGAAGCCTCCATCACCCGGCCCCCACCGTCTGCGTCTCCTCATCCCAACAAAAGCCAATCGAGACGCGAACGTCGTCCATCAAATGCACCAATATGGGGTTATTTATAGGCTACCCCCTTCCAAGAAAGCAGAGTGTTTTTCCTCCTCTCTTTTCTCTTTGAGCTTTCGCGTCTCAGGAGCGAGGGGACGGTTGGGTTCGTTATTTGAAAAGGCTGCACAATGAGATTCCCATGCCTCGGATTCTAGGGTAGGGGGGCCTAGAAGTGTCTTGATTGGAAATGAATTAATTAGAAGCGAGGCTCTTCAAGTCTCTGAGTTGGGTTATTTATAGTGTTCGGTTAATTTTGATAATTAACACCGGGGAGGAAAAACGACTTCCGGGCAAAGCGGGGCCCGCCAACAGAGACACACTTCCCTCCCCGTCTGCTCCCCTCCCCACGCTGCTCCATTTGGGCTCTGTCTAAATAGGCTACTCCCCGCCGTGGAGTCCCTGGGTTTTCTAAAAGTAGAAGGAAGGAGACAAAGCCCAAAGCTGGGGGGCTGCTTGGGTGAATAGCTCTCTCTGAGAAGTGGGGGACTCAGGCTGTTGGGGAGCCAGGCGTCCTGTCCACCTGGCATCAGGCCAGCACCGCCCCCCCATCCTCTCCCGGCCACGTGTCCTTCCTGGAGGAGCAGGTGCCAGGCTGAGGGTCTGGGTGGCATTCGGCAGGGTAGCCCGTGGAACTGAGAGGGCGGGGAGGGCTGCGCCCAAGAGCTGGGCAAAGACGCCCATTCTACCAAAACGGGCAGGGAGGGAGAAGCCGGGGGACAAGGGCGAAACAGAGACAGCCATTCTCCAGCCGCCTGGTTTGGAAGGAGAGAAAGGGTGGATTAGGAAGATTTTTGGAGAAGCAGGAGGTTTGGACTATGATCCTGCCAACTGCCCCTGCCCCCCCCGCCAGGAGCAGGATGGGCATTTCAACAAGGAAGGGTGGTCTATCACTAACAATGGAAATGGGACTTCTGAGTGCCCCCCACCGGTGTGGCCAGCTCCATCTGGGCCCATTTGCTCCCCCATCCCTCGCACAACCCCCACGCTGATCACTCCCTGTCACCCCCCTATACCTCCTGTTCAGAATGTCCTCCCCTCCCTGCCCTGGGAAGGTCCTTTCCTTGGGCATGGTTCATCGTGCATGGGACCTCCCCGGGGTACCTTCGTCGAGTTGGTGGTTCTCACTGCGCCTGCTCCCCTGACCTCATCAGGTGCCATCCTCAGTGGTGGCAGGGGGCTGGAGCCAAAAGACGGGGTGGGGGGGGGCGACTCTGAAGCGCCCAGCTGGGACCCTCTCACCAGAGCTGAACAGAGGGTTGGGTTCCGGGCTGCCCCCAGACACCCAGGGGGTTCACCAGGAAGAGAGCGCTTTTCTTCCCCGGGATGAGGACCAAGGGCTGTCCCCTGAGTGGAGGGCAGGTGGGACCACCCAGCACAGGTACCGGAAGCGGTGGGAGGCCTTCCTCCCCGGGCCTGGCGGCTACTTCGGCAGCCTGGCCTCTTTAGCGCAGAGGCGGTCTGGAACACGAGAGGAACTTCAATGCAACCGTCCTCTCGGAGGGGAGCTCTGCTCCAGGGCTTGCCAGGGGCTGGGGCCAGACCGGAAATGGGATCGGTGACCGATTGCTGTGGGCTCCTGTTGTTCCCGAAGCCTGTGCCAGCTCCCCCCCCACCCCCACCCGCCTTCCTCCTCCCCTGCGGATGTTCTCAGGTGTCTCTACCAAATCCCTTCCTCTGCCACTCCTTCCCTTCTCTCCAGCTCCTGATCCCTGATAGGAGGGAGGGAGAGAGAGAGAAGGGTTGAGTTCTTCTGCTGGCTTCTCCCTGCTCTCTATCTCCCCATCTTCTTAACAAAATGCACCATGTCCTGGTCTGGCTCCCCTTCCCGAAGCCTTCCCAGCCTTCCCACCACTGTAGGCTCCCCTCCCACGCGCGTGCACCCCGTTGTTCTTTTCCGTATGCTGGGCCCCTGCTGCGTTTGCCTCTGGGTTGTTGGGAAGCTACTAACCCATCTCTCTCTCTCTTTATTTTTTTATTAAAAAAAAATTTTTTTTTCATGTTTATTTCTTTTTGAGAGAGACAGAGACAGAATGCGAGTGGGGTAGGGGCAGAGAGAGAGGGAGACACAGAAGCAGCAGCAGGCTCCAGGCTCTGAGCAAGCAGTCAGCATGAAGCCTGATGTGGGGCTCGAACCCACGAACTGTGAGATCATGACCTGAGCCGAAGTCGGACGCTCAACTGACTGAGCCACCCAGGTGCCCCTAACCCATTTCTTATTTTCTATCCTGTGTTCTCTGGGTCAGACTCCACCCCTTCTTGAAAGCATGTTCCCACCCCAGACCAGGGCGGGGGCAATCGTGAGGGTTTGTGGGAATGGAGTCCCTTCTGCTTCCCAGCCCATCCCCACCCTAGATATGAGGAGCTCAGCCCCCCTGCTTGTTCACCCACCTGCCTGTGTCCCTGCTCTGTTCCTGGGCCTAGGGGACTCCAGGCCCCCTCTCTCCTCTGCTGGCAGGGCCTGTGGGCGCGTGGTGGCTGTGCAGACCAGGCCCCTGACCCCAGGCCACCGCAGGCCAACCTTCAGACATCTCTTGAGTGTTTTTCCCTCACTTTTTCAGCCCAGGGGCCTTCGGGGAGCTGCTGTTCTGTCTCCAGCTTCCTCTGAACAGAGAGCCCATTTTTAATTAAAGTGGAAAAAGAGCTGAAAATCTGTTCGCATTTAATCATCTTGACGACCTTTTTGCTTAAGAGTTTCCAGCTGAGGGGGGACGTTGGGGGGTGGGCAAAGGCATTCCTGGAGACTGGGCCTGGGTCAGAAAGGAGGCGGGAGAGCCTCTTACACGGATGAATAATGGAACAGGAGCGGAGGTGGCTGAGGCTCTGAGTGCCGACTCAGCACTTTCCTCCGCCTGCTGGCTCCTCCAGGAGATCCCCCTCCTCGTCCCCCCTGCACCTCCCGCACCTGCCTCCCCTCCTCCGGGCACCGTGGGCTGGACAAGGCTGGGGCTGGACAGGAACCTGGCTTCAGACTCCCTAGAGAGGGGGAGCAGGGGTGGTCTGGGAAGGACCACTTTCCTCTCATGGCAGGTGGGGAAACAGGTCTGGAGAGGCCCTGGGAGTGGTCTCAGGTCACGGAAGTAGGGGCAAGCGGAGGGGACAACCCTCACCTCCTGCCTCCTTCAGCTGAAACTGCCGAAACGGGTTCGTAATCCCCTTCTTTGCAACGGACCCACTGAGCGGCTTGGAATACATCGTGCGCTTCTCGGGGCCTCGGTTTCCCCAATTGTAGACGGCCTGGGGGGGGGGGGCGGTGGTGGCTTCCACTCTTGAGATCCGAATCCTGGCCTAGAGTGTGGAACTAAGAGCGCTCTTGTGCTCCTGCTCCAGGTGTGAATCACTGTTTGACTGGGAGCCCCTTAGACTGGGAGATCCCTAAGGCCATGAGCTGCCCCTGCCCGCCGCACCCCTGTCCAGCCCAGCATAGGAGCGGAAAGTGGCGTTGAAGTTCCTCTCCATGTTCCAGACCCACCTCTCCGCCCCCTTGGGCCAGCAGATTGCAGCCTAGAGACCACGTCTCTCTCTCTCTTTAGAGCAGGGGGACTTCCAGGGCGAGGGCTCGGTCTCCTGCCTCAGCAGGAGCTGTCCCCAGGGCAGGGTGGTCTCTTCTCTTTCCTCTGAGGGAGGGGGCGCTCATGGCCAGTGGATATGATAGGACCCAGAGAGGAGGCGGGTGTAGGGAGAGCTGGCTGCCCGGGGCCCTCTGTTCTTACACATTCAGCCTTGTCTCAGGGGCCCCCCCAGCCTTGGAAGGGTGGGACAGGGAAGGGATACTCCTGCTTCAGCTCCTCCCCCTTCCTGGGCCCTCTTGGGGGTCTTCCTTTGACTGAGAGACTTGCCAGACTGTGCATTCCTCCCCTTTACCCTCCCCTGCTAGGAACCAACCCAGACAATTGCACTTGACCCTACTTCCCAGACGCGCCAGGGAGAAGATAAGCTCGAGCCTGGGATAGCTCCTCCCCCCAGTGATTCCCGTGGGAATTGTGCGGAGCCCAAGGCCCTGTCACAGGTCTGGCTCTTATCTGCAGCAGGAAGGCCCCGGAGCCTGGGTCTCCAGTGCTGACATGTCATCTCACCCCTCATCCGGTCCCCGGCCTGCAGGCCAGAAGCCACCAGCAGCAGCAGCAAATAGAACGAGAGTAATTGACATCTCACAAGCCCCCTTGACTTTCGGAGCACCCTCACTCAACACCGCTTTGACTCCTTGCAGCAGCTGTGGGAGACTGGGATCTCACACCCATTTTTACAGATGAGGAAACTGAGGCTGAGGGGAGGGGATGTGGGAGGGGACTGGGCCCAGGGCACCCGCAAATAATGGTAGACTGGTACCTGGGTCTTCTGATGCCCCATCCTCTTACCTTCCCACCTGCTGGCTTTGCCCGGCTCCAGCCATGGTGTAAGCCTGCTTAGTTTTTCATTAAAATGTCTTGACTGTCTTTGGATGCAGGATAAAAAGTGAGACGAACGACTGAGTCCTTCAGAACTGCGGGACAGCGCTGCGATCCTTGAGGGCTGGCAAGGAGGAACTTTCTGGAGGATAGCCACCCACAGGGGAGTGGGTGCTGCAGAGACGATGGCAGAGGCTCGAACAAAAGGCCAGGGAGGCTTGGGCCCTGGAGTTAGCAAAAAAGACCGCCTCCCTGGGGCTTGGGGTACCTGAATCTCTCCCCCGTGCCCTTACCACAAGGCCTGGAACACTCCACCAAGCACTCGGGTAGAGCCTTGCCCTCTCGGGGCACCCCTTCTCCCAGTCCCAAAGTCTGCGGGAAGTAAGTCCCTACTGCGGATGATGTCTGATGAATGGATCGGATCTGTGATTCCTCGATGAGAGATATGGATGCGAAACAGGGCACAGGAGAGAGGGTGGTTTCTGAAGGAAAAGACTCCAGATGGGAAGGTAGAAGCCTTGACCAATTTCGCTGTTATGTCAAAGGAAGAGAGAAGACCATTCTGAAGGAAGCGGAACCCAGGCAAGGGCTTGGGGTGGGGGGTAGGGGGCGGCTGATGAATGTGGGTCAGGCGGCGCCCTTGCGGGGGGGGGGACGAGTGGAGGCCTCTGAGGCTGGGGCAGGAGGTGAGGGAGGGCGCTGTGAACTGGCCCGCTTTGACACTCCGGTTAACCCAACTGGACGCGGAAACTGGCTAATTTCTCCCACCCCCTCGCATTTACTGACGCTGCTCCAGAATCAAACTGCACTGACCCAAACCAGTCCCAGGGCCCCCACCCTCCCCCTTTGTGGGTCAGGGTCCCCCTTGCAGCCCAGAGGGAGTCAGCTCAGAGGTGATCACTGCATCACGCTTCAAAGCCACCACTGAGCCAGCTCCTGATGGGGGGCAGCGGGTTTCACTTACCTTGCCTGGCCGCCTGCCCAGGGCAGATGGGCTGCAGCTGGGGGGTGGGGGGGGAGGCCCCGCACCTCCTCTCCCCTCCCCTCCCCCGCAGAAATTGTTGTCTTCTTGCCCATCTCCCTTCATCCCTGCTCTGGCTGGATTTTGGAACCGGGGGTGGTGATGGTGGGGGCGTGGGTAGGGGAGGCGATTCCCCCAAAGCAGGAAAAGTGAGCGCTCACTGAGAGAGCTTGAAAATCACGCCTTGGAGCAAATGACAAAGATCGTCCCTGGGCTTACCTCCATTCCTCCCACCTGGGCCCCCAAGCCCAGATTCCATGAACGGGTGTCAGGAGGGGGCCCCTGAGTGGTAGCATGGAAGGACAGAGGACAGTCTCTCTGACATGGCAGGTTCTAGCCCCCCAACTCAGGGTGAGGGCTGGAGGGGCAGGGATGGAGGGAAAGAGTGACAGGGAGAAGTGTGGCTGTGGGGGCCTTGTGTATTACACTGGCCACTTACCCACCGCTTCCTGCCTGGGGTGGGGGCAGGGGTGGTTCCTTGGGCCAGTGGCTTACCCTCTTCGAGCCTCAATCTCTTATCTGTAGAATGTCAATCCCAGCACCTCCTTCAGGGGGACCCAGTGAGGATTCGAGGAGGTAATGTGTGGATCTCCCTGCCCACAGGACGTCTCCACAGATGCGAGTTCTCATGGTCTGGCTGGGGCTTCAGGCTGGTTCCCCAGGGACTGCTGGGGATGGGCACAGGGAGCTGTGAGTGGTGTCTTTCAGGGGGCCTGAGGTGAGGGGTCCCCGCGGGACGGGAGGACAGGGGGTGTGTATTAGGTGCTTGCCTCCCGGTGGTGGGGGCCGGGTGACGGAGGGGTGGCCAGGTGCATGCGGGGGGGCCCACACATGTTGACTTCTGAAGATGCCGCTTGACCCCCGATGCTACTCCCAGCTCCACGTAGGAGTGCACTGATATCCTCACCTTCTCGCCTCAAGGTCACTATCAGGTCCGGGAAACCTCGGAGAGTGTGTGGTGGGCGTGGGGGCGCAGAAGCAGGAAGGCGGTTGGCCCAGCAGTCATGGCGATGATGGTGACGGTGGTGGCGACTGTCCCACTGTCACGGTAGTGATGGGGGTGATTGTGGGTGTGGCCGCGGTGGCCGCGATGGCTGTGCTGGTTCTGGTAGTGGGGCTGGTGTCACGGGGATGGTGGTCATAGTACGGGGATGGTTTTGGCACAGGAGGCCGTGATGGTGACAGTTGCGGTGACGGTCATGGTCCCAGCGAAGGGACGTCCTGATCACAGCCACGCTATCTACAGGATGGTCGAGTCAAGGTGCCACCTCATAGACTAGTACTTCACATCAAATACCTAGAACCTGGAAGCCTCCACGAGGGCAGCTGCTATTCACCGCTGCGTCCCCAGGGCCTCCAACAAGCGTGTGGCACGTAGTAGGTGCTCAATAAATATGTGCCGAGTGAGTGAAATGAGATCAAGTCTTTCCTTGTGGTGGACACTGTATTACCTCATTTATTCTTCACCAAGCCCATTTCAGACTTTTTAAAGTGTTTATTCATTTTGAGAGAGAGAGAACCTGAGCAGGGCAGGAGCAGAGAGAGATGGAGAGAGAGCATCCCCAGCGGGCTCTGTGCCTTCAGCTCAGAGCCCCATGCAGGGCTCGATCTCATGAGCCACACACACGATCATGACCTGAGGCGAAATCAAGAGTCAGATGCTTAACTGACTGAGCCACCCCAGCCCCCTCACCCACGGAGCTTTTTATTTTTTTATTTGTATTAAAAAAAAAATTTTTTTTTCAACGTTTATTTATTTTTGGGACAGAGAGAGACAGAGCATGAACGGGGGAGGGGCAGAGAGAAAGGGAGACACAGAATCGGAAACAGGCTCCAGGCTCTGAGCCATCAGCCCAGAGCCTGACGCGGGGCTCGAACTCACGGACCGCAAGATCGTGACCTGGCTGAAGTCAGATGCTTAACCGACTGCGCCACCCAGGCGCCCCCCAAAAAAATTTTTTTTAACGTTTGTTTATTTTTGAGAGAGAGAGAGCGAGTGGGGGAGGGGCAGAGAGAGAGGGAGACACAGAATCCGAAGCGGGCTCCAGGCTCTGAGCTGTCAACACAGAGCCCAAGGCGGGGCTCGAACTCAGGTACCGCGAGATCATGACCTGAGCCCGAGTCCGATGCTCAACCGCTCAACCGACTGAACCACCCAGGCGCCCCCCACGGAGCTTTTAAAAAAATTCCCACTTGAGGGGTGCCTGGGTGGCTCAGTCGGTTAAGCATCCGACTCTTGAGCTCAGCTCAGTTCTTGATCTCAGGGTCCTGAGTTCAAGTCCCGCATTGGGTTCCGCACTGGCATGAAGCCTACTTACAAAAAAAAAAAAAAAAAAAAAAAAAAATCCCACTTGATAGGTGAGGAAACTGAGGCCGAGAGAGATGACATAACCCACCTAAGACACCCGGGAGTGCGTGGTGGGGATGGGGTAGGGTGCGTAGGCGCGTACAGCCAGGCCTACCTGACTCTCAGTTCAGTGCTCTTCCATCTACATACTTTGCGGCCCCTCCCCCCGCGAGTTCTCAGCACTGCATTGTGGTCTTGCGCTCAGGCTTAATCATAGAAATGCCGCTAATAATAGTAACAATTGCCGTGTGTAATTGTTGGAGTAAGGCTTAAATGATCAAGACCATGGAAATTATTAATAACCCAGGGCCCAGCCATGGTAGTGTGGGTCATATTAAATCGTGTTGAGATGGATAACCTTAGCAATAGTAGTAACCGGGATCATAAATTAATAACAGGAGTATTTAAATTAATGCCACATTGTCGATACCCTTGGTAGTAAGCAGCTCGATGCCCCTTCCTGCATCCAGGCCCCTTCCTGCCTTCCGTGAACTTGGAAAGGAGAGGCAGGGCTGTGAAAAGCTGTCAGAGGAGGAGACAGTTTGGAGGTGGTCCCTGTTGGGGAGGAGGGATTCCTCAGGGATCTCTGGAGATGGGCTAACCGCCTGGCCTCTCCTGCCCAGCCATGGAGGTGGTGGCTTATCCACACTCATGCTCAAGGACCTAGGGATGCCCACCTGTTCTTTCTGAGGCTGTCCCCTGGACTTTGTTGGATACACGGGAAAGATGCTCCCAGGGCAGATGCCCCCCCTCAGCCCCCCGATGAAGAAATTAGCTTCAGCTGATCTAGGGAGTCACCTACCAACTGCTTAGATACTCTCTTCCCAAGTGTACTTGATCTTCCCCCCTCTTCCTGTCATGTGGGAGGGCAGTACTATTTTTTTTTTTCCTGAGTCAAAACTGAGGTGGACACATGGCCAAGATCAGGGTGTGGGGATGGGCTTTGTAGATTTGCTCCTTACAGGCTCTCTGTTCGGTGGCCTCCTTGTCTGGGAATCAGGAATGTGTGGGGACAAGCAAGGAGTAGGAATTGAGGTGGGGTGCTTCCCCTCAAAAGACTGGTGGCACCCTCCCTGGGTTGCTGGGGGGGGGGGTGGAGGCTGCGATTGGGACCTGCTATGGTTTGTAGGGCACGGTGAGTGTGGTCCTGGGGTTGCTTACATAGTCCGTGGTATGTAGGTGTGAGCGTATCCAACCCCCTTTCCTCGTAAACCCTTCCTGAACCAGGCATTCAGATAAGAAACCGAAGTCCCCGCCGGCAGGCAGCTCATAAGCTAATGGACACACTCACAGTCTAGTGAGGATACACGTGTGCTTGCGTATGGGTGTGCATGTGTGTTCATGAATGTGTGAGCACCCGGCTGGAAGACTGCACCTGCGAGGGCTGGTGGGGTGACTTGCACGGAAGTGTGAGTGTGCAGGTGAGTATGTGTGTTTGCACGTTATGACCACAAGCGCAATGAGTGTGCACCGCGCACGAGTGTGTAGGTGCACATGCGTGTGTAGAATGCACAGGTTTACACGAGTGCCGGAGGGTGGTATGGACACGTGCGTAAGCACGTGTATACGTGAGCTTGAGGGTGTGTGTATTCCTGTGATCTTGTGTGCACACCTGATACCCCCCCCAACCCATCTTTTGTGAATTCAGAAACATCAGGATGGACTCCACCTTGAATGCCCCTGCTGCACGCTGTTGGGCTCAGACCACCTTGCTACCCCTCCCCTCCCCTTCCCCTACGCCTTTGCCCCGGGAAGGGGCAGAGGTAGGGATCGGGTGTGGACCAGGCGGTGAGGGGCCGGGCGGGCCTTCCTGCTGAGAACGGCTGGGAAGGGAGCAGAGCCCCGGGGAAAGAAGCCGAAGCTGGAGGCAGAGGAAGACGGGTTAGAGAGTGAACCCGGCGGGGTCTGCAGCCCAGAGGAATGGGAGCCGCGGTGGGGACGCCCCGGTCCCTGAGCCCACAGCATCCGGGAGCGACACGCTGTAGCGCGGACCGGGCACTGGGTACCGGGGCGGAGTCGGGAGAGGTTCTGAGGGCCCGGGCGCGGAAAAGCGGCCGCGGGGCGCGCGGGCGCGCAGCTCCCCGCAAGCCCTCCCTTCCCCTCCTCTCCCCTCCCGGAGGCGGCGGGGCGGGCGGGCGCGGTTCCGGGGGTGGGCGGGCTGGGCGGGGAGGAGGCGGGGCCGCCGCACTGGCTTCTCCCGGCCCCTCCCGCCCGCAGCCAGAGCGAGCGGAGCCGCGGCCAGCTCTGGGGGGCGGGCGCTGGAGCGCAGCGCCGCGCAGCCCTATCCGTCCGCGGAGCGGACTCAACTGGAAGCCGAGCGCTGCCGCGGGAGGCGGGCGATGGGGGCAGGTGCCGCGGGCTGCGCCATGGACGGGCCGCGCCCGCTGCTGCTGCTGTTGCCGCTGCTCCTGGGGGTGAGTGCTAGCCGGAGGGGAGCCCGCGCCCTCTCCCCGGACGGGAACCCCAATGGGCTCAGGTTCCGCCAAGGGAAAACAGAACAGAGCGAGGGGGTCCCAGATGCTGGGGGTGGATGGCGGGCGGGGAGTTCCGATGCCAGGATCCACGGAGGAGCGTCTAGGGTTCTCAGAGCGCAGAGGCGACCCTGAGACCGGGGATAGAGATGCGCGAGACAGGGGCGCGGGGATGCGGGTCCTCGGGTACCGCGGAGGGTGTGTACGGCAGAGCCGAGAGGGGTTCTCTCGGATGCCTGGGTTCTTCTGAAGAGGACGCTTGGATGCTGGGATCTCGAGGCGACTTTCCCCCTGAGCATCTTGATCTCTGGAGGGTCGTGGGACGGAAAGAAGAGGAATGGGACGGGGATTGGAGATATGAGGGACAAGCGGGGCTGGGGCGGGGAACCGGAGACGAGGAGGTAGAACAATGGGGGAGGAGGTTGGAGGGACTGGAGGCAGAGGGGACCGGGCATCGGACAATGAGGGCCAGGCAGACAATGGGGGGGAGGGGCGTGGGAGGGAGAGCTTCGGGGAGAGGGGGTCGGTTGCAGAGAGAGAAGTGGGTTAGAGAGGGCAGAAAAAGGACGACGGCGAGAGAGATAGATGCAAGCAAATTGAAAGAGGACGGAGAAGGGAGAGCGGACCCTGAAGTGGTCGGGGCCCCGCCTTCTCGCCGAGGGACAGTGGGACCAGCAGACAGCGGAGGGACGGACGTTTCCCGCGCCTGTCGCGTGCTCTTTCTCGCGGCCTCGCCCAGTCTGGGAAATGAGGCTGGGGATCCGAGGCTGGGAAGGGAGCGCCCACTTGGCCGGGGCGAACCCGTTCCCTGGTTCCCCCGCGACCCGCGGGCTCCTCCGACGCGCTAATGTTCGCGGTTTGAAGCAGCGCCTAGGACCGACAGGGATGGAGCAGACACCGCGCGACCCGGTCTGGCCACAGCCAAGTCTCAGGGCGCAGAGCGCTGGGACTCGCAAAGCGGGGAAGGTCCCGGCGGCGCGCAGCCCCGGGTCGCGCTGGCCGGCAGGGGGCGCTGAGATGCGACGGCTGTGCCACCCGTAGCTTCGGGCGCGCCTAGGGCTGCGCGCCGCGCCCGCATTCCGACCCCGTCAAGTTAAGCAACCCGAGCGCCGCGCCCGCGGTTCGCTGGGCTCCAGCGCCCAAGCGGGTCTGGATACCGCCCGCGCCCCGCCCAGCTTTCGGTGGAAGACGCTGGGCACCGAACCAGACGGAGGCGCTCAGGTGCCTCGGATCCTGCCTCCGCCTAGGACTGCGGGTCCTCTTGAGCATCTAAGTCCGTCCGGTAGTCCCAAGATACTCAGGAGATGTGACCTGTGCGGGCCCCTGAACGGCACCGAAGAGGTGTCATCACTCTCCCTGCCATTTTCATCTCTCATCTGAGCATTGCATCCCCAACCCCCATCTTACAGGAAGGGAGACTGAGAGGCTCTGGGAGTGTAAACGACTTGGCCAAGATCTCACAAGCAAGTTAACTCCCCAGTGCTTGCTAGGCCGTCCCTCACCTGATTCCCAGCTCGGTACTCCCCATACCTCGGAAGGAGGCAGCGCGGCGTCCCAGCTCGTTTCTCCGCGGGGGCGGGCTTGAGGCCATGCCCAGAGTGGGCGGGCGGTGGAATGTGGGGGCCAGGGTGGGCAGAGACCCTCTCCGGGCACTGGCCCCATCCCCGAAGCTCAGCCCCTTGGAGATGTCAGCACCTGTGGCTTCGCCGGAGATCTGGGCATGGTTGCTGACTAACGCGGCGGGTTAGAGAGGCATCTTGACTCGGGGGGTGGGACTGGGGTGGCCAGGAGTGCAGAGCTCGGAGGGGCGAGGGCGTGGGCTCCAGACCAAGGCTGGAGAGAGTCCTCCCCCCCCCACCACCCCAGTAGAGAAGGGGCGAGGAAGGTGGGGAGCTGGGCGCGGAGCGCCTGGGAGCTCGGGAAGGTGGACCCCGCGCAGAACGCGGCCCCCAAGCGCCTGCGGCTCTGGCCTCCGCCTCGCCGCGGGGCTGCTGTCTATGCGCTCGCTCTGCGCGCCGCGGCGGTCCGAGGTTCTTCCTGGGCCGCGGCGAGAGAGTGCTGAAACCAGAGCGCGTCCCGGCGGCTCGGCTGGCCGGCCGCGCCGGTAATGGAGGCACTTTGTCATTCAGACGTCTGTAACCGGAGCCGCCGGGCTGGCTAATGCGCCTAATAGGGATGCAACGAGCGCAGCAAATGAGAGGACAGGGCGGCGGGGGAGGCGGCTCGGGGATGGAAGGGGTCCCCGCTCCCCTGTACCCGCCGGGGTCCATTCACACGCCTAGATTCCGCCCTGGGGGTGGGGGGTGGGGGGTGGGGTGGGGAGGTGGGAATAATAAAATCGGGCGAGTGCCTACTGTGTGCCACGCACTGCCCTGGGTAATTTCTACTGTGTCATTTAATCCTTATAAAATCCCCGCAGAGTAAATGTAGTTATTCACCTCATCCCGTTGAGGGAGTTGAACCTCCCAGACTTTCAGGCATGAAACCAGGCTCCCCCAGTTCGGAAGGGGTGGCGCCCCTGTTGGAACCCGGGATGCTTGGCTTCCAGTTTATTCTGTCCTCCGTGTGCCATCACCACTCCCCGCCCCCGCCCCCCGCCCCCGCCAGCCTTCTAGATCACGGAGGGACACGAGGTCCTTGACCATCACTAGCCCTCAATGTTAGATCTATGTCCTATGTCCTTGGCGCCACAAATTTGGAACTGAGCCCCTGCCCCCCACCCATGGTCTCCCCCCCCCCGCCCCCTCCCATAGCCTCCATGCAGCATCATCCTCAGTAATTAGCTCTTGTCTCCTACCCTAAATTCAACCTCTCTCTAAAGGAGTGGCGCGCATGTGGCAGTGTCTCTCCTGGGTTTGCATCGACCTCAAAAGACCCTCCACGTATTTGAAAACTCTCCAGCCCCCTGGCGGTGGTTAATGGCTCCATTCACCTAAGGACCCCTTTGCGGAGACTGTTGTGAATGGTTAGGGCTCATCCCACTGAAGCAGTCATACAGTTTCAAATTCTTTCACCTATTTAGTGTGTTTTCTAGTTTGTCCAATTAAAAAAAAACAACGTTTTAAAAAGCCCGTTCATCTGAGGATGGGTCCACTTTAGTTTTTTGAAAGCCTTGAGATGGTGACAAGATTGCAAAACATTCTCAAAAAATGGGATGAAATCACTCCATTAAGTTGGAAGTGAATGAGTGTAATAGATGTACATTTCAGGCCGATGTACATTTCAGGCCGATGTGGCTATCATTTTGGTAAATTGATCATTTTGGAGCAAGAAGCCTGAATCCTGGTCATCCCTCCTTGCTTCCCGATATTGCCCCACTGTGGACCGAGCAAAGGTGTGACACAGGCCATGAGTCAAGCCGCTTGGCAGAACGGCCTCTGTGAGCCTCAGTTTCCCCATCTGTCAGAGAGGAGATGAAGGCAGTCCCTCAAGTCTTTCCCCTCCAGCATCTTGGCTTCTGATGTCACTGTTTGGAGTGGTATTTTCTCTCCCTCGAGGGACTGTGACTTCCCCCAGGGGTCAGTGACCATGTCGCATTGGAAACTCTTAGTTCAGCGCTCAGTAAATAGTTGTTAACTAGCGAATAGTTGTTAATTAATCAGTTATCTGTAAGGAGAACAACTCCCATCCTCCTTTGGTCCCTGTGCCCTCTTCAGACTCTTCCTGGTGGGTAAGCCTATCTTCGTGCCGATCCCGCCCCCTCCTCTTAGATAGTTTCCTCTCTCTGGGGCTGACTACAGCTCTCCCCTCCCACTTGGGCTCAGCAGCTCAGCCTCAGACAAGACACTTCTCTGACGCCCAACATCTATTGAACGCCTACTACACACCGGACGGACTCGCATAAATTATTTCCTGTAATTTTCATGGCGACCCTGAGCCGTAAATATTACGAAGCCAGACTTTTAGGTGGGAAAATGGAGGGCTCAGAGAGACTGCGGCTTGTTCCCAGAGTAGCATACTGTTAAGTAGCAGATCTGGGGTGTTTTGAAATAGGACACATAAAACAAGCACAGGAAACGCCTGGGTACTAATTATGTGGCCTGGTGTCCAAATGCAAGACTTGGGAGAAGAGAGAGGATCGCAGGGAGGGCAGGCCTCGAGGAAGAGGGGGCTTGTACGGGATGCCCAACTGCCATCGACAGACCCCCTCAGCGGGCCCAGCTCTCTGCTGACCTCAACCAACTGGAACCCAGCCAAAAGCCACAAAAGCAGCAGGAAAGACCTTGGGGGGGGTGGGGAAGAGGGATCTTGAAGTGTATAAACACCTTCTTCGCTTAATGCCTACAGCAATGTTATGAGACAGGTATTGTCACCATCACCTAAAGATGAAGAAACTGAGGCCCAGAGACACTTCAGCCTGGCCCAGGTCACCCAGCTCTAAGTGATGAGCCAGGATTCAGAGCAATGGACACCTCTGAGGAGGAAGGCAGTGTAGCTTGCCCCTTTTCCCCGGAGAATGGCCCCCTCCTGGTTCAGATCCTACCTACACTCACGTTTTATCCCTCCCGACCCAGGCTAGTTACATGCTTTCTACAGATTCAATTAGGTCTCATAAGTTAGGGCGGTGGGGGAGGGGCTGCTCAGGTCACACTCTGGTAGCAGCGAAATTGACAACTGATATCTTGACAGGAAGGAGGGAGGCAGAAACACTTTAAAAAAAAAAAAAAGGGCTGACAGAAGAACTCAGACACAAGAGTGTGATAGTTTGGGGTAAAGACACAAGGGCTTCACTGCACAACAGCCCAGAATAATCACTGGGGTTCAGCACTGAGTCCCTGAGTCCTGGGGAAACTGGGCAGGCACGTTCTGGAGTCAGAAGGGCGCAACCATGATGCTTTACAACGAAAAGCATTAGAGCGGCAAATCCTCTAGTTCATATTGTATTTTCATGTTCTTAAATTCCATAAACATAAATGTTTTGAGTCCCTACTATGTACCAGGTGCAGGGGCAACCACAGCGCTGCCCCCGGGTAGCTGACGCTCCAGTAGGGGACTCTGAGGACAAGAGCAGTGACCAGGGAGAACTGTAACAGGGCACCTCCACCTGATCTGAGAGGGGTGGGGGCCACAGGACCACTTCCTTGAAGAAGTGACATTTAAGCGGAGCCCTCGAGGATGAAAAGAAATCCAAACAGACCTTTCTGGAATCTCACTCTCCTCCTGGGGGAGAGCCTGCATCTGGGACACCACCCACTCCCACCCCTCATGGCTTCCGGTCTGCAGAGATGTTCCCAGGTCGGTGTTCCCACCACCTGGGAGGGGATGGTGGCAATACCCAAGGCCCCCCTCCTGTGCTGCCTGCACCCTCCGTGCTGGTCACTTGAGGACCACGAGCCCCCTCCTAGGCTGATCCCACCTGTCCATCCCCCTCCATCCACCAAACCCTAGGGAGACCTCAGAGTATTTTATTTATTTATGTTTGAGAGAGTGCGAGTGGGGTGGGGCCGAGAGAAGGGGAGACAGAGAATTCAGGCACTGTCAGCACCGAGCCCGATGAAGGACTCGAACTCACGCACCGGGAGATCATGACCTGAGCGGAAATCAAGAGTTGGCCGCTCAGCCGCCCGAGCCACCCAGGCACCCCTAGACCTCAGAATATTTTAAAGGGCTGGAGGGAAAGGGAGTATTCTTGGCTCTGATCTGGCCAGTGTGGAAGCAGAGGGATATCCAAAATGACCTTTAACACTCCCCTCTGGTCCCATGACCCCAGAGCCCATACTTCCTCTTGGCATCAAAGGAGGGCTGCATGGTCTGAAGCCAGGGAAACAGGCTTTGGGGTTTTATTAGACATGAAGAATTTTTTTTTTTTTTTTTTTTTTGGTAAGGAATAGAAACATAAAGCAAGCGGCCAGCACTCCCCCCTCCCCCCACCCCAGGGAATCTGGTGCTAAATCGTTCCATCCATGAGCAAAGAGCAAAGATGCCTCCGTGGCAGGAATCTGACTCCCCTTTCCCCCGGTTCCAGCACCGTTCCCACTGGCTGCATGGGGGGCAGGGAGAGGGGAGGGCTGGTGGCTGGAAATCAAACCCTGGTGGAGTAGGGTGGCCGGATGGTGAGAGCAGCCCCGTTTTCATCATTGATAACAGGCGTCCCTTTCTCCCTTCTTGGCTCCAGACTCTTGCTAATTGGCCCGTTCTCTGCTCTGGCCCTGAGCGGTCTCTGTTGCCATGCACGAGGAGAGGCAGACTCAGAGAGGGAAGACAGAGATGGTCAGAACTCCAGTGCAGAGTCAGGATTCGAACCCAAGACCCTACCCCCTCTGCCTTCTGTTCTTGGGTACAGACACCTCCCATCTAATATTCAGGATGTGGAAAGGTAGAATTAAGGCCCTGGAGCAGGGCCCTGCTAGCCTTTGTTAGAAAAGGGCTCCCCTCTGGGTAGATGGGGTGCAGGTGCACAGCTTTAGCAAGTGGCATGTGGGCTAGATTTTAGCTTCCAGTTGCCCCGTTGGCTGGGAGCCCTGTGCCAGCTGCAACCTGTACCTGCCCAAAGGCCCGCTGCTGGGTCTCAGGCCGCCTTCCCCAGGTGGCGCATCCTTGGGATTCCAGAAGCTGCCCTAACCCCAAGATGAACTCTGCACAAAGTCAGCCTCCAGGGCTCTGACCTCACACCCCCAGCAGCCGGCAGGGGCGCACTGTCCCCCCACCGCCTTGCTTCCCCGTCAGCTTTGATGTGCCTGATGCCTCCGTGGTGAGCTCATCCCCAGCCCAGGTGGTTCCAATAGAAGGCTCTAGGAGGGGGGTGTTGGATCCCCCGGAAGACCCCCTCTCTCCCTTCTCTTGCCAGTCTGACCTTCTGATCTCCCCCCACCCAGGTGTCCCTTGGAGGTGCCAAGGAGGCATGTCCCACGGGCCTGTTCACCCACAGCGGCGAGTGCTGTAAAGCCTGCAACCTGGGAGAGGGTGTAGCCCAGCCTTGCGGAGCCAACCAGACCGTGTGTGAGCCCTGCCTGGACAGTGAGTACAGGGTGGGGGTGGGGGGAGGGGTGGAAGGGCACATCGGCCGGGAGGAACGGAGGAACATGCCCGCTAGAAGCCTTATGCGCGTTCTGCCTCCAGGCAGGGTCTCCGGCCCACCTCCGTGTGGACACCGGCATGGGTCTGACCCCATAGAGGAAGCCAGGGGGGGAGCGGAGAAGGGATGAGGGGAAGTATGTGGAGGACCTGATGAGGGATCCCCAGGGGGTGCCCCTTCCCAGCCCCCAGGCAGAGAGGCCTGGTAGAAGAATGTGGCCAGGTGGGAGGAGTAGCTGATGCTAAGACCAGCTAAAAATATCATCCGCACTGCAAAATCAATGGCTGCCACTTACCCTCACCGGGTTTGGGGGGGAGTGGGGGAGGATCACATCCTGGCTGCCCTGGAAACTGACCTTGGGGGATCCTGGGAAGGTGTGGCTACCCTTCCCCCCCCCCCCCCCCCCCCCCAGGCCAACTGTTCTCCAGCTCTGACCAAGGAAGCAGAGCTTTCCAGAGGGGGCGGGAATGGGGGCTGAATCAATGTCAGGATGTCCTCCTCGCTGTGGGCTGGTGTCAGAGGGGAGAGGGCTGCTGTGGCCTGTCCTACCTGGGACTTCCTTGGGGAGAGGGGAGAACCCCATTTTCCAGGGCTGCTGCATAGGGGATGCAGAAGGATGGCAGGTCTGGGGTCTGAATTCTGGGTGCCTTTGACCCAGGAGTCTCTGTCCCTGCGGGATGCCCCCGGCCTCAGTGGCTGCCTTCAGGCCATGGGCTCAGTGCTCTCTCCCTGCCCAGAAACCTTTCCTCTCTGCCTAGATTCACATCCTGCCTTCTACCTGGCACTCACTGCCCGCCTGGAGGGCCGGTGGGAACCATCCTAGATTAGGCTTTTAAAAAAAAGTGTATTTATTTTGAGAGAGAGAGCGAGCGAGCGAGCAGAGGAAGGCAGAGAGAGGGAGAGAGAGTCCCAACAGGCTCTGCACTGTCAGCGCGGAGTCCAACAACGGGGCTCGATCTCACGAACTGTGAGACCATGACCTGAGCCGAAATCCAGAGTTGGCTTAACCAACTGAGCCACCGAGGTGCCCTCAGGTTATTCTTTAATCATGATGGAAACAAGAGTACAGGAACCGGGAACCCTGAACCCACCCGCCTAGTCTGACCTCTGGATGCCTCTCCACCACCACCATGCAGGTGCGCACACACACACACACACACACACACACACACACACGCAGGTGCACACACACACACGCACACGCGCGCACGCACGCACACAGCCGATCGGCAACACCAACTCCTTGGTGTCCCCAAATACAGTTTTCCTCTCTCTGTGCCTGTGGATGCTGTAATTCTATCCTGCAGCAGAGAGATGCCTGGACCTCAGGTGGAGAGGCTACACACGCTGTAATGCCTTTTGCCACCTTGCCTTCTGGCCACTGGCCCTGGCCTAACGGGGTTTCCATCCCAGGGTGGGGGTGGGGGCTGGCCAACCATTGGTTACCTGGAACCTCCCGAGTTTGCCTCTCTCGTTTCCTAGACCCCTGCCTAGTGCCTCTCCTCCCTGGACCCTAAGTCTCCCAGGATGGGACCCTACCCCCTTCTGTCAGAGCAGGAGGTAGGGGAGAGGAGCCTGGGAGAGAGGGAGGCTCTGGCATCTGCAGGGAAGGGGAGACAGGAGCAGAGCCCAGCCAGGAGGTGGTGGCAGGAGGAGTCCCTCCCTCACGTCTGCTTCCTCTGTTCCCCTCCCCCCCTCCCCCACCGCTCCAGCTGTGTTAACAGGCCGCCTTTATAAGCTCACTTTATGGGATGGAGACCCCAGCGGACTTTCCCTCTGTCCTCAAAACGTTTCCACAAGGAAACCCATTAAGCTCCCGCCTTCATTCTCTGCCAAAAAAGGCCACATTTTCCCCACCCCTTAAAACCCCCTCCCAGGAGTTTTCTACTACTCGGTTTCTGTATTTTCCCATGGGCAGGGCCCCCCTTCCCCTCCCCCCTCCAGTGTGATTGAAACCCACGCCCCCTGCCACATGCCAACCAGACAGGATCCTCCTGTTTGCATAAACTGGACATCCTGCTTGACTGTGTATGTTTGGAAGTCCCTTCTGCTGACTATATCCTTGCTACTGAAGTTCACGGGGCTTACCACTGCCCACCCCCGGGGGCCCAACCTTTGTAGGGTCCCTGCTGTGTGGCTAGTGCTTTATGGTAGAATTTCATGTATTCCTCACCACAACCCTGTGAGCGGAGATATTATTCTCCATTTGACAGAGAAAGAAAAAAGCTCAGAGAGGTTAAGTAAAACACCCGGAGTCACACAGCTAATAAGTGACAGACGCACGTTTTGGGTCCAGGTCTGCCTGATCCCGGGGAAGGGAAACACAGGAGTTCCTCTGCCAGAACAGACTTGACACTGGTCTCCTTTCAGGCTTGTCTTGTCTTCTGTGTTGTCTTCCCCCCTCAGTTTCTCTCCCTTTCATTCGGCTCCGCTTTTCTTTCTTTGCTTCTGCCAAAGATCGTGACCCTGTGCTCCATCTGGACTCTGGATTCCTTTAGACAAGGTTAAGCTCAGAATTGCAGGCCTCGATTCCCCCCCCCCCCCCCCCCCAGTGGGGAAACCCTAGTCTACTTCCGCCTCCACATTCTGAACACCCCCTCCTTCTCTGGTTCGCGGTTCCTAAATTCTGCTCTTTCTGCCCTTGAAGCCAGGATGAATCCTCTTGGATTCGGACTGGCACAGAGTTCTGCACCTGGGCGAGCAGGGGTGAAGGATCTGTGCCTTTCCCCGCCCCTTGCACACGGAGGAGAGGACCCTGGCATCCCCTGGCGTCCCTCCCCTTATTAGATCAGAGCTCGCACCCATTGCGAGAGGACTCTACGGGCAAGTCCTTCTTGCTGTCTAGCGTCAATCCTTCCTATTGTTGCCTTGTCAGGGAGACCATCCCCACCCTCAAGAGCCCAGCCCTTAAGCAGCGTGGGGTAGCGCCACGGGTGGACATTCTGCGGTCTCACCCTAGTCAGGCCACTCCTGGGCCCCCACCTGCGCGCAGAGAAATGGAAGGGCAGCGGGGGCGGGAGGCTCCCTAAGCGAAGGCCCGCCCGTGCCTGGGTTGGGTTCGCAGTCCAGCTCTGGCCCGCGGGGAGGGCTGGATGGGAACCACGCTCAGATTATTCCTTAATCATGCTGGGAACAAGGGTACTGGGCCGGGAACTCTCTAAGAGAATTTAACAAGAAATTTACCGGCTCCAGGCGGTTACCCCGCCTAGCCTCGGGGGTCCGTGCTTCCGGCCCTGGGGCACTGGGCTGGGGGGGTGGGGAGGGGCCCTTCCCAGGAGGCCTGGGACCCCCGAGGAGGAGGGTGGGGCTCAGGGAGGGGCCCCTGCGGGAGGATACGGGAGGGAGGGAGCGCCTCCAGCCCCCACGTCCCGGATGCCCGGAGGGCAGGTGCCGAACTTCCGTGCCCACCCCCAACCCGCCCCCACCCTGCCCTTCCATCTGCCCTCAGGCGTGACCTTCTCGGACGTGGTGAGCGCCACGGAGCCGTGCAAGCCGTGCACCGAGTGCGTGGGCCTGCAGAGCATGTCGGCGCCGTGCGTGGAGGCCGACGACGCCGTGTGTCGCTGCGCCTACGGCTACTACCAGGACGAGACGACGGGCCGCTGCGAGGCGTGCCGCGTGTGCGAGGCGGGCTCCGGCCTGGTGTTCTCGTGCCAGGACCGGCAGAACACCGTGTGCGAGGAGTGTCCCGACGGCACGTACTCGGACGAGGCCAACCACGTGGACCCGTGCCTGCCCTGCACGGTGTGCGAGGACACCGAGCGCCAGCTGCGCGAGTGCACGCGCTGGGCCGACGCCGAGTGCGAGGGTGAGCGCGCCGCGGGCAAGGGCGCCCCCTGGGGGTCGAGACGGGCCGGGCCTGCTCGGTGACCTTGAGCCCGCCGCCACCCTCCCTGAAACCCCCAGGCCCAAAGGACCCCCTCCCACTATTTCCTTCCTTGGGCTGAGTGCTTAGAAAGCCCTCGTCTGGCCCCCAGGCCGCAGCTACTACCCTGGAACTCAGTTCCCGCGGCTTATTCATCTGTGGGACCGGATGGGCAACAGACAAGCAACTCAAAGGTGGCCTGTGGGTCAGAGCCCAGTGCGGGACATGTTTGGTCCTTGAGCAGCCTCTCTGGCCTGGACGAGGGGCTTGAGGACCCTCAGGAGTTGGGGCCCTTTGGCTCTGAGGCCTGGTCTCAGTCCAGAGTGGTTTATAGCCTTGGGGGATGGAATCTTCGCTGTCGCTCTTGGAGTGACGGTAGGGAGGTCACCCTTGTCTCTGGACCTCAGTTTCCTCATTGGTCATACAGCTTCCAGGGATGCTGTGGGTTAGGGAAGGTGGCTGGCCCGCTTTAACTTGCGGTGTCTGGGGGAGGGGTCAACAGTCATTGTTACCGTTAGCCGAGGAGGACATTGGACTCAGGGGACACTAAGGAGGTGGTGGGGGCAGAGGAAGCAGCTCTGGGGCTCAGGAGCCCAGGGACAAGACAGAGCGCTCCTGGAGGGCTGTGGGTCTCCAGGGTGGCTGGGAACTGGGTGCACCCACCTTAGTCAGGCATGGCGCCCCGTGGAGATGAGACAGTTCCCGGGATGGGAGGAGGAAGCGCTGTGGCAGCCAGGACAGACCCATTTTGGTTTCTGGTTGGTGACATCCATCTCCTGGGAGAGGTTGTCAGTGCCTTTCCTTTCCGTCCATTGCCCTGTGGCTGGGTACCTCGTTAGCTACTTGCCTTTGGCTGCTCTCCCCTGAACAGCCTCCTTTGGGGAACCCCAGGTCTCACGGGGGAGAGACAGCCTTTGCCCCATTCCGATGGGACAGATAGGGTCCCAGGATTTAGTTCCCAGGAAGCCCCCCCCCATTCTGGGGGAGGCAGCACAGCCCCTGCCTTCAGTCAGCCCCCAGTCATTGGGGGGGGGGATAGATTCCCCTGCTCGTGGGGAGCACGCCTGCCTTCCACATCCTGTCCTCCCTGGCTCGGGGAGCACACGGTGGGGAGGGTGGTTAAACATGGGCTGAGGTCAGGTATGTGTGTGAAGCTTCACGCACTGGGGTTGGGAGGGGGTGTTGGGGGGGGGAGGAGTGGGGCACAGAACAGAGCGATTCCGGTGGCGATTGCCCTCGGCCAGGAGACAGGCAAGTGGCGTCAGGCACAGGGCAGAGCAGGGAGGGGGTTCCAGCAGCGGGCAGCAGGCAGGCAGGCAGCACGATTCAGGGGCAAGTCTGGACCAGCCGGTGGGGGGACTTAGTCAGGGGTGCGGTGACAGCAAAG
This sequence comes from Prionailurus viverrinus, assembly GCF_022837055.1. Taxonomy (NCBI): domain Eukaryota; kingdom Metazoa; phylum Chordata; class Mammalia; order Carnivora; family Felidae; genus Prionailurus; species Prionailurus viverrinus. Next base: position 7,661,004 of record NW_025927605.1, read on the forward strand.
AGAGGTGGTGGCTGTGGGAGGGGTAGGCTCTCCCTTCCCAGGCGTTCACGCATTCCTCCCAGATACCACCCTACTTTCCCAGCCAGCCTGAAGGAAGAGGGTGCCCCTGAGGGCTGTGTTTATCCCTGCCCCTCTTCCCTTCTCTGAGTTTCTGAAGGGTTAAGTGTCAGCTTGGAACAGAAGGAACATTTCAGGAAATGGAATCGGATTGTGGTTTGGTCACCCCCCCCTCCCCCCCAGTGCATTGTACTTTCTTGCATATACATTTCAGGTGTCAACATGGTGACTCACTCAGCCTTGGGGCAGAAGGACACCCCCCCCTTCACCCCCTTGTTCCAGTGAAATTTGGATTTAGGAGTAACCTGCTCCCTCTTTCCACCCCCAAGTCTGACAGCTCCCATTCCGGAAATGGCTGTCAGGGCTTGCCAGGGGCTTAGCGGGTTGGAATGCTGGTGGACATGGCCACATCTGGATTTCATCCTGCTGTCCTCCCCCCACCCCCGCTAGAGGGGATCAGAGAGATGAGGAGAAAGTGCCCTGGACAGCCCCGTCTTAGCCCGGTCTGTCCCCTTCATGCCACTATCAACCGGTCCCATTTGAGATTTCTCGAATCTCTGTGATGGCCTGATTCACCAACACCCCCCACCCCCCACACACACCCCCCGCCAAAACCTTCAGCCTCTGGAGTGGGGTGGGTCCTAGCCAAGTTGTATCTCAGCCTCAGGGCTCAGGCTGCCCCGCCAGTTTGCCCAGTCTCCTCGAAGGGCAAGAGAAGACCCTCCCCAGTCCCAACACCCTGTCTGGGGCTGCCGAAGGACAGGGCCGTGTCTCTTCCACTTCCCGCCCTCCCCCCTCCCCGGACCGAGCTAGGGGAGGGGGACGATGGGGCAACAGATGGCAACCCCCTCCCTAATGCCAGCCAGATGGATTCCAGATTCACATCTGGGGGCCTTACCCCTCAGAAGGTGCTGAAAATGGGGGCCTTTGAACCGTCCACATCTTGAGCCAAGGAGGCCCAAGGGACCAGTGGGCAGCCTCAGCTCCGACTTGGGTGGGCAAACTGGGGGCTGGGGGGGGGGGCAGAGCCAGGGAGCGAAGTGCCTCTCCTTCACCCCGCTGGCATGTTCTGTCTGGTTTCCCTCCGTGCCCCAGGCGTAGGAAGCGAGGACGGATAGGGTAGGCAACTCTGCCCAGACAGGTACCCCCCGGGCGGTCTGGAGCCCACAGCCCCCGGTCCTGGCCCTGGCTGGGTGGCAGAATGGAAAATCCCACCCACTAGTGCCCGGAGGTGCCAAGTCCCCTGTCAGGGAGGCTGGCAGTGCCCTGCTGGCATGTTCGGGCCAGGTGGGGGGCAAGGCGCCCCCCGCCCCCCGGCAGCGGGCAGTATCTTCTTTGTAGGTTTTTTCTCCACCAACAGTCTGCTTCTGCCCAGGGAAGGGGTGGGCTACCCAACACCATCTTCTCTGGGTGGCGAGATCAGAAGGTTTGGTTTGGGGGCCGCACAGGGCAGGAAACGGAGGCTAGCCACTGGGCGGTTTAAGGACTGGCCGGAGGGGAACAAACCAGCTGGGCACCCCCTCCCCTGCCCAAGCTGAAAGCTAGGACATCAGAGACCGGGAGGGAGGCTGAGTGCCAGCTCCTGGGGAGGTGGTTTGCAGGGAGGTATCTCTCTATCCAGGCCTGGGTATCTTCATCCTTCCCAAGGACCGGGATGACTGGGGCACTGGGACCAACTGGGACCGGAGACGTTCCAACATTTCCCCAGCGGGCTTCCCGCTAGAAGCTTCCTGGCGCTCACTCTCTCTTCTTTGTGTGTTTACCTCCCTGCCAGGCTTTTGGGTACCCAGGGCAGGCAAAATAGATTCCTAGGACCGCGGCTACAGCTCAGATGGACGGGCGCCTAGAGATTATCTCTCTTAATATCCCCCTTCTAGAGATGGGGGAATTGAGGTCCTGAGCGGTGTGTGCAGAGTCCCATAGTAAGTCAGTGACAGAGCTGAAGGGGACCCCGGTCTGTCTTCTCCACCGTCATGACTCATACGCACGATGTCAGCTCTCACCCCTGTGTGCAGCTGGGCACCCTAGCACTTGGAGCCCGGCCAGGGCTGGGGAAGAAGTGGAGGGGAGGGGTGTGGGTGGGGGGACGGGCCCTCACTCCTGTAGTTCCTTCTCCCAGAGATCCCTGGCCGTTGGATTACTCGGTCTACACCTTCGGAGGGCTCGGACAGCACCGTCCCCAGCACGGAGGAGCCAGAGGTACCTCCAGAGCAAGACCTCATAGCCAGCACGGTGGCAGATGTGGTGACCACAGTGATGGGCAGCTCTCAGCCCGTAGTGACCCGAGGCACCGCCGACAACCTCATCCCTGTCTATTGTTCCATCCTGGCCGCTGTGGTTGTGGGCCTGGTGGCCTACATTGCCTTCAAGAGGTGAGAGAGGGGATGGGGGAAAAGAGCCGGGTCTTTGCTCTCAAGTAGGGCTTAACTGTGACCTTGACCTCAAAATTCATCCCCTTTTTTTTTTTAATTTTTAAAAAAATTTTTTTTAATGTCTATTTATTTTTGAGAGAGACAGACAGAATGCGAATGGGTTGGGACAGAGAGAGAGGGAGACGAATCTGAAACAGGCTCCAGGCTCTGAGCTGTCAGCACAGAGCCCGACGTGGGGCTCGAACTCACGAGCTGCGAGATCATGACCTGAGCTGAAGTCGGACGCTCAACCGACTAAGCTACCCAGGCGCCCCTTCATCCCCTTTTTATTTTTTTTTTATTTTATTGTATTTTTTTTTAATGTTTTATTTATTTTTGAGACAGAGCGAGACAGAGCATGAAGGGGGGAGGGTCAGAGAGAGGGAGACACAGAATCGGAAACAGGCTCCAGGCTCCGAGCCATCAGCCCAGAGCCCGACGCGGGGCTCGAACTCACGGACTGTGAGATCGTGACCTGAGCTGAAGTCGGACGCTCAACCGACTGAGCCACCCAGGCGCCCCCATCCCCTTTTTAAACTCAACCCCAAACCATGGTCATCGTCACCAGCAGCTGCCCCATGCCAGGGTGTGGCAGGTCAGCAGGACGCAGGCAGGGGACGGTCTCTGACCTGTTCTGCCACCGGCCCCACCCCCCCTCCCATGCCGCTCCCCTCCCTGACTCCCCAGGCCCCCGCTGCACACAGAGTTTTCTTCACCAGCCACCTGTGCCTCATCCCTCAAACCCCATTTACCCACAGTCACCTGTGTGTGCCTGTGTCTCTTCCTTCCCGTGGCACACCTGGGAAGTTGTGGCACCCACACCCAGAAATTCAGGATGTGCAAGCACTTCTGGAAAGTGCTTGAAAGGTTTAAGTGCATTTTCCATTCGTGGAAAAAAAAAAAATCATCCAAGGAATACATGCTTGTTTGGGTAAATGCAATACAAGGCCAAGGTCTTGTAAAGGAAAAAAGTAAAAGCTTTCTTTTATCTCCTCAAGTCCCACCTCTCTCCTCATTGGAATCTGTTTGGAATGGATCCTTTCCAACCGTTTTGTGTGCCTTTGTAAACACACGTATGGGAAACTTTTTATAGTTATGTGTAAACACGCAGAGGGTTTTTTGGGGTTTTTTTTTTTGTTTTTTTTAGGGATCAGCGGGATCACACTATACATGCACCACAACTTACGTTTTCACTTAATCTCCCTTGGGAGAGCTTTTCGCGGGACATAGGGATTATCTGATTGCTGGTAACCACTCATTCGGCGTATGCGTGGATCATAATTTAGTGGAACAGTCTTCTATTGATCCACCATCCATTCCATGAACGTTCTTTAAATTTTTTTTAACGTTTATTTATTTTTGAGAGAGAGAGAGAGAGAGACAGACAGAGCGCAAGTGGGGGAGGGGCAGAGAGAGAGGGAGACACAGAATCCGAAGCAGGCTCCAGGCTCCGAGCTGCCAGCCCAGAGCCTGAGGCAGGGCTCGAAGCCATGAACTGCGAGCCCATGACCTGAGCTGAAGTCGGACGCTCGACCGACTGAGCCGCCCAGGTGCCCCTCCATGAACGTGCGTTGGACGTTGGCGCTTTCAGTGCGAGGCCGGTGGGGGCAGGGAGGTGGGGGGGGGTGAACATGGAGAGAAAGGAGAACCTTAGGTACCATGGTGGGGGGGTTGTAGCTGGGTACCTACCGTGGCCCCGGCCCCACGCATCAGAGCACAGATCCCTTAGCCGCCCGGCCAGTGTGGCCCCTCACCCGCTGACACTGGGCCCGTCCTCTGGCTCCAGGTGGAACAGCTGCAAACAGGACAAGCAAGGCGCCAACAGCCGGCCCGTGAACCAGACGCCCCCGCCCGAGGGAGAAAAGCTCCACAGTGACAGTGGCATCTCTGTGGACAGCCAGAGCCTGCATGACCAGCAGTCCCACACGCAGACGGCCGCCGGCCAGGGTGAGCGGTGAGGCTGGGCGGGGTGAGGCCGGGAGGAAGGTTAGACCGCAGGAAGGACCGCCCGAGGGGCTGGTTCCCAGGGAGCAGGGCCTCTGCGGAGGACAGGACACGCGGGTAAGAGAGGTCTTTCCAGTGGAGAGATGTGGGAGATGGGAGCTTTGACAGACTGGAGCATCCAGACTCATCAAGCTAATTGTCCCTCCTAGGGCTAATTACTCCCCAAAGTGGCTGCAATTAGCCTCCTGCTCCAGACTTCTGGGGAACACGTAGTTAATTATGGACCCTAATTAGTGGCCCAGAGCCCAGCTCCAAGATATTTGCTGCAGTTGAGTCTGGGGCTAAGCCCTGTCCCGGCTCATCGTCGAGGGGCAGGGACGGGGTTACACGGTGGGGTTGGTGCCGAAGCTGTGGGGCGACAGGGGAGGTGAGTCCGCACCCCTGGGCCCCTCCGCAGCCCTGCCCCACCCCCCTCCATCCAGGACCTCATCTTGGACTCCTCTGCCTCTAGGCCCTTGGGGCTTCCCTACATTGGGAGGAGAAATGCCTCAGCCCTTCTTGGGTCTTACTCCAGGTCCCCCATGCCCACTGGGGAAAAGGGGGTCTGGAGGGTAGCCCCTGACTCCCCCCCTACCCCCACCCCCACCCCGGGTTCTTGGCAGCCCTCAAGGGGGACGGAGGTCTCTACAGCAGCCTGCCATCAGCCAAGCGGGAGGAGGTAGAGAAACTGCTCAACGGCTCTGCGGGGGACACGTGGAGGCACCTGGCGGGCGAGCTGGGTTACCAGCCTGAGCACATAGACTCCTTCACCCGCGAGGCCTGCCCAGCCCGGGCCCTGCTCGCCAGCTGGGCCGCCCAGGACAGCGCGACGCTCGACGCCCTCCTGGCCGCCCTGCGCCGCATCCAGCGGGCCGACATCGTCGAGAGCCTGTGCAGCGAGTCCACGGCCACGTCCCCGGTGTGAGCCGACCCGGAGCCCCCCCGCCCTGCCCCCACATTCCGACGACTGATGCTCCAGCCAACCCCTACGGGCCAGCGTCAGAGCTGAGCTCCTCTGGGCAGGGCCTCGGAGCCCGGACCCCTCCGCCACAGCCCTGTCCTTGCTCCCGTGGGGCCCCCCTCGCTTCTGCTCACTCTCTCCAGTGCCAGAAGTGCCCCTGCCGCCTCTCCCGCCCTGCCCCTGCTCGTCACCTCTCAAACCTTCTGCTCCCTTCTTCTCCTGGCACTTCTATAGGTGGGCCAGTCCCCCCCCCCCCCCGCTGCCCCGCCGCCCCCGACCTCGACCTCAGCAGGTGTCGGGCCTGGGGGGCTGACACCAAGGACGGTGTTGGGGGTGATGACAAAGCCCCAGAGACTCAAAGGGAGAGACTGAGGAACCAGAGCCATGGGCTCTACACTGTGAACTTGGGGAATGAGGGACCATCATTGTGGCCTACATCCTCCCTCAGCCCCCTCACTCCCCTCTCTGGCCCAAGACGAAGATGGTCAGAGGCTTGTTAGAGCTGGAAGGGGGGTTTTGAAATCTGGTCCGCCCCCACCCCTTGTTTTTTATACAGGACAGTCGGGCCCAGAGAGGGAGTGGCTTGTCCAAAGCGCCCCAGCAATGGAGAGGCCAAATGTGGGCTGCCCCCCCCCTCTCTGAATTAGGGGGTGTGGCCCTCAGGTTTACGTGAGCCTGAGAGCCGGGGGCAGGCGACCCTCTGGGAAATGTCTCAAAGCCAAATGCAGCCTGCCCTCCACCATCTCCAGGCCCGTCCAACCCCCGTGGAGATGGGATGCTGTGCCCAAGGCCTGGCCCGTTGATCCGTCTCGATCAGTGATGGATTTGACCGAGCGTGCTTTGGGGTTTGTGCTTCCCTTTGCTGATCCCCCGCTCAGGCACGTCCGTGTGGCACCCGTGGTGCGGCCCAGCCTGCCGGGTGCCCTCCATGCGGGCACAGACCAAAGCCAACGGAGGCAGTGTCTTCTAGAGCCGGCCCCGGGGGCCAGGGACTAAGGACCCCCCCACCTGCAACAAACAGATACAGAGACACAGAGAGGATGAGAAATCCCGCTTTTCTCCACAAGTTCTTTCCCTTGGGCCGGGGCCGGCTCCTGCCCAGGGCAGCTGCCAGAGAAGCACGGGGAGGGGGGAATTGGGAGTCAGCTTGCTCTGTTCCCTCGCCCCTGGTCTGGCGGGCCAAAGACAGCTGAGGCCCGAGCTGGAGCTGGCGTCTGCCTTCCGAGGGCCTGCACGCGGAGGAATGCACCCCCATCCTCCCCTTTCCTGCAAGTGTGGGTTTGGCTGGGCTCCGAAGGTTGCAGTGGAGAAGAGTGGACCCGGGTGGGAATGCAGCAAGAAGGAACAGAGGCCGCCTGCGGCCCCGCACAGGGCCTCTCCCGAGTTCAAAGGACCCCGCAAAGGACTGTTCCCTAGCTTGGTGCCAGAAAGGGGCCACGAGGTCTCTTGAGGTCCCTCCTGGCCTGTTCCGTTTTGCTTGATGTTGGAATAAGTGTGGCGCCCCCTCTATTTAGCATGAACGAGCCCCCACCACCCATCCCCGAGCCCCAGGCAGGCTGTGCGCTGACAGGCACCCCTGTGCCGCCCAGGGTTCTCCCGACTCCGTGTAAGGGACTGGGGGCATTGTAAGTAGATGGCATTTCTCCGACCTCAACCTGATGGGAGGAGGAAACTCACCTGCTGGCCCCTCACCTGTGCACCTGGAGAGCGGGACAGAATCTGAGTGTATTTATTTTCCTCCCCAGCAGCTGGGGAGGGGGTTGGGGTACCGCAAGTATGTTTTAGCATGTGTTTGGTTCTGGGGCCCCTCCTGCCTTGCCTCCCTTTGGGCTGAGATGAAACCCTTTCGCCCTTCTCCGCGCCCCCCCCTCCCCCCCCCCCCGCCAACCTCCGCCACCAGCTGGGGGCTGTGAGCTCCAGACTCCCTGTCCTGTCCCCCTTGCATCCTGTGTAATCATTTCTTGGGCCTTCCTAAACCTACACATAAAACATAAATGATGAGCATTAAATAGCAAAGAAAGAAAAACCGCGCCAAGAGATTTTTCTGGAAACGCACGTGATCTGAGCCAGTGGGGGCTGCATGTGCGGCGGGGACCTGGGTATCCTTTCTCATCGCGTGAGCTCCTGTCCTATGGTTCCCGCCACCCCCTCCCCCGAAACGGGGACTTTTCGCAGAAATCAGGCAAATTCACATGGGTAGCCACGGAGTAAATTTAAGTGGGACAGGGAAGGAGTGGGGGCCCTTTGCCCCCAGATTTGGGAGAGGAAAAGTGAAAACAGCCACGCAGGAAGCTCGACCGCTGTGAACTTGACCAGATGTCAGAAGTGAAAGTGACCACAAGGGAGCCAGAGGCTTGCGGGGGGGGGGGAGCGGGCGAGGTCACCACCCCGCAGCTCCCAGCCACCCACGTGGCCTGGGAGACACACACTCACACCCACACACATGCACATACACAGGGTCTGGCTCCAGATGGCCTGGCAGGAGCCGGGGCTGTTTGGCCTGCAGTTAGGCAGACCCCTCCCTTGGCGGCTCTCCGGGGCAGGTCCTAACCTCGGCTCCTGGCAGCCTGGCTCCGAGCTGTGCCTGGCCCAGGAGCTGCAGGGCCTGCGCTCCTTGCCGAGGCTGGCCCGGGAGCAGGTCAGAGCTGCTTGGCCTCTGCTGGTCACTTGGCCAGGTCTTCCGGCGGGGCTGGCTTGTGGTTGCTGGGGAGGGCCACGGGAGGCTTGCTGTTCCCAGAAAGGACAGCAAACAAGCCTTCCTGGTCTCGAGATCCTGGCTGGGGCAGCCGAGTAGAGGGGTGGAGGTGGGGGGAGGCCGTCTTCCATTCCCACCCCCAGCCTGTGAGGGCCGTGGGGAGGGCATGTGGAAAGGGGTGGCTCTGAGTAGGTAAGAGGATTGGTCCCGGTGCTTGGATAACCCCCAGGGTGATGGGGGAGACCGTCTCTGTCTCAAGGGAGCCTCTTCTCGTCTGCTGGAGAGAACACAATCCAAGACTTTGGGTGCCTCTAATCTGATGAGGGAGGCACAATTCCTGTCCTAACAGAGCCCCATTCTGACGGCGGCGGGGCGGGGGGGGGGGGGGGAGGGTGGGAAATGCCTCTAATTTGGTGGGGGGAGAGCCAGATGCTGCCCACGGGAACAAGGGAGAAGGCAGAGAGGCCTTGCGTGATGTGCAGAGCCGTGAGTGGGGGCGCCCCAGCCCAGACCCACCCCTACCAGGGGTTAGGGAAGACTTGCCAGAAAAGGGACATTGAAGCGACCTTGCGTGGAGTCAACAAGCTGGGGGCGGAGAGTATTCCTGGCAGAGGGACGCAGCTCAGCCAAGGCCCAGAGCACATAGGATTGGGGAGTGGGGAGGAAGCTGGCCTAGGCTCCCCGGGTATAGGAGCAGGGAGCCTTACAGACATCATACCAGACATTTGCACCCTCTCCCTCAGCAATTGTGGAGAAACCCTCTCTGCCCTCCACCTAACCTCCATCCCTCCTTCTCTAATCCCCCCCCAGGCCGCAAGGGTAAAAACGCTTCATCAGCTTCCCATCTTTAATGTCGCCCTCAGAGGGCTGTGTGAGGCCTCTGCCGACTCCCCCAGATTCACTGCCTTCTGTGTTCTCCCAAACCAGCCTTTTTACAATTCTTCAAGCTTCAATGTTCCCTTTAGCCACAGGGCCTTTGCACATGCTGTCCTTTCTGTCTGGAACCCTTTCTCCTTTCCTAAGTTACTTCGCAGTCCAGCGCTTCCCCGGGGAAGCTCTCACGTACTCTGGACACAAATCAGGTTTCTTGATTCCACGTCCAGAGGACATCGTCTTCCATTCCTTTTCTTCAGAACTCTTTGCGATCGGGCACCATCTGAGTGATTTTTTGATTATTGTAAATGCCAGGAATCCAGAGACAGGGTCTGGTTTTGCTCACCTTCTAATCTTCAGCACCTCGCCTGGCATATAGCTGGCACCCAATAAAAATGTGTTGGATAAATGAATGAATGAAATGTGCTCTAAAACAGCCCTGTCCAATAGAAATATTGGGACATACGGGATTTTTAAAAATTTTCTAGTAGCCACATTACAAGAGTGAAAAGCACCGGGTGAAATGAACTTTAGCCCAATATAACCAAAGCATTATTTCACCATATAATCAATATTTTTAAATTATTAATGAAACAGGATACTTTTTTTTTCCCCCTTACTTGGTTTTCAAAATTCGGTGTGTATTTTCTTCTTACAGCATACCTCAGTTTGGACTAGCCCCGTTACAAGTGCTCGTAGCTGTATGTGGCTAGTGGTTATTACGCTGGGCAGCTCAGCTTTAGAGAGCCATACCCCCCAGAGTAGGGATGCGTTTGGAACCCCCAGTGGGCTCAGGGGACAGATAGATGCTTCTTCTTGTGTCATCAGTATCCTCAGGCCTGAAGCCTAGGGCTCCCCCCTCCCACCCCCGCTGCCCATCCCCATGGCCTCTCTGTTCTCTGCTCAGGCTGGGAAACCTCCCTTTATCTCTTTCATTCTCTGGGCTGGAGGATGAGACCCCTCATCTTTGCCCACCCATCGGGGCCCCTTGTCTTCCCCCAGTGCCTCCTTCCTCTCTTTTCCACGAAGCTGAGATCAGATTAGAACCATGTGAAAGGCCTCTTCATCCAGTGGGGAGGGGTGTGGTGGGGCCACAGAGCCCATAGCCCAGTGCTCCAGGGGGCTGGGCCAGAGCTGGGGTCAGGAGAAGACATTTCCCATGATGCTCCAGGCTGGCGGCGGGGGGGGGGGGGGGGGTTCTGCTGACCATATGCCTGGGGGAGGCGGCTCCTCTGATAATGCAAAGCAGATTCCCCTCCAGCTTGGTGGCAGCTGGTGGGCAGAAGGCCAGGGGACAAGACTGAGCCCCCCGGGCTTCTGGGGCATAGAAGAACAGAGGCAAGAGGGGGACCTGCCCCCTCTTTTCTGACTTCCCCCAACACCCCTGCCCTCCTGCCGACCCTCCCAGCTACACCAGGCTCCCTGCAGCAATCTGCCTGCCCGGCCCTGCCCCAGCCTCCAGAGCCCTCTCCAGCCCCAGCAAAGCCCCCTAGTTGTCAGCACATGCCCAGGCCAGTCTCTGGGGCAGCACCTTCATCATATAGGCACCCGGTTGTCCCCCTGGGGGAGACGCTGAGAAGCTCTCTGCGTCCCTGCGGGCAGGGGGAGTCCTCCCAGGCCCCACTGAAAGTTAGGGCTTTGCACAGGACTCCCCATTTCCACACCCCATTTCTATCTGCTCCAGTCCCCCAACCGTGTTAGAGGATGCCAGGAACGTTCTCCTAGGGCTCTTTCATGGAAGAATACTCAGGACCAGTCCAACCCTCACCCCCCCCAGCCCTCCCAGGGCACTGCGTGCGTCCAGCCCTCTTTCCACAGCATCCGGGCACATCCCAATCCCTGTGCTTCCTTCCCGGCAATCCCTGCTCCCGGCTGCTTCCAGCAACATTCCCAAAGGGCTCCTGGGAAAGGTAGAATCGGGTCTCCTCCCTGCTCTGGTGCTCTCTTTGGAAAAGTCTGGGAATACTCCCACCCCCCCTCCCATATTCTAGTGACTCATAGAAGCCGGTCGTCCTTCTGCCTGACGCCCCCCTGAGAAGTCCGCAACGTTCTCTGGCCTGGGCTTGGGGCTCAGTGTCCACATTCCAGGGGCCCAGCCCTACCCCGAGGCCTAAGGCTTCCATCAACAGTCCAGATGGTTCTCATTCCACTCCTACGGACCTTGGGATGGCAGCAGTCCTCACCGGATGTGCGGGCCAGGGGCACGGAGCAGCCACGCTTCCATTGGTCAACCTCGGAGCCGAGGGAGGTCACACGATGACCTCCTGGAAGGTGGTGCTGACGGCCGGGAAGCCAGCCACCTGGGATCTCCCCTCTCCTCACCCCGGGTACCAGTTCAGATTCTCTGTGTTGCAAGAGGGCGAAAACCCCGCCCCGGGTGGTTTAAGGGAATGCACGGTCCATCCGAAGTCAAAGGTCCTGGGGTAGGGCCGGCTCTAGGCACAGCTTGACTCAGAGGCTCCAATGGCATCCCAGGGCCTAGCTTCTCTGTCTCTATCTCTTGCCTTCACTTCCTTCCCCAGACGATTCCCTGGTGGTGAGGCGATGGCTGCACAGCTTCAGGTCCGTGGCAATGAGAACATGCCTCCGTTCTAGAAGCTCTGTGAAAGTCTCCAGGCATCCTTGGTTCTAACTGGCCTATCCCTGTGGCCGTGGAATGGCCACCACTGACGGGCTACGGTGGAGGTCACACGCCCCACCCCCGAGGCAAGAGGGTCGCCCCACTTGAAGCATGGGGACCGAGAGTGAGGGACATTGAGGTACAGTTACCCAAAGGGGGCCCGAAAGGACAAACGTAGCCCCCATCCTAGACCAACATTTGAGTTCCTTCCTCCTCACCAGGCAACCCGAGCGAGACCGCACCCCCAGACCCAAGTGGTTCTTTCTAGTAAGAATCGCCGTGAAACACCACGGGCGTCAAGATTCGAGGGCCACCAAGAGGCACTGGGGTTCTGAAGATGGAGGGAGTCCTCGTGGCTGCAGGAACCCGAGGAGGATCCCCTGCAGAGACCCGAGCCTTGAACCATGGTCCGGATTCGGATCGTGGGGGATGGGGGAGAAAAGGTGAGAAGAATGTTCCAGGCAGAGGAACCGGGTGGAACAAAGACAAAAGAATGAAGGACAGGGAGGAGTCCCCTTTGACCGGCATGAATAACAGTGGCAATAAGGTGAAAATCGGCCCGGGTCTAGAGGGGACCCCAATGCCGGGCTGGGGAATTTGGACTGACCGGGGAGCTACCGGAGTTATCTAAGCAGGAGAGTGTTCTGGAAGGACAGGCAGGAAGCCCAGCTGGGAGGCTGGTGCTTCAGGCAAGAAAACCAGCAGTGGGGAGGAAGAGAGGGAAGCAACTCAGGAAATATTAAGGAGGGGGGAATGAGCCGGCTCTGGCACCGGATCAGATGGGAAACGGCACAGTGGAGAGGAGTCTACACGACTCCCGGTCTCCGGCTGTGACCGCCAAGGGCATGATGGTGCTGTTCGTAGAGTCGGGAGCCCTGGAGGAGGAGCGGGCTTTCACTCACTGTTAAGTGTGCAGGAGGAACAGGTGATCCCCGATGCCAGAACTGCGGGGACGCCTGGGAGGGAGGGGGCTGGGATGAGCCTCTGGGCTGGAGGAGGGGGTGCAGGAGACAGATGGCAGTGGCCCAAGGAAAAGGTGGCAGGTGAGACAAGGGAGCTCGCGTATAAGTCTCCTAGAAGCTTTGCTGGGAGATGGGGTTTGCCTGGAGGAAGGAGGGGATCTCCATGGTCAAGGAGGGCTGACCTTGAGCCATCCCTCTCCTCTTGGACTCCCTCTTGGGCCCGGCTCCATCAGCCCAGCCCCTCTGTGTGATATTCCACACCCTCGACAGTCCAGGCCAGCGAAGGGGACTGCGCTGTGGTCCTCGGGGCCCTCCCCGTCTCGTCCCCCACCCGCGCCAGGATCACGTCAGATTCATGCAGAAGCCACCTGGACAGCTCTGGGCACCAAGTCCCGCCTCTTCCTGGGGCCACACACGGGCTGAGCACGTGCCCACAGAGTGCCACACGCCTATCAGGCTGAGACCTGCCTCACGCCTCTCCAAGGAGGCTGCCAGAAACCCCGGGGCAAGACAACCCCCCGAACAGTGACTCAGGCGAGGGGGGGGCCTGGGGCGGGAAGGCTGCCTCCAGGCCAGATTGTGGCACCCCCACCCCCACCCTGCCCACAATACCAGGTGCAGGCTGCTCAAGGGACGAGGGGGGCAGGGAGGGTGCCAGGGGTGGGGGCTTAGCTCCCAATCTGGGAGCATGCTTCCCTTAACAGCAGGCAAGCCGGCACGGCAGACTGGCATGGAAGCCGTTTCAGACAGACCCGCACTTGGAGCAGGTGCCCCGATGCCCGGCAACCCTCCGTCAGCAGAGTCTCCGTCGAGGAAGGGCTGGGGCAAGGGGCAGGGCTGGGGAGGCAGGGAGCCGGGAGCGGGGACTGGAATTCAGACAAAAGGATGGAGGGTGAAAATAAGACGACCCCATTCAAATACTGCCGAAGTCTCGTTCCCCTTCTAGAATCCCCTGCCCCCCTCCCGCAGAGTGGCAGGGACAGCTGGAACCCACCAGGGGAAGAAGAAAGGGGATCCCAGTTCAGAGCCCGGTGTCTTAACCTCGATGCCGCCACCGCCACCCCCTCCCCTCTGCTCCCAGCCCCCCACCCAGGCGGCAGGAGGCTGGCGCCACGGGGAGCCTGGCACAGAGCCACATAGGCCAGGCCTGGTGGAGGGGGCAAGAAGACCACCGTGGCCAGCCTGCAACCCTGTGCCCGGACCCCTCTGCGCGTCCTCAGCTGCCCACCACTCTGCCCGTCCGGGACCTCAATCTGGGGTTCAGCTGAGTCTGCCGTTTCAAGACATCCCGGTCCTCCGTCTTCCCTGGGCTCTTGCTGGATCCCCCTGGGCAGCCCCACAGGGACCGTCCCTGGACCCCTAAAATGAAGGCTCCACGGCCCTGCCAGAACACTCCTCCCACCCTTCCTGCTGGGTGTTTCGCCTCCATCCCCCAAGGGACGCAAGTAGAAAGAGCGTAAGGTTTAGAGTCACGCCGTGCTCGGTTCAAACCCCAGCCTTGCTGCTTCCTAGCTCTGGGGTCTCAGGCCAGGTGACGCGTGTCCTGGCGAGCCTTTGTTTCTCAGCTGTAAAGTGGGAAGTGACAAAGCTCCCCGGAAGGTGTGCTGTGAAACGTAAAGTTAACATATGGGAGGCTAGAGCTGGCACACCCCGGGGTCACGGTGGATATCTGAGTCGTCGTCACTGATCCCATAGGAACCCCGCCCTGCCTTTCCAGCCTCTCCCCCTGCAGCCAGACGATGTGGCTTGCGTTTCCTGAGGACAGGCCAGACTCCCCATTTGAGGTCTTTCCGGCTGCACCTGCAGCCTGTGGGGCCCCGTCTGTAGCCTCGTCCCTTTTCCAGCTCCTCCAGGAAGCCCTCCCAGATCGGCCTCTCACGTGGCATAGAAAGGGCTCTACTCCGCTTGGCGGGGGGGGGGGGGGGGGGGGTCCTCACTTCACATCTTTTATTAGATTTTTATCTTGATAGCTTTGAAGAACTCTTCTATGAGATTATAAGCTGATTCCTCTCTGCAACCCTTTCCCATCCTTACCATGTTCCCCTTTCTCCAGCACCTGGGCGACCACTAGGTTCTCAAAAGCCCGTGGGAGGCTGATCGCCTCCCTTTTCCCTGGAAGGAGCCCAGCCCATCTCCCTCCGGTCTGCTCGTACCCACTTCCACATGGAGACTTCACACCACCCAGCGAGGACACTGCCACTCCAGGGAAAATCCGAATGGCACTTGGGGTGGGGGGGGGGAGGGGAGAGGAACGGATTAACGCAGGCCAGCCCTGTGATTTAATCCAGCTTGACACGGTTTGGCAAAAGCCATTCACCGTCGTCCCTCTGGCTCCAGCCAGGCCGGCAGCTCTCGCCTTCCCCCGTTCTTGGCTGACGATGTGGAGAAGGAGAAGCCACCCACAGACACCAGCCTGCAAGACAGACATAGCCTGGCCCTCCGGACGGGAGCTGGAAGGAAGGCTGTGGGTGGGGGGTGGGGGGTGGGGGAAGGAAAGTCAGGGGGACGATGGCTGAGTTTGGCCGCAGCTGACACGGGACCGGAGACTAATGCATCAGACACCTGTCTGCTTTCTGGGCTGCTGTCCTCCATCTAACCCCCCACACAACCCCTCTTAGACTTCTGGTAAAGTCCCTTCTGCCTTTCACGCGAACCGTAAGCTCAGGAACAAGGGTCTGGCTCTTACTGATTAGTCCCCCACACCTAGCGTGTGCCTGATGGACAACCATTAGCACAACCGCCCCACTGTACAGATGAGGAAACTGAGGCTCCAGGAGGTCGAGCGACTGTCGCAAGGTCACACCATGGAGATACAGCAGAGGTGGGAACCCGTTTCGAGACCTCGTGACTCTTGTCACAATCCCCTTGGGGCAGGGATCTCCAGGGCAAGATGTTTCTACCCACAGATCCCCGAAGCTCAACGCGTTCTGGAGGATTCTGGGGGCAGAAGCCGGCTCCTTCTGCATGCGCCTGCCCTCGCCAGCATGCACCCCAGGGCTCAACTGACCTCCTAGCTTAGAAGGCCCCGAGCGAGGTCACTCACCACCGACCGGGGGAGCCTGTCTCTTGGTTTCACAGCAAACCTCAACCTCTCCCCATTCGCTTGCTGCCCTGGTTCTGTGGAGAGGACCCAGATGCCCGGGGAAGGCTGCCCAGGGGTCTGGGCCCGAGGTTCCAGTCTGTCCCACACTCTGAGCCATCCCAGTGCAAACAGCACAGCAAAGCTCTGCACGCTCCCTCCTGCCTTAGACCCAACCTCAGCGTCTTCTGTCCTTTAGAGAAGATTTTCCAGCCGTGTAGAGCAACCGCTAAGAAGCCCCCAGACTGATGGGAAAGGCATGATTCTGGTCTCTGGTCACCTCCCCTTCTGATGGCAGAAGCAGGCCCCACATGGAGGACAGCACGGAGACAAAGAGCGCTGGGCATCCTCCCAGGGGTGGCGGGGGAGGCGGGGGGAGGCCGAGGGGAGGCCACGCGGATGGACCGGTCAGCGGCAAAGAAGGGCTGCGTTGGGGGGGAGCGTTTTTGGCCAGGGGAGAGCCCTGGGGGAGAAGGGGAAGCTTGCGTGGGTGGGGGACGGAGGCTGCCTGCCAGGACCAGCAGAGGGAGCTGAGGTGGGGGGGGGGGGGGCGGACCCTGGCCCTGGGGGCCCCAGATCCTGGACTGGGCCCCCGCTGAGAAACCTAAGCCTGGGGGCCCTCCCCCTTCCCCAGGCTCCGGTGCTAAAAAGCCCACGACATTTACGACTTCAGGAGGGTAAAGAGCCTGAGAAAAGAATCGCAGACCATATGGATTTGTTTCCTGGGTTTAAAAAAAAAAATCCCTCTAATTAGGCCGGGAAAAGCCATTGGCCTCTGTCTGGAGGCCCCTGGATTCAATTACGGCCGGCTTCCCCCACTCGCGCCACGACCCTCCCCACGTCCTCCACGCGCGGGGGTCAGGGCTGGGCGTGTTGAGCAGGGCGGCCACAAGGACGTCGGGGAGGACACAAGGTTTGGAGTCATTTCTGATGATTCTGTATTAAATCCCAGCCTGGCACCCCCCGGTCCCCTGCTCCCCCCCACCCCGCAGCCCCCCTGTGTCCCCCCAATTCCCTCCCCCGTTCCAGCCTTCTCCTCCCCCCATCCAGCCCCCGCATCCACTAGGCTCTGGGAAGGCCAAGGTCTTGGGACAGGACCTCCTTGGATTCCCTTCCCTTCTGCCAGGAAAAACTTCTTCGCATTAGAAGAAAAGGAATCATTGAGCGAGTCGAGGGGTGTGATTATGGGAGTTTTCCCAAAAAAATGTTTTAAGAGTTGGTGTAATACCTTTTCCACAATAAATCGAAATAAGCCATGAAAGTCTCTTACTCCTCCACCTGTGCTCTGGATTCTCTCAGAGTCTGTCCCCTTAGTCTATAAACACGCTCCCACTTCCCTCACCCTATAAACACCTTCTCTGAGCCCTGCCGCCCTCCCAGGCCTCTGCCTTCTCACCCTCGCCGGCAAGTTCCAGATTCGGGGAGAAAGCCGTTCACTCCCTTCTCCCACCCCCACCCACTCCCACCCCGGTTGGCCCCCTCCTTGTGGGACCCAGGGGGGCCCCCTGAGACTCACCCTCCGGTCATCTGAGGGCCTCAGCTTGCCTGAGCCACTGTCTCCCCTGTATTGCCCGAACATGGCTACCTGGGCCACCGCCCCAAGGCCAGAGCTTCCGGGTCCCCTTCTGGGCCTGTTCCTCCCTCCCTGTCTTCCCGGCTCATGTGACTTACTGCCACGGTGGCCCCCACGGCTCTCTCACCCCCTCTCTCCTATGCCCGATTTTCTGGTTACCTAAAAATGCCAACATCTCAGACTCGACGCGCTCAAAATGCAACAAGGACTCATTCTTCATCTGCGCTATCCCTCCGTAACCCAAACGGCGAGGACAAAAGTTCTTCCCTTAGTGCTCTCTTCTCTTCTTGTCAATTAAATAAGCTTTGTTTTTTTTTAGAGCAGTTTTAGGTCCGCAGCAAAATTAAGGGGGAAATAGTGGATAAAACTACACGGACCCCTAAAGTCCCCTACATCGTATCCTACATCGTGTCCCCTAAAGTCCGTTATCTACCCTAGAGTTCACCTTCAGTGGGTTTGGACGAATGTGTAATGACACGAAGCCTCCTCTGTAAGTATCAAGAAACTGCCAAATTATCTTCCAGAGTGGCTGTACCGTTTGTGCATCCCACCAGCAGTGACTGAGAGTCCCCGCCACTGCACGTCCCCGCCAGCATTTGGTGCTGGCAGTGCTTTGGGTTGGGGCCGTTCCAATAGGTGGGTAGCGGTATGTCACTATTGTTTTGATTCGCGATTTCCTGATGACATAGGCTGTTGAACATCTTTTCGTATGCTTCCTTGCCATCTGGATAGCTTCTCTGAAGAGGTGTCTGTTCAGGTCTTTTGCCCATTTTTGGATCAGGTTGTTCATTTTCTTATTGTTGACTTTTTAAAAAAAATTTTTTTAACATTTATTTATTTTTGAGACAGAGAGAGAGAGCATGAACAGGGGAGGGGCAGAGAGAGAGGGAGACACGGGATCTGAAACAGGCTCCAGGCTCTGAGCTGTCAGCACAGAGCCCGACGCGGGGCTTGAACCCACGGACCGCGAGATCATGACCTGAGCCGAAGTCGGACACTCCACCGACTGAGCCACCCAGGCGCCCCTTCTTATTGTTGACTTTTAAGAGTTCTTGGTATATTCTGGGCCACAGTTCTTTGTCACATGTGTCCTTTGCAAGTATTTTCTCCCAGTCTGTGGCTGGTCTCCTTGTTCTCCTGACATCGCCTTTCACAGAGCAGAAGTTTTAAATTTATTTAGTTATTTTTTATTTAAAAATTTTTCTTTTAATGTTTTTATTTATTTTGAGAGAGAGAGAGAGACAGAGTGCAAGCAGGGGCAGAGAGAGAGAGAGACACAGAATCTGAAGCAGGCTCCAGGCTTTGAACTGTCAGCACAGAGCCCAACGTGGGACTCAAACCCACAAACCGTGAGATCATGACGTGAGCCGAAGTGGGACACTTCATGGACTGAGGCACCCAGGTCCCCCGGAAGTTTTAAATTTTAATCAAATCCAGCTCATCAATGCTTTCTTTCTTGGGTTGTGCTTTTGGTGTTGTATCTAAAAAGTCATCATTTCATGAAGATGGTGCTGAAGGCAAAGAAGGAAGCCCCTGCCCCTCCCAAACCCGAAGCCAAAGGAAAGGCTTTGAAGGCCAAGGAAGCGGTGCTGAAAGGCGTCCACGGTCATAGAAAAAAGATCTGCACGTCACCTACAGTCTGATGGCCCAAGACACCGCATCTCCAAAGGCAGCCCAAATATCCTGGAAAGACCACCCACAAGAGAAACAAGCTTGGCCACTATGCCATCATCAAGTTCCCCATGACGACCAAGTCACCCATGAAGAAAATGGAAGACAGCAACACACTTGTGTTCATTGCAGATGTCAAGGCCAATAAGCACCAGATGGAACAGGCTGTGAAGAAGCTCTATGACATTGATGTGGCCAAGGTCAACACTCTGATGAGGCCCGATGGAGAAAAGAAGGCCTATATCCGACTGGCTCCTGACTATGATGCCTTGGATGTGGCCGACAAAATTGGGATCACTAAGCTGAGTCCAGTTGGCTAAACCTACATACGCATTTTTTCACTATAAAAAAAAAAAAAGGATAATAAAAAATAAAAAGTCATCAGCGGGGTGCCTGTCTGGCTCAGTTGGTGGAGCATGCAACTCCTGATCTTGGGGTTGTAGGTTCGAGCCCTATGCTGGGTGGAGACATTACTCAAATCTTAGAAAAAGCTAGAAATAAATAAAAAGTCATCACCATACTCAAGGTCAACTAGATTTTCTCCTGTGTTATCTTCTAGGAGTTTTACAGTTTTGCGCTTTACATTTAGATCTTTGATCCACTTTGGGTCAATTTTTGCGAAGCACCTAATAGATTCTGTCTGGATGCAGGTTTTTGCAGGTGGATGTCTACGTTGTTCCAGTACCGTTTGTTGAAAAGGCTCTCTTTCCGCCATTGTGTTGCGTTTGCTCCTTTGTCAAAGATCAATCGACTGTATTCATTTGGCTCCGTTTCTGGGCTCTCTATTCTTTTCCTTCATTTATTTGTCTATTCCTTTGCCAATACCACAGTTGCTTTGATTACTGTGGCTTTATGGTAAGTCTTGAAGACAAGTAGCATGAGCCGTCTGACTTTGTCTTTCTCCTTCAGTACCAAGTTGGCTACTCGGGGGCTTTTGCTTCCCATATTCCATTTTAGAATCATTTTGTCGATAGCCACAAAATAACTTGCTGGTATTTTGATTTAGGGTGACGCTGGATCTGTAGATCAAGTTGGGAAGAATGGAGATCTTGACAAAACTGAGCTCTGTAATCCGTGAGCATGGAATGTCTCTCCATCTATTTAGTGCTGCTTTGATATCTTTCATCAGAGTTCTGTAGCTTTCCTCACAGAGATCTTACACATATGTTGTTAGATTTATATCTAAGCATTTCCTTTGGGGGGATGCTAATATAGATGACAATGTGTTTTTAATTTCATTCATTGCCGGTATATAGGAAAGTGATTGCCTTTTGTATATTAACCTTGTATTCTGCGATTACTTATTAGCTCCGGGACTTTTTATTGTCAACTCTTGCAGATTTTCTTTTTTTTTTTTTTTTCAACGTTTTATTTTATTTTTGGGACAGAGAGAGACAGAGCATGAACGGGGGAGGGGCAGAGAGAGAGAGAGAGGGAGACACAGAATCGGAAACAGGCTCCAGGCTCTGAGCCATCAGCCCAGAGCCTGACGCGGGGCTCGAACTCACGGACCTCGAGATCGTGACCTGGCTGAAGTCGGACGCTTAACCGACTGCGCCACCCAGGCGCCCCCAGATTTTCTGTATAGACGATCATGTCATCTGTGAACAAAGACAGTTTGATTTCTTCCTTTTTTATTTAATTTCTTCCTTCTCAATGCCTTTCCTTTCCTTCTCTTGTCTGACTGCAGTAGCTAGGACTTTCAGGGCAATGTTGAAACACAGTGGCGAGAGAAGCATCCTTGCCTTATTTCTTTTCTTTTTTCTTTTTAAAAAATGCTTATTTGGGGGCGCCTGGGTGGCTCAGTCGGTTAAGCGTCCGACTTCAGCTCAGGTCATGATCTCACGGACCGTGAGTCCGAGCCCCACGTCGGGCTCTGTGCTGACGGCTCAGAGCCTGGAACCTGCTTCTGATTCTGTGTCTCCCTCCCTCTCTGCCCCTCCCCCGTTCATGCTCTGTCTCTGTCTCAAAAATAAATAAACGTTAAAAAAATTTTTTTTAATTAAAAAAAATAATTTTGAGAGAGAGAGAGAGTATGAGAGAGAGCAGGGGAGGGGCAGAGAGAGAAGGAGAGAGAGGATCCCAAGCAAGGTCCATACTGTCAGGGTGGAGCCCGATGCGGGGAATGATCTCATGAGCCATGACATGTGTCTTGACCTGAGCCAAAATCAAGAGTCAGACCCTTAACTGACTGAGCCACCCAGGCGCCCCATCCTTGCTTTATTTCTGATCTTAATGGGAAAGCTTCCAGTTTCTCACCATTAAGTATGATGTTAGCTAGACGTTTTGGTAGATGTTCTTTATCCAGTGGAGGAAGTTCCCCTCTATTCCTAATTTACGGAGAGTTTTTAGCATGAATGGGTGTTGAATTCTGTCAAATGTTTTCTCTGTAACTATTGATATGATCACGTCACTTTTCTTTAGCCTGTTGATGTGATAGATTACACTAATTGATTTTCAAATACTAAACCAGCCTTGCATATCTGAGAGAAATCCTGCTTAGTCACTGTGTATAATTCTCTTTGTACATTGCTGGATTTGATTTGCTAATATTTTTGGAGGATTTTCACACATATGTTCATGAGAGATATTGATCTGTGGTTTTCTTTTCTTGTCATGTCTTTGTCTGATTTACATATTCGGGTAGCGTTGGTCTCATAGAGTGAGTTAGAAAATATTCCCTCATCTTCTATCTTTTGAAAGAGATTGTAGAGCATCGGTATAACGTCTTCCTTCGAAGTTAAAATTCTCCAGTGAGCTCATCTGGGCCCCTGAACCTCTCTGATCTCGGTTTCCTCATCCACAAAATGATGAGAACTGGTTGTCACAGTCATGTTGGATCACAGCCCACCACGTGGCTCTGCAGTGAGTGATATTGACATGGTCAGATGCTATTTTTTGGTTGTCGTTGGTTTTTTTCAAACAAGGATCAACTTTTAGACAAATGACAGGAGACTTGTCTATGGTTACAGCCTAAGAGGGAAATGTTAACGACTTGACGTCAAAAATATAGCTCATAGTGGCTGGAAGGTAGAAAGAGAGGAGAGGGGGTAGGGACCAATGTGGAGAATCAAGAGATCCCATCTTTGGTGGTCTGGACAAAAGATGGCCTCTGTAGTGAGCTGATGTGTGATGACTGATGGTGCGTAGATGAGGAGTGAAGGGCTTGAGAACAGTAGATCATGACCACATTTAGGAGGGAAGGAGAGATTGGGAGGTTGAGAGCCGAATTCTTATCAATCCTAAAAGGCAACCAGTTGATAATGGCTAAAGTTGACAAGTCAAGGAAGAGAAGTAAAATATTTTTAAATAACAGTATACTGGAGTTATCAAGAACTCGTGGTCTCAGTTCAGGTCCTGACCTCTTGGTTTGTGAGTTCGAGCCCTGGATAGTGCAGAGCCTGCTTGGGATTCTCTCTCTCTTTGCTCATGCTCCCCTGCTTGTGCTCTCTCTCTCTCTCTCTCTCTCTCAAAATAAATAAATAGGGGTGGTTGGGTGGCTCAGTCAGTTAAGCATCTGACTTTGGCTCAGGTCATGATCTCGCAGTTTGTGAGTTTGAGCCCCGTGTCGGGCTCTGTGCTGACCGCTCAGAGCCTGGAACCTGCTTCCGATTCTGTGTCTCCCTCGCTCTCTGCCCCTCCCCCCATTCGCACTCTGTCTCTCTCTCTTTCTCTCTCAAAAACAAATAAACATTGGGGCACCTGGGTGGCGCAGTCTGTTAAGCGTCCGACTTCAGCCAGGTCACGATCTCGCGGTCCGGGAGTTCGAGCCCCGCGTCAGGCTCTGGGCTGATGGCTCGGAGCCTGGAGCCTGTTTCCGATTCTGTGTCTCCCTCTCTCTCTGCCCCTCCCCCGTTCATGCTCTGTCTCTCTCTGTCCCAAAAATAAATAAAAAAACGTTGAAAAAAAATTAAAAAAAAACCAAATAAACATTAAATACATAAATAAACAAACTTAAAAAAATTAGAGATAAGAAGGCAATCACCAGAGTATCTAAATAAAAATGGTTCACAAGTTTCCCTGGGGATCGGGACTCCAGATAGGACAAGGAGAAGTTGTTTTTCACTTGAATCCCTTCTGTGCTCTTTAATTTTTCAACTATGTGTATATTACCTGGTGAAAAATGTTTACATAAGTCGTCTCAATTAAAAATTTCAACTGAAGGGTATTTTTAGTTTTCCTTTAAGATCTTTCGTTGATTTATTGACGTGTAACTGACATACAAGAAGCCGCACAGACTCGAGGTGTGCAATTTGGTCGTTCTGACATATGTATACAACCGTACGACCCTCACACTAATATTAATTAAGGCCCACTTTATTCAGATCTCCTTAGTTTTTACCCGATGTTCTTTTTTTTTATTCCAAATTCCCATACAGGTCACCCTATGTAGGAGCCACATCTCCTTAGGCTGTAGCATTTTCTCAGACTTTCCTTGCATCGATGACCTTGACTTTTTTGAGGAGTGCTGGTCAAGTATTTTGTAGAACGTCCCTCCATTGGGATTTCCCTGATTTTTTTTTTTTTTTTTTTTTTTTTTATGATTAGACTAGGGTTATGGATTTGGAGGAAGAAGGGTCAGTTTTAGCGTATCATATCAAGGGTACATGCCGATGACATAACTTTTCACTGTTTATGTGAGCCTCGATCACTCAGCTGAGATCATATTGGTCAGATATTTCCACTGTAGAAATGCCTCTTTCTCTTCACCCCAACTTTCCATATCGGACTCTTTGGAAAGAGCCCACACTTAGAGAATGAGAAACAATTCTCCATCTTGAGGGGGACGTGTATATAAAGTATCTGGATTTCTTCTGCATGGGATATTTGTCCCTTTTCCCCCATTTATTTACTTACTCGGTGATTTATTTCTCTCTGCGTGGACTCACGGACTCTTTCAGTTAGGTGCTGATTTTCCTTTGACATACCGTGATCGTGAGGGTTTTTTTTTTGTGTGTGTGTGTCTCTGTTTCTGTCCGTCTTGTTTGAGCACTTTCTTACCTGTGGCGGCACAAGATTCTCTAGGCCCATCTTGTGTCTTTCTTGCCCGGGTGCGAAACTCAGCCATTGCCCCTGCCCCGGGAACCGCTGGTCCCTTTTGTGGGGAGAATGGGGTTAGAAAGTAACCTCTGGGCACCAAGCGTGCTCATTTCTAAGTTGGTGTGGTTACATCCAGGGGGCTCCCCGTGGACAGAGCAGGCAAGTATATGCACACTAACCCCTGTGGATAGATAGGTCTATAAATAGTTCTAGATGTGACCATTCTGTACCTCTGTGAACCTAAACGGAGAGTAATGTCTCCAACTCTAATGCGTAAATCATCCTATCATTCTCACTTCCTCTCCTTGCTTACTGACACCACTACACAGGGGGGACCCTGGATCTTGCAATCTGCCACCCATTGACCTTGTCCAGTTCCAACACCCCGGCATCAGAATCGTTAACCTGTACCTCTGCGAGAAAGAAGCGTCCGCTAGAGTGCGGTGCTCACGTACGGTTTCTGTTGACTTTAGTCTCGCAGACGCTACTCATTTCCAGAGCCACTCAGAACAGCACCTTTCCTTCCCGTCTCCTTTTGGGGCGTTGCCTCCCACGTTTGTAACAGATTGTTTTGTTACAGGCTGCGCTCTTTCCTGAGATCTCCCAGCCGCCTAAATGATTTTTTTTTTTTGAACGTTTATTTATTTTTGGGACAGAGAGAGACAGAGCATGAACGGGGGAGGGGCAGAGAGAGAGGGAGACACAGAATCGGAAACAGGCTCCAGGCTCCGAGCCATCAGCCCAGAGCCCGACGCGGGGCTCGAACTCACGGACCGCGAGATTGTGACCTGAGCTGAAGTCGGACGCTTAACTGACTGCGCCACCCAGGCGACATGTAGCCTTTTTAGACTGGTCTGTTTGACTTAGAAATATACATTTAAGACTCATCCATATCTTTTCTTTTCTCGCTGAATAATATTCCTCCAGACAGATATATCCCGCTCGTTTACCCATTCACCCTTTGAAACATCTTGATCGTTTCCAGTTCGGGGCAGTTATAAAGCTGCTAAAACATGGATGTGGACATAAAGTTTTCAAGTCAGTTGGGTGAATGCTTCGGAGTGCGACTGCTGGAGCACATACATTTAGCTCTGTAGAAAACTGCCAAATTGTCTTCCGAGGTGGCTGTACCATTTTCATTCCCACCAGCCACGAGCGAGAGTTCCTGTTGCTCCCCGTCCTCCCCAGCAATTGCTGGCGTCGGTTTTCTAAACTGGAGCCATTCTACTAGGCTGCCTTGTTTTTGCTTCAATTTGCAATTCCCTGGTAACATATGAGGTCGAGTATCTTTTCGTATGTTTATTTGCCATCGGTGTATTTTCTTTGAGGGGGGGGAGGCGTCTGTCCAGATTTTTCTGCCCCTTTTTTAATTGGTTTGTTTGTTTTCTTATTGTTGAGCCTTAAGACTTCGTTTGTATACTTTGGATACAAGTCGTTTTTCAGAAACGTGTTTTGCAAATATTTTCTCCCAGTCTGTGGCCTGTCTTTTCATTCTCTTAACAGTGTCTTCAAAAAGAAGATTTTTATTTTGATGAAGCCCAATTTAGCCACTTGCTTTTCCGTGGATCCTGGGTTTGGGGTCATAGCTGAGAAATCTTTGCCTAACCTGAGGTTATGAAATAAATAAGATTCCAGGGCTCCTGGGTGGCTCAGTCAGTTAAGCGTCTGACTTCAGCTCGGGTCGTGATCTTGCAGTTTGTGAGTTTGAGTCCCGCATCGGGCTCTCTGCTGTCAGAACAGAGCCCGCTTCGGATCCTCTGTCTCCCTCTCTCGCTGTCCCTCCCCTACTCGCGCACACTCCCGCTCTCAAAAATAAACAAACATTACAAAAATAACATAAATGCATATGCTATTGATATTAACCCTTCACATTTTGTTAATAAAATTAAAACCACTTTCTCTTCTGTTTTCTCCTAGAAGTGGTGTCATTTTAAGTTTTACCTTAGGCCCATGACAAATTTGACTTTATTTTTGCATATGAGGTGATACATGGGTCAAAGCTTTTTGATTTTTCCTTTTTGTTTGTGTTTGTCTTTGTTTTTGTTTTACATACGATGTTCGCTTGTTCTGGGACCATTTGTTGAAAAGAATGTCCTTTCCCCACTCAGTCGCCTGGGTACATTTGTCAAGAATCAGTGGCCAATGCGTGTGTGGGTTATTTCTGGACTCTATTCTTTTTTTTTTTACTATTAAAAAAATTTTTTTTTAATGTTTTATTTATTTTTGAGACAGAGAGAGACAGAGCATGAACAGGGGAGGGTCAGAGAGAGAGGGAGACACAGAATCTGAAGCAGGCTCCAGGCTCTGAGCTGTCAGCACAGAGCCCGACGCGGGGCTCGAACTCACAGACTGTGAGATCATGACCTGAGCCGAAGTCGGACGCTCAACCGACTGAGCCACCCAGGCGCCCCTCTGGACTCTATTCTGTTCCATTGGTCTATTTGTCTGTCTTTACACCAATACCATATTGCTTGGATTATGGTTTCCTCGCCCATGCGCACTGATCGGTACTCAGCGTAACACTCAAGGGGTCCCCTCTGCAGGTCTGGGGGTGCCCTCTGTGTAGACCTCTCCTCCTGTCAACTCTAGACGCCATGGACCTTCATTTCTGCCCCCAACTCTCACCTTTACCCCTCCTCTCTGGGAGAACCCCCCCCCCACACACATATACACAATGCTGGGGTCCTGCCTCAGTCTCTCTTCCTGGGCCACAGTCCAGAAACCCTCTCTGAGCAGGAAGCTGGGGGTCTTAGGGCCTGGCTCCTTGTTGCCTATCCCTCGAGGATCACTGTCCTTCCTTGCCTGACCTTGTTTCACACATTCTGTCTGGTCGTTTTGGTTGTTTTGAGAGGAAGGGCTAACACAGTCCCTGCGACTCCATCCCGGGCAAAAGCCAAGGGATTTTAAAGTCTCTTCCAGCTTTAAATCTTGCAGTTAATTAAGACTCCCGGCTGATCTCCCTGTGCCACATAGGTCTCCTTGCTAAGTCTAAGGCGACCCTACCAGGGCGCAGGAGGGCAAAGTGGCTCGGACAGGGTGTTTGCGGGGACAGCAAATAGGAAGTAGGAGAGGAGAGAACTCAGGGGAGAGAAAGTCATGTGCCTGGAGAAAGAAAAGAACAGACGATTGGGAGGTGGGACCCAGGGAGGGGCTGAGGCATGAGACCCGGGGTGGGGGGCGTCAGGGAGTCAGCTGGAGCCACAAGCAGGTGCAGGGTGAGGTCACGGCCGAACCTGCTTCTGTCTGACCCAGGAATTCAAACTCTGAACTGCTCGCAACCCTGCCTGCTCTGAGAGCCTGCGAGAAAGATAGAGAAGGAAGAGAGGGTCTTTTATGGTGCCCAGGCCAAGTGACCCGGCCTGAGGCTCGCAGCCCTCCCGGAAGGAGCAGAAAGGGAGGGTGGAACCAGATTTTCCTGAGCCCAGAGATGCTGCTTCCTTCCAGGAGGCTGAGGGGAGCCCCCCCCCCGTTGTCTGAGATCTCACAGGAGTCCAGAGCGCCCACCCAGTGCCCCACGTGGTGCCGAGGGCTGGGGGACAGGGGGTGGCCCATGGTAGATACTTCTTTGTGCCCCTGAAGATTCTGAGGGTGGCCCCATAGCGTCAGCCTGGCAACTGGCCGACTGTGCACCCCACGGAGATTCGGATTCAGTGGGGCCGGGCCTCTGAGCCCCAGGTGATTCCATTGCAGCCGGTGGTCAGGGGTTCCATCTGGGGAAGCGCTGTTCCATGCAGCGGGTATCTTCCACCCAAAAAAGTTGCGGAGAAGGTGGCAGTCCTCATAATCTCAGTCCTCTGGGAGTCCCCCAGGCAGGGGCCCAACAGGGAGTTGAGGTCTGGGGAGAGCACTGGCAGATGTGGAGGGAAGGAGCCCAGGCAGGCAGAGGTAAGCCTGCCCGCATCCCTTTCAAGTCCCTTGAACCCTGGACTCCCTCCCATCCCAGATGTTATCTCTGGGTGCCTGTCCCTGGGTAGAGCTTTCTCTGGGGCACCTCGGGATCCCCCGGGGCAGGAGAAGAAGGCAGATCAAAGGGCAGGCGCCCTGACAAGGGAATCTGAGAGGCTTTCTTTGTCTGTATCCTGGAGAGGCCCGGCCAGAGACAGGATGAGTGGGAGCCCCGGGCCAGGGGCTGGGGAGGGGGCTGTGAGCGGAGAAACCAAATCCTGGTGTATTCACTGTGGACAAAAGGAAGGGCTTGGAGAGGGGGTCAGGCTCCTCTCACCAGCTGCTCTGGCTGGAGGCTTCCGGCAACGTCTTGGGACATGTGGGTCGGGTTCTCCTCAGGGGCAGAAAAGACCCAAAGTGGGTGGCATTTGCATCCCTACTGGTTGGGGACCCAGGTTACTCATGGCCCGGAGGAGGCATGGGAGCAGAGCTGGGGAGGGGGGCCGTGAAGTAGGGAAGAGACCCCTCCCAAACTCTTCAATCCCAGACGCCTCCCGACACCCCTGTCCCTCCTGGGAGAGCAGAACAGCCACTTGGGTGTAACCCTATCCCCGGGCTCTGGTCTCCCCCACATCTGGATCCCCAGCTGCCGACCCACCATGGAGGCTGTGAACTCTTCCCCCCCACCCCCCCGAAGCCTGCCTGGTCCCAACGACGGCAGAATTGCCGAGGGGCGCAGCAGCTGTCTGGGCTGGGCTGTCTGGGCCACCGGCGGGCGCCGAGGCTCTGTGGGGGGGGAGGGGGGTGCTGGGGGGGCACGATCCGTGTTTCACCTGCCTCTATGGGAATCCGGGGCCTTCAGTTGGTGTTAGGGTGGGGGGCTGTGTTTGGGAACAGTCAACCTTACCCCAACTTTGAATTTATTCAAGGAAACCCAGAGACGAGGACCCCTAAACCACGTACCATCCGCCCCCCCAAATCCTCCACTGAGAACCATTGGACTCCACGCAGGCTCACTGGGCCACGTCCAGATAGTGCCAGGCTAGGTCCGGAGGTGGAAATGGGTGGGGGCGGGGTCATGGGTTCCCTCATACCCCATGAGCCCCCACCCTCACCCTGCCCCCCCCGCCGCGGGCATCGCTCCCTGAGGTCGGTTATTCTCAAGGCCCTGGATTAGCTGCTGAGTGACACGGGACCACGAAATTAGCAGCCTATAAAACAACACACATTTTTCATCTCCTGGTTTCCACGGGTCACGGGTCCAGCTTCACTGGGCGCTCTGCTCAGGGTCTCCCAGTCAGGGTGATGGCCGGGCTGCATTGCTTCCTGAGTTCAGGATCCTCTTTCGAGATCCTTCTTTTCTTGGAAGAACTCAGTCCTGGGGCTCTGGGATTGGCTGCCTTCCGGAGGCTGCCCTCAGCTCCCTGCCACCGGGCCCTCTCTCCCAGGCCCTCTCACTACAGGGCAGGTTGCTTCCTTAAGGCCAACGAGAGGATCTCTCCCACCAACCCCCACTTTTAAGAGCTTTCACCTGCTTAAGCCAGACCCACCCCGAACCAGCTCCCTTCTGATAAGGCAGAAGTCATTTAGAACCTTAATTACATCTGCAAACCCCCTTCACCTTTGTCGTATTGCATCGGCTCGGGGCAAGTCACAGGTCTGTCCACACTCAAGGGAGGGGATTATATGGAGGCAGGATTCATTGGGCATCACCTTAGCCTTGCCTCTGCCACACCATCCACTGAGCGCCTTTTCTCTTTTCCTGTAGAAGTAGGCCTCACGTCCAGCGCAGAGCCCGTCTTGGGGCTTGAACTCACGCCCCTGAGATCAAGACCTGATGAGATCACCAGTCGGACGCTTAACCAACTGAGCCACTCAGGTACCTCTCCATCTCCCTCTCCTTCTGCAGACCCCTCTGCCATTTCTGGGCCATGGGACGGGGACCGCGCCGGTAGCCTGGGCAGGTGGCCAGGTGTGGACCCTTTCTCTTTTTTTACTTCCATTCAGCAAAGGGCAGTTGAACGTGCACAAGGCGTGCGGCTTGGTGAGGCCATGACCCTGACCGCTGAGACCCCCATCCTTCAGGGGGAGGCCAACCCCACATAAAGAAGTCGCCTTATACCTTTAGGGAAGTCCAGGAGAGCTCCCGAAAGGACAGATACCCTGGGCTGGCTCCGGTGGGATTTTGGAGGCGACCGAGGTTGGGAGCGAGCGAGGGAAGGGCTGTTCTGGCTCAGCGTCGGCTTGACAGAAGGCAATTTGGGGGGTAATGTGGCTGCTGGCCACAGGGCTTCAGATTGAAAGATCAGACTAGAAAGCCGAGAGGGAGGGCTGAGAACGGGCCAGCTGGGGAGGCAGCGGGGAGCCGTGACCGTGAACTTCTGTGAGCAGGGGAAGGACATAATGATATCTTGTCATGCACACCCTCCCGCAGCGGCTGTGCCGCCCCTCCCGCACGGGCACAGAGACCACCCCCGGGCCAGTGGGGAGCACAGCTGTGTGTCCCCAGCTTCTGGGAGCCCCTCTGTGCCGCCACAGCAGCCCCAGGGGCCCTGCCTCACAGCCTCACAGCTCTGCACACCCAGCCCCAGATGTTCTCACGCCCCGTCGTCCCAGACACGGGCCCCAGACAGTTGCACAGCTGGCCGGCCGGCCTGGGGGACAGCGGGCCTGCCAATCGCCCCGGGGAAGGAGGGAAAAGAGGGGACACCTCAGACAAACAGAGCCGACTCCCTGAGCCAAAGCACACACCGGTCAAGGCCTGAGCGAGCAGGCTGGGGAGGGGGGCTGGGGAGGGTTGGGGGGCAGTTAACCCCATCTCTCCCAGCACGGCCCCCAAGGAGTCCCCACAAACTCATCTCCGCCATTCCCCTGTCCCCACTCCTTAACCATCCCAGCCAGCTCGTCTGACTTCTCCAGCAAACAAGTTCATTCATTCCCTCCTTTTTACAGAAGCAAGACACAGGTCTTGGCCCCAAGGAGGCCAGGGTCTGGAAGTTCCTTCCGTTGTCTGACCTTGCTCCCACGCTCTGACTTGGTCACAGCTGTCCCAGACTGCCTCCCCTCTGCCTCCAAGTGGAGAATCAGGAACTGGGTCTAGGAACAGAAGGAGCCCGGGAGCCGGCAGTGTGGCGAGGGCCGGAGGAGGCCTCCGGGGCCTCCGCAACCCGAGGGCGTTGCCTTGCTCTGGAGGCAGCTCAGGACGGGACAGCGAGGCCTGGGCCCCCGTGACAGTCCTCCTGACCCGCTAGCAGCACGTCCCCAGACGGGTTGCTGAGGTCTCTGCTAAGGTGCCTCTCAGGTGGCATCCCCGCAGAGCCCCTAGACCCACGTCGCGCACGGTAACTGCTCAGGCAGCGTCACCGGCTGCCATTCCGACCACAGCAGGGCCCGCGGAGACAAAGTCGGAACCGTCTCGAATTCACGCTCTAGCGGCGGAGGCAGACGCTGACCATGGAAGCAATCAGGCAGCGAGATCATCCCAGACTGTGACAGGTGAAAGGAAGGCATGAAGAGGACGGTGAGGGGCGCCTGGGTGGCGCAGTTAAGCATCCGACTTCAGCCAGGTCACGATCTCGCGGTCCGGGAGTTCGAGCCCCGCGTCGGGCTCTGGGCTGATGGCTCGGAGCCTGGAGCCTGTTTCCGATTCTGTGTCTCCCTCTCTCTCTGCCCCTCCCCCGTTCATGCTCTGTCTCTCTCTGTCCCCCCAAAAATAAATAAACGTTGAAAAAAAAAATTAAAAAAAAAAAAAGAGGACGGTGAGCAGAGCCCTGGATGGCCGGGGGGGGGGGGGCGCGGGAGGAGGGCTGGGCGTTTCCAGGGAGGCCGTTCCCCTATCTCTCCGACTGTGTGTCGTGATGTGTGGACAGAGAGTCACAGGGGACCAGGCACCGGGCCCTGTGCCCAAGACTTCCGGGTCCTGAAGCGTGCACTGCTCAACGAGCACCTGCAGGGGGGCCAGGTGCTGTGCTGTGCCAGAGACAGCCGTGAACGTGAATGAGCCGAGGGGGGATCTCTCAGAGAGCCCAGCCGGCGGGGGGGGAGACAGACGTTAAACAAACCGCACTGGGAAGGATGACGGAATAATTATTAAAGGAAAGTGGGGCGGGCCTTCTGCTCTCGACCTGGGCTCCCTGAGGGCAGGGGCTGTGTCTCTCCCTCACACTAGAGATGCCTGAGGTCAGGACAGTGATTTCCCCGTGAGACCCACCTACCTCAGGCACACCTCAGGGGTGTGGCCGGTCCTGGGGCCAGTCAGCTCCCCACAGTCCCCACTGGGGCTCAGCCCTGTGGCTCCCTGCCCTCCCGCCGCTGTAAGGTCCCCCGGCTGCTCACGGCAGGGGCGAGTGCCAAACAGGGCACTGGGCTGACGCCATGGGTCCACAGTCACCTTTAGGAGGGGCCTGAGGGCAGGACCGGGCCTGGAAGAAGACCCAGGAGAAGTTGCTAGAACAAGGAGGGCCTAGGAACAACCTCTGGGAGACACGGCCTCCAGCCCCTGCCCTGAGTTCCTGTGGACCCTGGGCAAGCCCTTTCTGTCCTGCTGGCCTGTTTTCCCGTGAGGTGATGGGCCTAGGATGGTCCTTGCGGGCCCTTCCGGTCTTCGGTTCTCCCCCTTTTTATGACAAAATGGACAATACATCTTGGGAAACTGGGAGGGCCGGGGACTTCACGTGAGCCCTCCATGAGGGGACACGCTACGGCATGAGAGGCTTGAGGCTGAGACTAAAAAGAACTTCCTGGAAGTGAGTCCCTGGATAGGTCCTGTGTCACCGCTTTCTTGGGCCCCACCTGGCTGACTAGCAGGAGGGACCTTGGCCAAGGCAGCATCGGGGCGATACCTCCTGCCCTTCGCAGCCAGGATGGCAGGGTTTTGTCCTGGTCAGGCTGGGTCGCCCTTCCCGGCACTCTGAGGTTTGACCTTTGGCCTTTGGCTGAGTCACACAGCAAGGCTGTTTGTCCCCTCACCCTCCCCGTTAGGACCGTGTAGAGCCCAGTGCTGTCTCTGGGAGAGGCAGACAAACACCAAAGCCCCCCGCTCTGGAGGTAGCTGGACCCCCCAACTGTGTGGGAGTCTAAAACTGGATCCGGGAAGCCAAGACGGCAGCGTGCCCAGCAGTGAGTGCTGGGGGGCTGGTGGGGGCCAGGCAACCGTGCGCCCCTCTGCCCCCCGCCCGTCTGCAGACATGTGCATGGGCGGAAGGGAAGAGGGTGGGCAGGTGAAGGCCCTGCCTAGAGGCCGTGTGCACGTCTGTGGGCAGCTGTCCTGGGCTCAGGCCTGGGGGCTGGGTGTGCCCAGGCGAAGGGTTCCAGATGCTGGCCAGGACGCCGCACACAGCGCCAGGCGGAGGGTCTGGGGTGCAGGTGCATGGGTCAGGATGTGAGCCCCGGTGACGTGGGGAGCCCGGGCCAGTCTGGGTCCCGTGAAGTCATGCTGGGTGTTCTGCACGCCCTCTCCGGGCCTGGGGCCCCCTGCACACAGAGAGGGGGTCAGAGGGCTGTGTGAGGCTTCCCCAGCTCCAACTATCTGTGCTTAAGCTGCAGAGAAAGCCCCAGGGGCCCTGCACGCCTCCCTCTAGGCCCTCTGTCTGCCCTTGATCCCTGTCCTGGCGCCCAGCAACTGCGCCTGACCATCGAATGCAGGCCGGGCCAGCTGTCACTGTGACATCCATTCTCCTCGGAGGTCCCCGGGAGCGCCCACCCAGCTCCCAACCCCCCTCCCTCCCACCTTTCTCCCTTCCCCCTGCGCTCCCACAGCTGGGAATTAGGCTGCTGGTACCTGGAGGCCTCCCTTGGCCACGAAGGCTCTTGGGGTTCTGAGCCTTAATCCACGAGTTGGGAGGGACCCAGGTGACAAAGAGCTCTGCTCCCAGCACCCCCAGAGCCCCCCCTTTCCACTGCCCCTGCCCCCGAGGACTCCTGGGGCCTCAGCCCAGCCCGGGAAGAAGTCCGCTCATTTGCATATCACATACATCTGATTTACATGTGCCTCCGGGTTAGTCATTTCCAAGCGACTCCGGAATTCTGATCTCACAGGATGGTGAGCCTTCTCTAGAGCCTTGCTTCGCTCCACTCCCTCCCCCCAACCAGATGCCTCCTAAGACACGCGCGCGCACGCGCACACATACACACACACACACACACACACACACACACAGTATACACCTGCCCCTATACACATGCATCAGAATATACCAGCCCCCACTCACATGCAAATAAGCAGAGTCCTGGGTCCCATACCTGTGCACTCTTATCCACGCCCGGCGGGATTAGTGCTTGAACATTTAAGGCCCGAATTCTCATTTCATCAAACAGTGCAGACTAATTTGGCTCCAAGGATTTCTGCTTACCCCTCCGTCTCCCCTAGAAGTTCCTTCGGAGCAAGGGCTATGTCTCTGGCTTCAAAACTGGGGATTATCGGGGCGCCTGGGTGGCTCACTCGGTTAAGCGGCCGACTTCGGCTCAGGCCATGATCTCACGGTTTGTGAGTTCGAGCCCCGCGTCGGGCTCTGGGCTGCCGGCTCGGAGCCTGGAGCCTGCTTCGGATTCTGTGCCTTCCCCTCTCTCTGCCCCTCCCAGACTCATGCTCTGTGTCTCTCTCAAAAATAAACATTAAAGAAAATGGGGATAATAATAGGACCAACCTCAGGTGTTTATAGCAAGGATTAAGTGAGTTAATTTGTGTAATGAGTATAGAAGAGCTCCCGTTACGACTCAGAGTCTGCTAGGATGGTTATTATTACACACTCTACCATTTACTTCTTACAGCAACCTGGTGTTGCTGAAATATTGTTAATCCTACTATCCCTACCTTACAGGTGGGGAAAGCGAGGCTAAGTATTTAGGGCTGTCCTTGCCCAGATTTGAACCTGGATCTGGCAAAGTCTTAACCACCGTGCCCTCCCGCCGCCCCATCGTGGCTCAGGACGTGACAGTTCCGGGCAAGCTGATCCAATGGCCAGCCCAGGACTCCCTGGTCCAGCTTATCTGCACACGTCCACATCCTTCACCGTGTCTCTCCAGCACGTGGGCGTGCACTCCATCTGGACTCGGGGACCGACGACAGCATAGGGGTAGGACGATCCTGAAAAAGAGCTGCCCATTGGCCTGATCCCCGCAGCTAACTGAGGTTCATGAGTAGCATCCTGAGAAAAGAGTCCACGTGGAGAAGGGGACACAGGGGATGGGCTTGGGGTGTGGGGTCTTGGTCCACACCCTGGTCCAGGGTGCTGATCATTCAGTTTCTCCCCACACATTCATTCCACATCCCAGCCCCGAACTCCTGGAGAGACACTGTCCACCACCCGTGTCATATGGTGAAGCTTGCCCTGGAATCTGTTTTCCTGCAGCCCCATCGGCCAGGCCTCACTCACATCGCCGGCCCGCCACAGACCCTGGACTGTCGGTTAACAGGGGCCTTCAGTCCTGCTGGGGAGCGATCCTGGGGGCCACAGACGGCTGGGGAGGCAAGGGCACAGGGGTTTCCCTCCCTTCTGGTGGCTGGGCAACAGCCAAGCCAGAGAGCGACCCCTCTACCTCACACAGCAAGTCTGGGCCTGCCAGCCCCCCCTTTTCTCTGGCTCTGCTGGGGACCTGGTCCACCTGTGTGTCCAGTCAGCTCCAGGGACAGTAGCCCGGATGGCCAGAATCCCAGGAGGGACAAATGAGGCATCTGAGCGGCTGCGGCACGTCTTCTGATCCTGCCACAACGCCCGCCCCAAAGCCTGCCAGGCCAGGGACGGCAGAGCCCATGAGGCATGAAATAGGGAAGGAGGAACTTTCTTGGGATGAGATGAATCGAGACACAGGAGGGCGAGCCTGCAGCCCGGGGCTGATCCTGCCCACAGATGTCAGCGCTGGGGTCCAGCCAGCTCTGGATTTGGGGCTGGCTGCAAGGAGGGAGGGGGAGGCAGGGGTATGGAAGGAATGACTTCTTGAGCCCCTTCAGGCTCCAGATCCAGCCTGCCCTCTTCGGCCCAGGCCCAGAGAACCGGACACCCGAGCCCTGTGGACATTGGGGTGACCGGGGCAGCAGAGAGAAGGATCCGTGGACCGGGAGGCAGCGGACGCAGGGGCGCACCGAGGACCTCAGCCGGCAGCTATCGGCTCCGGGACCCGCGGAGCCGGGCAGGTGCGGTGGCGCCGCAGCGCCCTCTGCTGGCCGGAGGCGGAGGCGGCCCGTTGAGAGCTCTGTTGGCGGGGGTGGGGGCGGCCAGGGCCGCTGCCGGCTCTGGCCCAGCGACGCCAAGTTCCCTGGGTCCCAGGAGTCAGCGCCCACCGAGGCGGCCATCCAAGCTGGGAGAACCTTGGTGACTCCTATGTCAATCCCTATGCCATCATTGGAAAAACTGAAGCCAAGAGAGGGGAGATGACTAGTCCCCAAAAGGGGCTTGGGTCAGGGGCCGGATCTGGGACAGGCAACGTCCCAGGGCAGCACCAAGGGACGGCCACCCCACCAACCATCCCAAATCCGCCCACATCCGAATGACTCTAGACAGGCCTCCCAGCCCCCAGCCCCCTCCTCGGCCTACCACCACTCTACCCAGACCCTTTCTATAGCAATTCTAGAATCTCCCTGTCTCCCCACTAACCCCTCCTGCCACCCCACCTTCTATCCTCTTCAGCTCACCCCCACCCCCAGCCTCAGGAGACTACCTGTGCTCCCCGAGGCACCAGACCATCTCCCACACGAAGCCTGCTTTTTTCTCGCTTTGTCCCCCAGGAAATGAAAGTTTTAATTTATTTCCTTTCTTTTTTGTTTTTATCAACTTTATTGGATTTTCTTTTAAATTATGAGCCATAGTACTACACGTTCTTTGTAACACCTTACACAAACCAGAGGGATCGAGACAAAACTTTTGAGAATCTCCTCTCTCCTTTCGCAGCCCCGCGCCTCTCAGGTCACCGACAGGGTTGAAGAAGTGTCGTCTTTCTTTGCTTCTCCAGGGCCATTTGCCCAACAAGTTGGAAGCAGTAAGACCCACTACGTGTCCACTGCCTACCCCTGCGAGAAGCCTGGGCTCCCCGGGGGAGTCGGACAGCGGCCGTGGTGCCCACTACACTCACGGGGTTTCCATCCCAGTCGGGGAGGGGAGGCCATAGAGAGGAGATGAGAACATTTCAGATGGTGACGCATTCTCTGGGGGGCATGGTGGGGGTGCTGGGCTGGGAGTGCTGGGCTCTGGGGCAGGAACCAGGCTGCTGGAGGGGGCACTTGCCCGCCAAGGGATCCTTGAGGCGGGACATTACCAGTGGATCTCCACTGGAGGGCACTGGAGGCCACTGGGAGGGGGTTGAAAGCCACTGTCCGCAGGGCAGCATTGCATGAGGCTCAGAGAAAGCTTCCCTGTCTTCTGGGGAGTGGACGGAGTGGGGGGGGGGCGGATAACAAAGTGCTGAGTGCAAAGTCGGTGGGGACAGGTGACGCTGGGGGAACAGGGGCAGGAGAGGTGGCAATTCCATTTCAGGAAAGCTTCAAGAAGGAAATGATGCCTGAGCCAGGACGGCCGCAAGGGTCAGAGGCGTTTGCAGGTGTTTGGGAGGTGGGGCGGAGGGAACAGGGTACATAAAGGCACCAAGGCCAAATGGGGCACCCGGGTGGCTCAGTCGGTTAAGTGTTCAGCTCTGGATTGTGGCTCAGGTCATGGTCTCGAGGTTCATGAGATCCCTCCCCGTGTGGAGCCTGCTTGGGATTCTCTCTCTCTCTCTCTCTCTCTCTCACACACACACACACACACACACACACACTAAAATAAAAAAAGCCCAAACAAAGCCTGGTGTATCTGGGGAGCTGCATATACAGTCCGAGGCCCCAGCAAGGGGCTGAGGGTAGGGAAGGGAAAGGGAGAGGCCAGCTGGCGAGGTAAGCAGGGCCAGAGGACCCGGAAGCGAGCTGAAGAGACTGCACTGTCTCCTGAACAGTAAGTAGAACGTTCTAGTGAGTACGCTGACACCCACTTTCTGTTTGTTTGAATTTTTTTTTAACGTTTATTTCAATTTTATTTTTGAGAGACAGACACAGAGCGTGAGAGGGGGAGAGGCAGAGAGAGAGGGAGACAACAGAATCAGAAGCCGGCTCCGGGCTCCGAGCTGTCAGCCCAGAGCCCGACGCGGGGCTCGAACTCACGGACTGTGAGATCGTGACCTGAGCCGAAGTCGGAAGCTCAACCTACTGAGCCACCCGGGCGCCCCGACACCCACTTTCCGTGTCCACATTCCGCCTGTGCTATTACACACTTAGTACCTTTCAACTGGCCACTTTTTTCCC
The DNA here is from genome assembly GCF_022837055.1 of Prionailurus viverrinus. Classification (NCBI taxonomy): domain Eukaryota; kingdom Metazoa; phylum Chordata; class Mammalia; order Carnivora; family Felidae; genus Prionailurus; species Prionailurus viverrinus. The sequence continues at coordinate 7,699,081 of NW_025927605.1, forward strand.
CTTAAAATTAAATTCATTTTCAAGGGACATGTTGTTTGACCCCCATAAATGGGAAACCAGTAGCCCTTGCTATAAATAAAGGAAAATATAGAAGAAAAGCCTTAAAAAGAAACATTTCTGGGGCGCCTGGGTGGCTCAGTCGGTTAAGCGTCCGACTTCAGCTCAGGTCATGATCTCAGAGTTCATGAGTTCGAGCCCCGCGTCGGGCTCTGGGCTGACAGCCCAGAGCCTGGAGCCTGCTTCACATTCTGTGTCTCCCTCTCTCTCTGCCTCTTCCCTGCTCATGCTCTGTCTCTCTCTGTCTCAAAAATAAATAAACATTAAAAAAATTTTTTTAAAGAATCTTGATTAAAGAACTATGGAATAAATAAAGAGAAAACCTTTAAAAAAAAAAGAAACATTTCTATGAAAATCAAAATCGTTCATCGGTGCTATTAAAAGAAAAAAGGAATCTCCCACCCAACACAACAAATACCTCACCTCAGGACGCTCTGGTGTGGTGGGTAGAAGCGTGGGCTCTAAAAGCCAGACCGCCTGGGTTCAAATCCCAGCTCTGAAGACTATGAGTATGATCCGTGGGGGAAAGTCACCTCATCTCTAGACGCTTTTGTGCTCTCGTCTGTAAAATGTGGCAATCATAGAAACAGGGTTAATCGCTGGGTAGTGCGATTAAATGAGAGAGTTTGGGTAATGCTTAGAAAGTGTTCTCGGCGTGGCTTGGCTAGTTTGGGGTTGTGGCAAAACTTGCAAGGATTTGAAACGGGAGAGGGACGCGATGCTGTTAGCATCTCAGAAACCAGTCTCCCTCTGGCTGGGCGGGGAGGTGAGGAGGGGGGGCGGGGGGCGGGGGGCGGGGGGGGTGCGGGGAGAGACCATTCTGGGGCTGCTGTGGTCCAGTGAGTAATGGTGGAGTCACGAAGCCTGCATCGGGATGGAAAAGGATGCGATTGGGTATTGGGGAGAGAGGCCCAAGGCGAGGAGGGCACCGAGATTCCAAGGAATTGGAGGGTGGGGCCCTTCGTGGAGGGGGGGGGGGAACACAGGAGGCCACGTGTCTGTGGGTCAGAATGTGATGAGCACGACTTTGCACACCCTGAGCTGGCATCGTTTGTGAAATCCCGGAGGTGGCTGACCTCAGGCCTGGCGTTCAGCAGTGAGTAGGCTATGCTTTTGGGCTGAGGTCGGCCCCGCCCACCTCGGGGGGAGGGGGGTGGGGCGGGCAGGAGAAGGCTGGTGCTGAGTTGGCCGGAAGTGGGTGCGGGCAGCCACACTCCCCTGGTGGTCCACGACACAACGGGGGTCCGGAAAGCATTTCCAGGTGGCATCCCTCCTGCTGCCTCTCCCGGTCGTCAGGCCTCCCGGGCTGCGGCCATTCCCAGGCTTAGTCCCCACCCCGCCCCCGTGTCCTGCCCTGCACCGCTCCCATTGAAATCTTGGGGCACTGAGGCACCAGAGGGGCACGATGATGACCCCGAGTGGGGTGGACGGAGAAAGCTAGGGGAGTCTTCCTCTGGACTCTCCGGTGTCTCATCTGGGTACGGACCCCAGCCCCCCTCAGTGCCCCCACCACTCCCCCTGCCCCACAGCTGATCTGATTTGGACGAAAGACGCGAGATCCCATCTCCCTAACAGAAGCGCAGGCCCAGGCTGCCCTGGGAAGCTCTTCTAGCTCCTGGATCCCCCTGACGGCGCCTGCTCCCCAACCCCACCCCTCAACTCCTAGCCAGCGGTCCCCAGAGGCGCCTAGAAGAGCTTCTCAGTAGGGATTCCTTTGCGGAGCGGAGGTCGTGGTTGTCCCTCCCTCCGCCACCAGGCGTCACCACCGGCCTGGAAATGGAAGGCGCAGCCTGGTGCGTCCGGACGCCCTGGCGACAGATGGCGGGTGAGGGTGAGGGGCAGAAGCGCCCGGCCAGCCCTTTGCGGGTGGGCGGGGATGCTCCCGGACCTCCGGGGATGGCGCTCCGGAGATGGGGCCACGCGGTGCTCAGGCCCCAGTGTCTATTGGGCGCGGGGTGGGGGTGGGGGTGGGGGGGAGGACGGGGTCCAGAGGGGCGATGTGGCCGGGATTCGGGAGGCCAACCCGAGGAGCAGGGGTGCGGGAGAACATGCGGATGCCGGGGGTGCCCCGCCTCTTCGCCCACCCCGCGCCCCTGGCGTGAAAAGGAAGGAGGAACTTCCCACTGCCAATGCTATATTGACCCATTTCATAAATTAAAAGCCCGAGGCTCATTTCCGGGTACCAAGTTGTACGAACCCCCCCTCCCAGCCCCAGCCCCTCCCTGCATTTGAAATTCTAGTTAAACGAGGCACTGAAGGCGAATGTAACAATAGCCAGCATTTATGGGGCACCTACTGTGTACCACACGCTGTTCTCAACAACCTTATAACGTGGATACTCTTATTGCCCCCACGAGGAAACTGGAGCACAGACAGGTGGAGTCATTTGCCCGAGACACGGCGGCCCCAGGACTGAGATCCAGGCCATCTGCCTCCAGGACTGGGGCGCGGAACGACACCTCTGGGTAGCACAAGCCACAGGCCGTTTGAAGGGTCTCCAGGAGACCCCTGGGCGCGGGGCACCGGCGCGCGGAGGGGTGGGCGCACCAGCCGGAGCGCGGGGGTGGCGACGCTGCGGGCGGAGGGCAACCCGCAAAGCGCCTACAGGAGGCGCCCCAAGCGCCCACCAGGTGGCGCGCTGACCCCACTCGCCTCGGACGCGACACGCCCGCGCAGTCTCTCCGTCGCCCCCTGCGGGAGTTGGTGTTGACCACAGCGACCCGGGTGCAGCCGACAGGTGGCGGACAGGTGACCTGGTGCCAGGTGTCGGCTCCGGGCCACCTGCAGTTTAGCGGCTCCGCTCAGGCCTTGTTTTCTCCCCGCCTCGCTCAGGCCTTGTTTTCTCCCCGCCTCGTTCCTCGCCTTTGAAGATACTGAGAGGTAGCAGCGAGGAGTCGGGCCCAGAATCCCTTTCTTCAGCGCTTCTGTGTTTACAAAGCGCTTGCCACTGGCTCGGTTCGGACAAAAGACCAGGGGTGGTACTAGGCGCCCAGCAGAGGGCCAGATGCTCTCACACCCGTCAGTCCGACCACCCCCCATGAGGTGGGCACTATGATTCCCGCTGAGGCCCAAAGAAGAGGAGAGGTTCACCCAAGATCGCCCAGACGGCAGATCTCAGAGATGCTCCCTCATCCGGGCCTGCCACGGGCTGGACTCTCCACGCTGCGAGAGCCCCCGTGGGAGCCTTGCCAGCCAGGAGAAGGTCCCTGTCCGCTGGTGAGATCCCGCGAGGGGCAGGGGCATGGACAAAATGACTTGGGATGTTCGTGGGCGGCTTCCCTCAGGGCCTTCGGGGCCAGAGGTCTCCCACCTCCCTCCCTGGCTCCCTTGTCCCTCGCCCTGCAGGTTCCCTCCTCCCCCCTCCTTCCTGCCTCCACCCCTGGCTCTGGTAGACAGCCCCCCCCTCCCCGCAAACCGGCTCTTTGCCCTGTCCTCCAGGCCAGAAAGCTGGGAGTCACCTTTGACTCCTCAACCGCGTGTCCCGGAGTCGAACTTCTGTCTCCGTTGCACCCCTTGAACGTCGCGTCCTTCTCCCCGTGGCGTCTGTCCTCACTCAGCCCACGGGCACCTCCCAGCCTCCACTTTTACCCCCTCCCCTCTCCACCCTCCGCACTGCTGTCCGAGTGACCTTTCTTTTTTTTTTTTTAACGTTTATTTACTTTTGAGACAGAGAAAGACAGAGCATGAACGGGGGAGGGGCAGAGAGAGGGAGACACAGAATCAGAAGCAGGCTCCAGGCTCTGAGCCATCAGCCCAGAGCCTGATGCGGGGCTCGAACTCACCGACCGCGAGATTGTGACCTGAGCTGAAGTCGGACGCCCAACCGACTGAGCCACCCAGGCGCCCCTGGAGTGACCTTTCTAGTGATCGTGGCGAGGGCAGCTCTGACCCCTGTTTAAAACTTGTAATAGACCCGAAACACCTTAATCACGGGATGAAACCCCAAATCTTTAACCAGACCCACAAAGCCTTGGGCCACCCAGCCCCGCCCGCCTCGCCGGCTCACCCCCTCCCCGCTCCGTGGCCACACTCACTTCCTTCAAGTCTGTCCGAGGTGCTAACGCTTCCTCGTCCCAAGGTCCTAGCGTGTACTGTTCCCTCTGCCTGGAAGCCCCCTCCCCAGCTCTGCGGCGGGGCCAAGGCCTCCAGGTCATTACATCCCAGCTGAAATGTCATGTCTCGCAGAGTTTTTCCCCCGGCCCCTCCTAGTCTCCCCTCTCACTGGGGACTTGCTGGGTTCCACTTTTACACCACTGCCCACCATCTGGGAGCTTGTGTTGCCCTGTCTCGGCTGGCTTATCTCCATCTCTCTCTCGGAGCCCAAACCCCAAACTCTCCGTGCGCCTGAGGACTGCCCATCACAGCGGTGCCTCCACACCCAGCCCGGGACATGAAAGTCGGAGCCCCGCGACTCTGTGTGGGACAAGGCACCCTTTCATGTCGCCTTCATCAGAAACCCACCTCCACTGCTTTCATCTCCGGCCTTTTCAGGAGTTGCTTCCTCTTCCGGAAGGGTTCTTTCCTTCCCCTTCCACCGTCCCCCCCCCTCCCCCGCTGCCGGGGCCAGGCCGATCCTCATATCACAGGATCACAGGATTGAGTTCTCTGTGATTAGTCCTTGGCCCCCTCATTTGGATCAGGGCTTGTCTCGGGGCTCCCCCCAGTCCCCTGGATGTAGCATCCGTCGTAACACTTGATGCTGGAATTACTGCAAAGTGCAAACTGCCTAGTAAACATAAGAGATTATCGACAATCATGATCGGTGGCTGCCTCCACCCCCCTCCCGCTACCCCCCCCCCCCCCCCGCCAGACCTCTTGGCTTTGGCTGGCTCAAGGGCATCCACTCTCTGCCTTTCAAAGCATCAGGAACCCCATTTCCCATTCATTCAATAAGCACCGACCTAACCTACCGGGCACCTACTGGGCTGTTTGCTTTCCCCGCAGCACTGCCCCCCCCCCCAAGGAGGGGAGGGGAGGGGAGGGATGGAGAGGGATGCGGACAGGATCCTTCCCAGGGCGAGGCAGAAGCCGGTGGGAGCAGAGGTGCTATAAGCAAATGCCAACTGCACCTGGCGGCGGGTGCACTGAGGAGGCTGGGGGCCGAGGGGTGGGCCCCCTGCACCGGGTGCTGCCCCCTTCCTGGGGCAGGGCAGGGTGTGGGAGGGTTAGCCTGAATGGCAGACCTGGGTGGGGGTGGGGGGGTGCTGCCTCCAGCACGGGGCCGTGCACCCAGCTCACAGAATCTGTGGTCTGGGGGCGCCTGGGTGGCGCAGTCGGTTAAGCGTCCGACTTCAGCCAGGTCACGATCTCGCGGTCCAGGAGTTCGAGCCCCGCGTCGGGCTCTGGGCTGATGGCTCAGAGCCTGGAGCCTGTTTCCGATTCTGTGTCTCCCTCTCTCTCTGCCCCTCCCCCGTTCATGCTCTGTCTCTCTCTGTCCCAAAAATAAATAAATGTAAAAAAAAAAAAAAAAAGAATCTGTGGTCTGTCTTCCCACCCGGGGGAGCAGCTAGAAGGACCAAGGTGGGGTGCGGTTGCCAGAACAATCAGTCAACCCCAGCGGTCGCTTTTCTGGCCACCACCCCCCCCCCCCTTCCCCGGCCACCGTGTTCCTTTGAGCTGCTGTTCGTTTCCCTCTTTCCTGACCCTCCTGACAGAGTTTATCAAAGTGAAGTCCAGAGGCAACCCCCGTTGGCGTCACGTGGGACGGGGCAGGGGCTTATAAGAATACATGGGGGGGGGGGGGTGTGGGGCTCCTATCTCCTGAAAGGCTCCCGGGGGTGAGGCCCTCTTAGAATCTGCATGTGTTGCAAGAACCCCCACGCTGCGTGGCACACAACTGTGACAGCCCCACGGCGCCCCACTGCTTCCAGGACCAGCCTGCCCCCGTCCTTGGCCCTGCCTGCCAGCTCCTTACTGGGGCCCTTTGGGCACTGCTCTTCCTCTGCCCATCCAACAAGCCCCTTGTTCCCCTTGTCATCCATGCCTCCTGCGCCCCGGGCTAGACTTTATTCCGCCCTCGGGGGGCCCGCAGCACCCAGGCTTGACATGACCAAAGCTGACCCCGCCATCCTTTCTCCAGAACCCACCTTCCTCCCCCACGCCTTTGGTGCTCACCTCAGCAAGCCCCTTTCCGCCTTCCTCTCTCATCTCAGCAACAAACACATCCTGGTTATTTTGCCTCCTACAAGATGTCCTCAGTGTCCCCCTCTCCCCAGACCCTTGCCTTTATCCCCTAACGGGTCCCCCCCCCCACCGCCCTCCCTCGCTCTAGTCTCTCCTCCTTCCAGGGAGTTCTCCAAAAGCTCTCCAAAATGCAAGCTGACTACAATCACCAGCACCCCCCCCCCCCGCCGCCGAAAACCCTTCAGAGGTCTTAACCCATGACCTGACGCGTGACAGCCTCCTGTTCCAGCCTCTCCTCCCCTCCCCTCTGCGCTCCAGTAACAGCACACCGCCTCTGCGCCCAGCCTCCTCCCTGTGACCAGTCAGTGCCCTCTGCCAGGAATGGCCCTTGCTGGCCGACCCCCTCCTCAAGGCCTCGGCATCCCCTCCTCCAGGAGGCCCTCCCCGAGCCTCCTGGACCCTGCCCGCACCATACTCGGTGCATCCGTGATGCCGGTCACAGGGATCCCTTATCATCCATTCACCACACCGAATCAGAATCATCAGTTTCCACGTCTCGGTTGCACATTCGCCAGTGAGACCCTTGAGGGCAGGGATGTCCCGTTCGTCTCTGAATCCCAGACCCCGGCCCGGCACCTGGCACGGAGGACAGGCCCGACTAAGGGTTGGCGGACGAATGCAGAAGGGAAACTTGAAGGAAGTGAGAGCCAGAAATGGCCGAGAGGGCAGGGAGGGCAAGCCTGGCAGGAGGCGCCGCCAGAGCAAATGTGTGGGAAGTAGAAAAGCGAGAACTTCCCTTGATTGCACTCCCACGACTGCCCGCCAGCCATTGTGCATGAGCTTTGTTTGCACATTTTGTCTCTTTCAGTTCTTGCAACAACAGATCGGGGAAACTGGCATCAGAGAACCAAAGCAACCTGCCCAAGGTCACACAGCCGGGCCTGGAGTGGAATCCAGGATTGTCTGGCCTGAAAACCTGTGCCCTCTCTGCTGAGCCACACGGTTCTCCTGGGGATAGGACCTTCTGGGGACGGACCGGGAGTGGGCCCCGCCACGCCTCTGCCTAGCTGAGCTCCAGAACCAGCTGCCCACGCTCAGGCCAACAGCTTCTTCCTCCCAGCCGGACCCGAGGCTTGGAGGCCAGACAAGGATCTGTCTGTTCCTTCTTCCCCGGACTTTGGGGGTCTCTGATAGACGTGCCCACACCCCCCCTTGCCACCACCACCACGGAGGGGCTCCTATGCATCCTGGTACTGCCTAGGGCGCCTGGGGGAATGCAGGGGGCTCTGCGATGCTGTCTGGGTTCTGCAGAATCTGTCTCCCTCATCGCACTTGGCCCAGGCTGATATTAAGATTCATCTGCATTCCCCGCGCACCCGCCTGGCAGATGGTGGGGGAGGAGGCTGGGTGCGTGCTGGGGGCTGCAGCCAGAGACCAAGCTAGGCTCGGAGGGCCACAGAGCAGAGTGCCCACCCACCGTGCTCCCTCGGCCCAGCCCCGGACTGGGACCACTCCAACCACCGGGGTACCTCCTCACCCTCACAACCTCCAAGGGGTGCTGAAGACTTGACCTTTGCTTTTTCTAAGGACTGAAGGGGTCCTGGAGTTCTGGGAAGGAAACAGGATGTGCGTGGGACCACAGAGGATGGGCCCCACTTTGGGGAATTCCAAATAAGGGTCCTCCTTGCCCTGGGGGCTTGCAGAGGTCGGAGAAAAGCAAGGACCCCATGGGATAGGAGCACCCTGTCCTGGTGGCTCCCTGGGTCACAGGGAGGGTAAGTAGTGAAGAACGCAGGCACAGCTTTCAAGGAAACCTTGCCCGCCTCGCCCTTCAGCTTCTCAGGAGGCTGCCGCCTGACCCCAGCCCCAGAATTCAGCCTGGCCCCCGGTGACCTTTTCAGCCCAGGGCTCTGGCCAAAGTTTCCCATCACATTAATCGGACGGCGCGGGGGTGGGGGTGAGGTGGGGTGGTGGTGATCCCAACCCCCCCCCCTTCCCCCCGAGTAAAGTAGAAGAGGAAAGAAACTGACGTTATAACACAAGGAGTAAGGGCTAGACACCCAGAAGAACTTCCCTCGGCACAGAAGCAAGTCTGGCAGAGAGAAAGTCACTTTCAGCTTCGGGATAGGCTACTCATTACTGACGTTCTCTCTGGCTGTTGGCATGGGTTTGGAAAAAATAACCTTTCCAAAGTCCAGGTCTCCTGGGGTTCAGGACAGGGCAGCAGATTCCCAGTGCCCGCTGCGGGGGGGGGGGGGGGGGGTGCGGGGGGGGGGGGAGAACGGGCGCCCTGCCAGAGGGAGGGATGGAAAGGGTAGTGTCCCTATCCCCGGGCCACCACCCTCTCCCCTCCTCGCCCAGACTTCCTCCGCCCCCGCGTCCGGCCGCCTTCATCCTAGGTCCCCCCGCTGCGGGCCGGCAGGGGAGGAGTTAACTCCGGAGGTACCGGCTGGGCTCACCGTACCTGCCGCCGCCGCCGCCGCCGCCGGTGGGAGGGACGAGGAAGCGCGAGCCGCCTGGGCGCCAGGAGCGCTCCAGTCTGGCGGGGTGCTGCGCGGGGAGCGGGCGGCGGGGCCCGGCGCGGCCAGGGGCGTCCGCCAGGGGGCGCGCCGCGACGGGGCGGGAGGGGCCGTCTGGTCTGGGGAATTAGCGCCAGGGACGGGCGCGCGCGCGGGTCCCCAGCACATCTGGGCGAGAGCGGCGCCGCTGGACCGCGGGGGGCGCCGAGCGCAGATCTGGAGCGGCAGAGGCACCGCGCGGCTGGGGCCCTTCGAGGCGCGCGGGGCGCCCATCTGGGACCTCGAGAGGGGGCCGCGCCGCGCGCAGCCGGGCCGGGGGAGGGGGGCGGCGGCGGCCGCACAGCTGGACCGGAGGGGGCGGGGTCGGTCCCGGGCGGCCGGCAGAGGGGAGGGCCGCGAGCCGCCGGGGACTGGAGCATGGGACGGCGCGCCTGAAGGAGCAGGGGCGAGGCAGGGGCCTGGGCGCCCGGCAGGGAAAGAGCAGAGACAGGGACCCGAGAGCAGAGGAGGAAGATGCAACTGACTCGCTGCTGCTTCGTGTTCCTAGTGCAGGGCAGCCTCTATCTGGTGAGTGGCCCGCGGGGAGCTGCGCGGAGGGGCGGGGGCCCGGAGGACGGGGGAGAGCCCGGAAACTTTCTCCCTTCCCCACCCCCCGACATCGCCGGGATGGAGGGGAAGCCCGGAGGCCGGGGGTAGGGGGTGGAGGGGGAGAGGGCGGGTCTGAGGACGGAGACTGGACCGCAAGGGTTAATAGGGGCGGGGAGAGGGTGCTCGGCTGGCCCACCCACTCGGCCGCTGGTGGCGGGAGGTGCGACCAGCACGAGGGAAAAGGCCAGCAGCGGGGCGCCGAGGGTTACTCGACCCCGTCCCGGCGCCCCGGGACGCGCGGAAGGGGAGCGGGGGTGGGTGGCGGAGCTGACGACCTGCCAGGTCTGGGGGCGTGGGCTCTCCTCCGACCTCGGGGACCCAGAGGGCCTGGGACCTGGGTCCCGCCAGCCCGCGGAGGCTATCCAGGCCGGGGGGGGGGGGGGGCGCGGAGGGTGGCCCCCGCGGACCCCGCTCGCGCCTTCCCTCCCGCTCCCTCCCTCCCCGCCTGTTGTTTTCTTCTCCTCTCCCGGCTGCGCGCAGCCGGAGCCCCACAGGACCTGGGCAGGCGGCTCCCGCCCCGGGCGCCCGCGGCAGCTGAGCGGAGCGCCCAGAGCCCGCTCCCCGTGCACTCGCTCGCCGCGTCCCTGCGGCCCGGGACGCCCGGGACTCCCCCCCTCCCCCCGCTTCCCCCCCCCCCCCCCCCGCCAGGGGCTTAACTCCTCTCCGACCGCCCCCACCCCAGTCCTGTCTAGAGAAGCCTCGGCCCCACATCTGGACCTGCCCGTTTCTTCAAAACAACACCTCCCGCCACCCCCCCCCCCCCCGCGCGCGTGCCACCTCCCCTTTGCCACTATGTACAAGCACCCTCCCCTTCTCGCATCCCCACCTGCGGCCCTTCTCCCCACACTCCAGCCATTCAGCTTCGACCCCCAGGACCAAGTAAACACAGGTCTGCAGAACCGAGCCCAGCCCCCCCCCCCCCCCCCGCCCCGGAGTCTCCCCTCCTGGCTGTCCCTTCCCACTACCCTTGGGGCCTAGCAGGCAGGGCCACCCAAGCACACCTCTGCAGGCATGGCCGGGATCAGAACAGGGGGCGTGAAGACCCCAGGCCCCTTGGGAGCCCTCCAGAGCCCAGCCCTCTGGGGTCCCCCGTCCTCACCCCAGGGGTCACCAGCAACACAAATGCTGCCCCACTCTGAGCTGGTGTCCCTACCACTGGTAAGGAGACACAGAGGGTGAGTACTCTGTCCCGAAGCTGAGTAAGCACACACCGGGCAGTTGCCCTCAGGAAACCTTGCCTACTCCCTGCTGCCCTCCAGAGTTGTCCCGAGTCTGAGCTGGGTCACTCCGTCCTGTCGGCCCTCCCCCACGGCTCCTCCAGGAGGCCTTCCCAGGTGGTGCCTGTTGCCATAGCTGGTCCAGCAGAGGCTGGCCGAGCCTTGGCCGTTTGGCAGAAGATTCCGGGTGGGGATGGGGCTTGGATTCAATCTCCATAAACGGACCTACCTGGTCCGAGGGGCTGGGAGTGTGTGGTAGAATGGGAGGGCCGACCCCGTGCGACCTGGCCTTGGAGGGACGTAACCTGGTGGCCTCATCTGGAGAAGGGGAATAAGAAAAACTGGCTCGTAGAGCGACAGTGTCCTGGCATGGCACCCTCGGTGGTCCCCAGAGGTTTTGACTGGCCGCGGCTGGGCCATCCTGGGTGTGGAACTCACTCCAGGGCTCCCCCCTCCCCATTCCTCGTGCCCAATCCTGAGCTGCCTTTGTACCGGAGAGAGAAGGTCACCGGGCCCAGCTTTCTTATCCCATTGTCTGCCGGTTCTCTTAGTCTCGGAGGACAAAACTACCCCAGGGGAAGGGTGGTGGGGGGTCTCATCTAAACAGCCTAGGAAGTGGCAAAAAGCCCTGTCAAACAGGGGGGCTCTCCCAGCGGAGGGATGGCGCATTTTGAGGGCCGTGACTGTGCCTCCATATCACCCTGGGACTTTTACAGAGGCGGGGGGATTTTCCTCTGTGAAACTGTAACCTCATAACCTCTCCTGTAAGACCGGGGGCTCTGTCAGCACGAGGTTATGCTTCTGACATCGGATGAGGACTCTCCCGGGATCGGGAGCTGGGCCTCCCCCGTCTGAATGGGGCCTCCTCAGGGGCAGGGGCTGTGTCCCTCTGGTGCCGTGGCTCACTGGAGAGAATTCTCGACCATCCTTCCAGATGCTGAGCGGTAGCCAGAGACGGGACAGTGGGGTGAGGAGATGGGGGCGGCCGGAGTGTCAGAGGGCGAGATGGGACCACGGCACAAGCCGGAGTATGCATCCAACCCCTAGAGTAAGACGGGTGAGGCATCACTCGGCGTCAAGTCAGCGGAAGGGACAGGCAGGGAGTTGAGGCTGCTGGTGGGGGACACAGTGACCAGAACTCCTGGGTCCTCTGGGGACGGGGCTGTCACTGTCCTCCCAACTCCCTCCACAGGTCATCTACGGCCAGGATGACGGTCCTCCCGGCTCCGAGGACCCGGAGCGTGATGACCACGAGAGCCAGCCCCGGCCCCGGATGGCTCGGAAGCGAGGCCACCTCTCACCTAAGTCCCGCCTCGTGGCCAACTCCACTCTCCTAGGGCTGCTGGCTCCCCCCGGGGAGGCATGGGGCGTCCTTGGCCAGCCCCCCAACCGCCCGAACCACAGCCCCCCACCGTCGGCCAAGGTGAAGAAAATCTTCGGCTGGGGTGACTTCTACTCCAACATCAAGACGGTGGCCCTGAACCTGCTCGTCACGGGGAAGATCGTGGACCACGGCAACGGGACCTTCAGCGTCCACTTCCGACACAACGCCACCGGCCAGGGCAACATCTCCATCAGCCTCGTACCGCCCAGTAAAGCTGTAGAGTTCCACCAGGAGCGGCAGATCTTCATCGAAGCCAAGGCCTCCAAGATCTTCAACTGCCGAATGGAGTGGGAGAAGGTGGAACGGGGCCGCCGGACCTCGCTCTGCACCCACGACCCGGCCAAGACCTGCTCCCGAGACCACGCTCAGAGCTCGGCCACCTGGAGCTGCTCCCAGCCCTTCAAGGTCGTCTGCGTCTACATCGCCTTCTACAGCACGGACTATAGGCTGGTCCAGAAGGTGTGCCCAGATTACAACTACCACAGTGATACCCCCTACTACCCCTCCGGGTGACCCTGGGCAGGCCACAGAGGCCGGGCCGGGGCTGGAAGGACGGGCCTGCCCGCGGAGGAGGCCATCTGGCTGGATACTGGGCAGGGACACGGGGAGGGACCTCAGGCAGGGAAGGGGGGGGTGGAGAGAAGGAGATGCCAGGTGGGGCCGGGGCCAAGTCTCACGTGGCGGTGGGGAAGGGGTCCCAGCTGCGGGGCCCCAGCCTGGGGTTGTGGAGCGGCCGGGGCATAGGAGCACTGGAGGAAGAGTGGGGTCTCTGGGCAGCCCCGCGGGGCCCCCCTGCTGAGCGACAGGAAGGTGCTGGGCCCAGGAGACCGCTGGCGAAGGCAGACCAGTGTGGCCAGATGAGGTCACGGAGAAGAGCCCGAAGCCTCGGCTCCCTCCTTGCCATCCTGAGAAAGAACAACAAGGAGGGGGGTCTCTCATCCGCAAGGGCACCGAAGGATGGCAGAGACGAGACGGGGCTGCCCGGGAGCCAGCCCTGGGTGGGGGGAGGGGCGGGGCCGGAGGAACTCTTGAGCCCCGCTGAGTCAGCCCCCCCACCCCCCGCAAGCCCATTGTCCTGGACGGTGGACTGAACTTGGCTTCAGGCTGAAGTGGTGACCCTTGGAGTCGTTTTGACGTCTTGACGAATAGACCGTCTGCTCCCCGCCAGGCCGTAACCTTCCCAAAATTCCCTCTCCTGCCATTGCCGCTCCTGCCCCCCCCCCCCCCCCCCCGCCGCCCCTGTCCACCCCTGTGCCGATGGGTCACCCATCCTTCAGCTGCAACAGAGGGTGACTGTGGTTCTCCCACCACCAAGGCCACAGATGGGAGCCCACCCTTGCGCTGTGTCCCCTCACCACCCCCCCCCCCCCCCCCCGCTGGCTCCTCTGGGAGCGTCCTCGTCCAGCCAGCAAGCCTTGCCCGTCAGCCTGGGACCCACCCGGATGGATACAGGGCCTTCAGCAGCTCGGGGCCGCGTGCCGCCAGACTGACAAGGGCGCTGGACCTGTTCCGTGGCGTCTGTCTGTGGGTGGGGGAGGGGAGGGCGGGGTGTGCGATCCCCTGATTGTCAGCTTGTGTGCAGAGTCTTGTTCTGGAGCCGGGAATAAAGCTTTCCCAGGGCGCTGCTTTCTGAACTGTCCAGGGAGGGAAAGGGCCCGGGGTGCCCCGCTGTCCAGCCAGCGCTGCTCAGCTAGATGGCGGCAAGATGTTCCCTGGAGGCCAGAGCTGCGGGGCGACAACAGCCGTTGGGGCCGGTGCTCACGGAGGGCCTCAGGGCTTCCCTCCCCAGCCTCCTTTTCGGGAGCTGTTGGGAAAGCTGGGTAGACGTTGCTCGGTGGTCCCAGGGGGTGGGGGTGGCCCCTGCAAAGCAGCTTGGGGAGGAAGAGCTGGTGGGGGGGGGGGGATGGGCCATTGTGTTCCTTGTCTCCCTGGGTTGCCATCCGGGTGGGCCCCCGGGGTGGGGTGGGGGGGGGCCTCGCTCTGTCAGGGTTTGGCCCCGTGGCCTTGGACAAGTCCATTCTCCTCTCTGGGTCTCTTTTCGCTTCTTTGTAACATGAGGAATATGCCCAACCCAGAGCTTCGCCCGTGCGAGTGGGCATCGGACCCACCGGGAGCGTCGGTTAAGACATGGAGTTCTGGGTTCCAGATGATTTGCCCTTCTAGCGAGGAGCCAGGGAGATGCCGACGCTCCTGAGGGGACACCAAGGACCACTCACGTGACCTCTCTGTTCCTTTCTGGCTCTGGCCCCCTAAGATGAAGAGACGCCTCTGAGGCTCCCTCCCGACTACCTTCCAGCTGCTTCTCCTAGGAAAATCTCCTGGAAGGGTCCTCTCAGAGAGGCAGGGTGTCGGGCTTTCCGTCTGATCATGTGTCAGTCAGTGCAGGAACAGGCTGGGTTGGGGGGGGGAGCGGGGACAGAAGGAGGCTTGAAAGCAGCCATCCCCCCGCCCCCCCCCCCCCCCCCCCCCGCCAGCCGACAGGAGGGCCTTGGGATGGATTGTCAGCCGGTGATGCCTTGCCTGGGAGGGCCAGCCGGGCCCTTTGGGGCTCGGTGAGCGGGATGCTGAGCCCCGAGGACCAAGATCACAGGGCCCTCTCTAAGGTCATCCTCAAGCTGCTCCCTTGGGAGGGCAGCACTCAGGTCCCCTGGGTCCCTCTCGGCCATGCAGCCACAGCGAGGAAAGTCCTAGCATGAGAGGGGAAGACAACCGTCCTGGCGCCCGCAGCCTGTCTCTCCTGCCCGCCAGCACTCAGCACGGCCCAGTGCTCCTCTCGCTGCAAAGCAGAGCTGGACGAGGCCTTAGAAGCCACCTTGCTGTATGAAGTGACCCAGAAAGGGCACATGACTCAGGCTCACACTCCTATGCCAGCGTTCCCCTGCACCGTGCCTCCCGGGGCCACCTCTCCTGAGCAGAGATCTGAGACACGCACCCCTTCTTCCCCGCCCCCCCCTCACCGCCCCTCCACCATAGCTACACTCTCCCTTCCCACCCTGACAGGTGGGTGGGAAGGTGGCACAGGTCCTTAGAATTCAGACAGGCCCTGCCCTGGGGGCCTTGCCGCGGAGATCTGGTGGGTTCTCTCACCTGCGGATGCCTCCCAGGCGCAAGCACCGTCTATGGCCCTGTGGGCACTGGAGGGAGGGGGGGGGGGTGGTCCTGGGCCCCCCTCACCTGGCCCTGGCTGGACCATCAGCAGGACCGGGGGACACTCTGACCCACCCCCCTCCGGCTCTTCTTTTGTGGAGAGCCAGATGCTGCTGACAGCTGGAGGGCTGGCCCGCTTGGCACGCATACGGCCTGAGCAGGGGGAGGGCGGGGGGGGGGTTCATTTTAATAACTTCATTTCACCCACGCGCACACTCCGCTGCCTCATCCCTCCTTTTCTGCCCTTCCCCAGTAACCTGGCTGCTCTCCTCGGCTAGGATCTTGCTAATAGATTTTTCTCCCGGATTGTGATTCTTTTGCAATAGACCTCTGGGCCCTGATAGTCTTGCCACCACCAGATATTTTCTACGCCCCCTTGGTCCTCGCCAAGGTAAGGGGTCTGTCCCACTGCCTCTGGTGACGAAGGTACCAACCTCTGCGCCCTTGGCGAGCAATGTCTGTGACCTCCCCCAAGGACTACAAGAAGGGCTCTCCGGTCGCCTGATCTTGCCGTTCAAGCACTCACGGGAGAGCAGATCCCTCTAGAAGGAGCCTGTCTCCTCTCCCAGAGAGAAGCTCCAGGTCCTACCCCCACCCCACCCCTTTGGCTCCCCCACCGCTGCCCGTTCGGTCCTGTGGCCCAGCTCCCCATCCGCTCCGCCTAGCTGGGGAGCTGCCCCAGGGCAGAGGCCTCGTCTCCTTCATCCGAGGGGAGCTTCTGGAACAAGCCTCCCAGACTGGATGCCCTTTGAGGTCACAGCCCGTATCTCCCTCTGAGACTGAGGAAGCAGGGTCTGTCCCTCCACAACTGACTGAAGAGCCCTGTGAGGACAGCATCCGCCTCCCTCATCTGCCCGGAGTCTCCCTGAAGGCAGGAACTGCGATATGGACACGGGGAAAGCCGGCCTTCGGGTCTGCCCTTCGGCTTTGTGCACCATACTACCTCGGCCTCGGTGTCCCCACCTCTGAGGGGGTGAACCTTCCCAGCAGTCTGTGGGGCTCATGAGGGGCTACATGTTGGGTCGAGTGGCAAGGGTCTAGGTCCCTCCTCTGTCCTCCTTCCCCCTCATGTTTCCTCCCTGGGATGAGTAAGCGGGGACTGAGTCACCCCCCTTCCCCATCCTTGGCAGGGATGCTGGTGACCTTGCATGTGGCACTCTCCTGAGGCGAGGCCCATTGCTCAGAGATGCAGGAGGCAATGGGTGGGTAGGGAAGTGGGGGAAGGGTGTGTATGGGGGTGGAGGCAGCTGAAGGTCAGGGGGTGACCAGGGACCTGGATTATCCAGTCGAGTAGGTGTAGGGGGCTGTGGGAGACGCAACGAACCGGTCGCTCTGTGTTGGGAAGCGATCCAATGCCACGGCTGGGAGTGGGAGAGAGAAATGTTACTTCCACAGACTCTGAGTCCTGTGGTCCTGCAAGGAGAACCGGGGGCTGGGGTGACAGGCGCAGAGAGGCGCCACCAGCCCCTCCCCCCCCCCCCCCCCGGGAGGAGGCAAGATCGGGCGGGGGTGGCACCTGCCAGTTATGCCAAAGCCCCGGAGCGGCAGCTGCCACCATCCTTGAGCACAAATGACAGAAGAGACCTGGTGCTCAGCCGTCGGGGGCTGGGCTCCCATTACACGGGGGGGACCCGGTTTCCGGTTGGCCTGGCGAGCTCAGAAGCCGACCGGAAAATCCAAGCGACGGATGGCCACTTCGAAGCTTTCCGGTTCGTCCTCTCGGGGCCACCTGGCTAGATGGTCCCAAAGGGCGAGCTGGCACCTCCCGAACTTGCCACTGCACTGGCAACGTGTGTGGTGCAGGAGTTTGGATCTGCGCCGGTCCCGGGTCTGTCATTCATTAGCTGGGTGGCTTCGGACAAAGAGCATCAATCATCTCCCAGATGCCCTTGGGTGAACACCTAGGGATCTACCCACCCTGGAGCATCGTTAGGAAAAGTTAAATGATTCACTCGACAATATTCCTTCCTCCTTCCTGGGTTTTGGGGCGTGGGGTGTACGTTAGCTTCAGCCTTTTCCTGGGGGAGCTGGGCGAAATGGCCCTGGGCTGGAGCTGGGAGACCCGGGTTCCTGGCCTGGTTCTGTCCCGTAACACCCGAGGCAGAGCCCACTAACTGTCCTGTGATATACATTGCACCTTTTCCCATAGGAGCGGAATCCTCCGTTTTTAGCTGGGCCGAGGGCTGCCTGAGATGAAACACTACATCTCTCTCTGCCTCTCTTGTGCCTAGATGTGGCCATGTGACTGAGATCAGGCCAGTGAGGTGTAAGCCAAAGGTTATTTGGCAACTTCTAGAAAGACAGTTGATAAGACAGCTCTGGCCTCCATCTTAGACAATGGGCGTCAGAGTCACATCCTGGAAGGGTCAGAGCAGCGAGCGGCGGCGGGGAAGGCTTGGGTCCCAAACACCTGGTGCAAGGGCGTATTTTGTGCACCGGAAATACCATACGGGCTCCAGGCTGCCCACCTTCAGACTTTTACGTGAGAGAAAAATCAAACTTCTGCCTCATTTAAGCCGCTGTGCTTTGGATCTCTATCTCTTACAGGTAAATCTATCACCACCCGACTCAATGGATGTGTCTGAGCAGTTCCCGTCTGTGGACCCGTTTCCTCATCTGTAGCAATGAGAGAATGCGCCCAGACCTTGCCGCGCGTGGGAGACGTTTTAGGGGGTTGCAGGCGACAATGAACTTGGGAAAAGTTCCGGTCCTCCCCCGACTGCCTGCCGGGCACGGAGACACGCAGTCTCCACTTGGGGAGGTGGAGCGTGTTGCTTTTGCACGGCGGGGGGCCCCTGGAGGGCTCAGAAGGATTCTCTACTCCCTCTGAAAGGCCCCCCGTCCCCAAATCCAACCCCCACACGTCTTGAGTCCCCATCCACATTCTGATGTTGGTGACACACAATCCTCGTTAAGGGCCTGGCTGATCCCAGCCAGATGGGATCCTAATTTAATTAAAACCCTTTAATTACCTGCAACAACACAGCTTTCGAAGTCCAGGGCAGGAGGGGCCCGGGGACGGGAGGGGAGAGGGCATGGCAGGGTGGTGGCTGCCCTCCCACCACTCAGTGAACCCCGGGCTTTCGGGATGTTTCTTCCACCCGGTGGACACAAACTGCACGGAACAGCCGGTGCGGCCTCTGCCTCTGGCTCGGTCTGCAGCCAAGCCAGGGAGCCGGGCCAACCAGGCCCCGCGTGGTGGTGGTGGTGGGGGGAAAGGGGGGGGACGGGCGGGCAGAGTGGCAGGCTCTTGAAACCCACGCTCTCCGTGCTGGTTTTTTGCTTGCACTGGGACCGGCACAGGCCGCCTGAGCCCAGGCCTGAGCTGCCGGAGACCCTGGCCCTGCCCAGGACGCTCCGGGTAAGAGCAGGCGTGGTTCTGTTACCTCCCCAAACGGCCCGGCTTCAGAAACAGGGGTACCTCCGCGTCCACCAAAGGAGAGCCATGCCCCTGAGAACAAGGGTCTTCCCTCGAGGTGTCATCCACCCCGGGGAAGGGAACGCGAGCGAGTGGCTCAGGTGGGCCGCAGAGGGCCACGTCGTTTCCTGGGCCCCAGAAAGGACCCCCGGGGCGCTGGGCCTCCACCGGGTCTTCCCTGGGAAGGCAGAAGGAAGGGGCCCAGGCCAGACCGGAGCCCGCCGAGCCTTGGCAGGGGCAGATTCTGAAACCCAGGCTCTGGGAGCCGCACGGTTCTTAAGCCTTGTGGACCTCATCCCCTAATACCCGTCTGTTCTCCCTAAGTACTCATTCATTCAACAAATATTGTTTGATAAAACCTCTGACGCCGAGCTGGGGAGGCTCTACCGGTAGTCGAACACACTCCCCGGGATCCAGGCCTTTCTGCTCCCACCCTTCCCATCCTTTTCCCTTCCTTCCCGTGCTTGGCCTCGCTCTGTGCTCTGCCTCATGTCCTCTGCCGTCCCGACACCCACCGCTCCCTCTGAGGCCCCTGCTCCTACCTCTGACTCAGGTTGAATCTGGAGTGCTGTGTCCCCGCCAACCTGGGCGCTGTGACAGTAGGAAATGTGGATGTCCCCCGTCCCAGACTAATGAGAGACTGGACAGGAGCTGTTGCTGCCGCAGAGTGGAGACTCCTTGAGGGGCACGGGCTGCGTGCCCCTGGCCTGGAGGCTCCCCAGAGGCAGAGGTCCTTCCTCCGAGGCCCGTCTAATGAACCGTCGGCACCCCAGCGTCCTGCACAGCAAACGCCCCACGCCGAGGCAGGACCGCGGCCTGGGAGAGGAAGTGATGACAGGAGGGCAAGCCGCTGTCCCCACCCAGCACGCCTGACCTCCTGGCTGGGAGAGAGGCACACCCCTCCTCCCACCTGTCCTCAGTATTGATTGTTGTCTTCTCTAGAAAGGTCTTCAGAGACCCAGGTTAGCTCCCGGGGCACAGGGTCTTGCCTTGAATCACCGAGCGTCATGGGAAAGGCCAGGGCCTTCTGGATCCTAACCTGGTACCTGCTCTTTCCATCAAAACAAGCTTCCCCAGAGCCCCTCCATGGCTTATGGGGTAGCCCCCACCTGGGAGACAATGGTCTGCTCAGTCCCAGGGAGCCTGGGTTCACCCATCTTGGGGTCAAAGCAAGGCCATGTCCCAGTTATGTGTTTGAAGAGGGCTGGGTTTAGGTCTTAGTTGCCATGTGATCATTACCCAGGCTCCCCTGGTTTCTCCGGGCCTTGGATGGCAGTTCTTTCCCCCGCCCGCTCCTCTGGTTACTGTAAGGAACAAACTGTCCCTGTAAATGGTGTCGCCATGTCAGGGTACTGCCATCTAGCTCTGCCTGGCCCTCCCACCCACCTACTGGGGCCCACGGGCGTCTCAGAGCCTCACAGGTGGGGGAAGAAAGCTGGCTTGTCTTGCTTTTTGGGGGGAGGCTGTGTAGCCCAGGGGTTGACAGCACGGATTCCGAAGCCGGGCTGCCAATTCCTAACTGTGGACCTTGGGCAAGTTACCCAACACCTTTGTGTCTTAACGTCCCCATCTGCAAAATGGGGATACTCTTTACCTGTCAGAGGGCTTTTGTGAGCTGCTCTGAGTAGAGTCCCACATTACAGCCCTCCCGATCTTGGCCAAGCCGGGCAGGGAGGGAGGGGGCGAGGGAGAAGAATGGCCTGCGGGCACACTCATTTCTCACCGCAGGGAGAAGGTGCAGGAGAAAACCCCATAGGAGAGGTCAGAAGTCTGTCACCGTCTACAAGAGATGATTCCTTTGTAGGAATCTACTTTTGTTTTCCTTGACTCTGGCTAAGAAACGCGGCCCTTGGTTGCATGACTACTGCTCCTTGGGCCCAGAATCCCACTTCTGCACTCCAGAAGCCCCTGTGGTTGCACTATGGAGGCTCATCTGTGTATTCCCCGCCCGGGCCCTCTGTTGGTAAACGTAACACGAGGCTCAGAGAATGCAGGTGGCCACAGCGTCTTTATTTAGAAGCACAGAATTATAGAGCAGCCAGCCAAGCGCACTGAGGCCGCCTGCCCAGGGCCCCTCCTGCCTTACCTCGTCCCTACCCCCGACCTTGCCTGTCTTCGTCACCTCCACCCGTCACCTCCATCTGTCACCCCCGCCCTGCGGATCCGTTTCTCATCAGCCTGGATGGCCTGTGGTCCCTTGCTGGTACCCCTGGGACCTGGGCGTGTGAAACATGCCCACCTGGGACTGTACCCGTGAGGGCGAGTCCCCGAGGACCGGGCCTTGAGTGACCCACTTCTACACTTGGAGAAGCACCAAGGGCCTGGGATAGGAGGGGCCCTGCCGCCGCTTAGTCAGGCTTTGCCATCTGCCTCATTTCAGCAGAGATCAGCACTGGAGGGCTCGTTGTAGGCAGGGCTTTTTATTTTTTTAATGCAGCAGGATCAGGCTCAAGATGTCACTCCAGCGAGCGGGACTGGAGACGGGGCGGGGGGTGGGGGGAGAGAGAGAAATGTCTAGGAAAACGGGAGAAATAAATGGAAGCTTCCTTGCTCCGGGAGGAGGGAAGGGCACGGAGGAGAGTGGGAAGGAAAAAAGGAGAGAAGCCCGCGAAGCAAAAATGGTGTAGAGGAGATGGGCTGGGTTTAGCAGCTATGCATCGTCCATCTTCCCCCCCCCCCCGGCCCCCCAGAAGCCGGCGACAGCCCAAGAAACGGGACTTCTGGGTCCCCGAGTTACAGCTGCCCGCTCCCCAAGCCCCCTGCCCACATCTGCAGGCCCAAGGGCTTCTGCCCCGCCTCCTACCTCCCTCTCTGGAATGCCTAATGTCAAGCACTGCTCACTTTCGGAGACTGTGATAGTGGTGGCAGGGGTGGTCATACCTGCGCTATCCCAGGTGACTGGAAGATCTGGCGCAGGCTGACTCCTTCCCAAGACCCCTGTGGACTCCCCGTCCTCCACACATGACAGCAGGGTAAGAGCTCAGAGCTCACAGGACGCCAGGCGAGCCGCTCTCTGCAGGTTCTCACTCCACAGGTAATTCTGCTTCAGAAGATCCCCCATGCACCCAAAGGTGCCCATTTCAGTGTCTCATCACAGATTTCTATTCCAAATGGTACACACATATATACGGCTTCGGCTGGAACCAACACGATACGTAGCGATCACATTAACGTTAGCCTCAGTTTACCTTTCTGGAGCCCTCGTTCAACAGGCAGTCACTGTATTAAGGACTTAACATGTGTTGTCTCATTAAGTTCCCAAGAGAACCCTATGTGGTATACCCATTTTATTTTTTATTTTATATTTTTTATTAAAAAAATTTTTTTAACGTTTTTTATTTATTTTTGAGACAGAGAGAGACAGAGCATGAACGGGGGAGGGGCAGAGAGAGAGGGAGACACAGAATCGGAAGCAGGCTCCAGGCTCTGAGCCATCAGCCCAGAGCCCGACGCGGGGCTCGAACTCACGGACCACGAGATCGTGACCTGAGCTGAAGTCGGCCGCTTAACCGACTGAGCCACCCAGGCGCCCCTGGTATACCCATTTTACAGAGGAGAAAGCTGAGGTTTACACCGGCAAGTACTTCGGCCAGGACCGTGAGTGGTGGTGGGAGGGCAGGGCCAGGCTCCCGAACTCCAGATGCTGTGCCACCAAACACGGGCCCCAGCTGGACCCTCAGTGCTGCCCTCTTACCAACTTTCTCTCCCCAGCCGCCAGTCCAGATCACTCCTCCACCCTGCCCCCTCTCCCAGGAATTCTCAGCCATTGAGCTCATTCCCTACCTCACCCTGGAAGACATAAAAGTCACCAGGTGCAAAGTCATTCAACTTCCCACCTTCCCACAAATGCACCTGTTTCTGCAGGACTCTCCTCACACCCAGGGAGGGCGTCCCTAAGCCCCCCAACCCTCTGCGTGCTCAGAACCTCAGGGCACGGATCATCCGATCTCTCCTGGAGCTTTCCCATCAGCTTTAACCAAACAGGCTCCATCTTTCGGTAAACCCACCTCCCTCTACTCCTTTCCTGCCAGGACCTTCTCTTTACAGCCACGCCTGAAACACGAGCCTGCTCTCGAGGCTCACTGCTCACCTCCCACCTGCTCCCCACCGCACCCCTCCTGGTCCCTTCCCTGAGTGTTCCTGCCTAAGGCCACCAATGACTTCCATGTTGCTACCTCCAGTGGGCATTTAAAATTGAAAAAAGAATTTTTTTTAATGTTTGTTTATTTTTGAGAGAGAGAGAGAGAGAGAGAGCGCATGAGTGGGGAAGGAGCAGAGAGACAGGGAGACACAGAATCAGTAGCAGACTCCAGGCTACGAGCTGTCAGCACAGAGCCTGACACGGGGCTCAAACTCATGAACTGTGAGATCATGGCTTGATCTGAAGCCAGGCGCCCCCCCCCCCCCCCCAGGGCGCATTTTAAAATTCTTTCTTATTCGACAGCATTTGACACTTTTAACTCTTTCATGTTGGTACTCTTGACTTTGATTTTCTTCTTCCTCTCTCTCGCCACGTCTCCTGCGTGACTTACCCTCCTTTACCGGCGGCCTCCGTCCCTAGCCCCCTTCTCTCCTCACTCTGTACTCTTCCTTGGATCCAACACACCCAGGGCTTCAGTTCCACCCATAGACCAGTATCTCCAGAACCTTCTCTCCGGTCCCCATCTCCCCTCTGGGTGCTGGGTTCATACATTCAACAGCCTCCATGTGGATTTCTCAAGGCATCTCATGATCAACAAGGAAGATGAAATCAATGATCCTATTTCCCTCAAGCCTGTTTATCTTCCCATCCGCCTCTATCTTGGCGAATCCAGCCTGCTCACCTCTTCATCTCTACTCTGTCCGACGCCGTCATCGGGTTCTGCCAAACCTGCCCTCTAAATCTCGGATCTTCTAAGTCCGCTGCCTCCCTGTGCACGTTCTGTCAGCTCTTGCCTTCCACCGTCCCCACTGCCAGCATTAACTTTTCTATACTCTCGCCAGACATCTTATTAAAATGAAATCTTGTCACCCCCTTCCGCTTAAGACTCTCCCACGATTGCCCACCAGTGTCAATTAAGGGCCTAAATCCTAAATGTGACCTGGGGAGGTCCTCCCTGCTCTGGCATCTTAACTCACTGCCACACTTGTCCATGCTCCGGCCCCCCAGCCTTCCGTGCTCCCGGAGCACATCGAGCTCCCTCCCGACTCAGGGCTTGATGTGTGCCGTTTCTTCGTGCCTTCGGTGCGGAATGTTGCCTCTCCCACCTCACCAGGCTCCAGCGCTCCATCCTTTGGCTTTCGCTTCAAAAGCTGCTTTGGGAAGCCTTCTGGATCTCTCAGATTAATTCCCCACTCACAGGCTCTCACGGTGCCCCACACGTTTCTTTCACAGCGCTCGGCATAGTTTGACAGCACGTTATCTGTGAGACTGGTAAGGACACTCTTTCCTCAGAGACTCTAAGCTCCACGGAGGGCAGGGAGCAGTTCGTGTAACCCACTGTCCACCCCTAGAAACCAGTGCAGTCCCTGGCACATCGTATGCGGAATGTATAAATGAATTACTGGCAAAGAAAACAGAAGAAAATTCATTCTTAAAGGCCAAACCAAGGCAAGGTTCTTAAACTTAGGTCACCGCGGGAAACCCTGGGTTTACACCCAGGGTTTATACCCATACACCCATTGGTATGCTGACCGCTCTCAAAGGCCTTTTTCTCTCTTTAGCTTTGTTTGTTCAGAGGTAATGGGGACAGGAAGGATCTTCAGTGGAGATCGCATCCCCATGAATGATGGCAGATTCTAAGAGATAATGTTGTCAGGGGATATGCCTATTTTTCATTAGTGTTTCAGTAAAATACTTACAATACTGACAAGAGGTAGAAAAAAAATGTTTATTTACCCAGAGAAATTCAAATGTGTCATATGACTATGGGTCCATGTATTAATGTCAATCTATCTATAGATTTTTTTTTTTATTTATTCTGAGAGAGAGAGAGAGAGAGAGAGAGAGCGAGCATGAGCAGGAGAGGAGCGGAGAGAAAGAACCGCAAGCAGGCTCCGCGCTGCCAGCGTAGAACTCAACGAGGGGCTCAAACCCACGAACGAGAGGTCATGACCTGAGTTGAAGTCGAATGTTTAACCGACTGAGCCACCCAGGCGCCCCCTACCTATAGATTTCTTAACGACATGGGTTGGAACTGCGTGGGTCCCCTCATATGCAGATCTTTTTTTGATACAGTGCATTATATTTTCTCTTCCTTTAGAAAAAATTTTTAGTGTTTATTTTTGAAGGAGAGAGAGACAAGAGTGTGAGCGGGGGAGGGGCAGAGAGAGAGGGAGACACGGAATCGGAAGCAGGCTCCAGGCTCTGAGCTGTCAGCACAGAGCCCCACGCGGGGCTCAAACTCACAAACCGCGAGATCATGACCTGAGCTGAAGTCGGACGCTCAACCGACTGAGCCACCCAGGAGCCCCTATATTTTCTCTTATGATTTTCCTAATAATATTCTTTGCCCAAGCTTACTTTATTGTAAGAATACAGTATATAATACACATACAAAACATGCTAATCAACTGTTGATGTTATTGGTAAGGCTTCTAGGC
This sequence comes from Prionailurus viverrinus, assembly GCF_022837055.1. Taxonomy (NCBI): domain Eukaryota; kingdom Metazoa; phylum Chordata; class Mammalia; order Carnivora; family Felidae; genus Prionailurus; species Prionailurus viverrinus. The sequence continues at coordinate 7,724,176 of NW_025927605.1, forward strand.
AACAGTAGGATATTAATCATTAAGTTTTGGGGGAGTCAAAAGTTATATGCAAAATTCTGACTACTACACAGGGTGCCTCTACATCCCTTGTTGTTCAAGGGTCAACCGCACTTCATTTTGCCATGAAGCTAAATGCCATTAAAGCATTTTCCAGTGCTATGGGATACCAGGAAATGACGGGGCACACTGGAAACCACACCAGTGGTGTGCTGGAGCTGGTTCACACTGGCTCTCTAGGGCCGACCGTTGCACGTTCAGGAATTTTGAGACCTGGCTGTAAAAGAGCCAATTAACAATTAAATTATACTAATGTACAGTTAACAGCAAAGGTAACACTCAAAATTCATCTCTCCCTAGCTCTTTCGTGCTTTACCATGGCCTACGCTCTTGAGGTTCTAGACGTCCACCATATCTACATGGCGGAAATACGAGGCAGCAGTGAACTGCGTGCTTTCCAGCTCCGCGTCCGGTAACGTCACCTCGGACGTTTGAAACGGGCCACGGTGGGAGTCTTTAGGCCATGGAAACTGGCAAAGCTACCATGACATTTTGGGGAACCGAATGTTGTAACTTTGGTAAGCTCACCACTGAACCAAACTACTGGCTCCTTAAAAACATCTGAAAGGTCTAGGGCGTGTGAAGCAAACTTTTACTTGCAAGACGGATAGGTGAAGAAGTATAGCAACGTATGTGTGTCTAAATTTAGGAAACCATTCTCAAAATTGTGTAAGGGCTGAAGGTGATTGTTTTCTTCTTCAACTTAAAACTGCAGTTATTCTGCATACATCTTATTACAAATATCAGTTACTAAAGTGTCATTTTATGGAACAACCTGTACACCATAACTTCAAGACAAAAATAAACGTGTTGACTAAATTGAGACGGAAGTTCTTAAGAGTGGGTGGGAGACATTCCTCCTCTCTCTCCCTGCCAAACTTCTGCAAAGAGTAGCTTATAGTCATTCTATATTTGCTTACCTTCGCATCAGTCTTGGCTTCTGCCTCCTGCCTCCGCCATTTGACAGAAGCTGCTCTAAGGTAACAAAGGACTTCCTTACCGCCCAGTTCTAGTCTGCTGTTCAGTCCTCAATGTCATGACCTCTCTGCGTTGTTTCTGAGGGCCCCTCCCCTGCCTCCTCCATTAGACGGAACTCACAGAGCGTCCTCCACCCCAACCCTAGCCTAGCACAAGGTTTGGCACCTTCCAGGTGCTCGGCCCTTGTTTGCTGAATCACTGGCCTGAGTGTTCATCCCTGGGACCTTGGACGTGACTGTTCTTTACTTGGCTGGATGCCTGTTTGCTCAGACATCAAGAGAGTAAACCGCGTGGGGGGCCCTTTTTTCCCTTTGGTTTGTCAAGAGCTCACCTGTAAGGGTTTAAGAAAGCCAACGCTCTCCCCGTTTCTACTGGGCTTTATGAGCAGGTGTGTGTGCCCTTCACTGCCAGGCAGACTCTTGGATTTCCATTTCCTCTCTGGGCCCTGGGCCTAAGCCCCAAAGCTACTCCTTTGCCTTCTGTTGTTTCTTGGCTCAGAGCCAGGTTGAGTGACCTTGAGGAAGCCACATTATCACCTTTGCAAGCTATACGATTGGGATGAAGGGGAACCGCGCAAGACAAGCTGGCAAGTGCTCAAAACTCCTGTGAGATCTGTAAACCGTGGGTCCCGATGCCACGTTGCCGTACTTGAGTTGTGCATATTTTATCTTCATAACGTGTTCCCCCTAGAGTTGATCCCCTTCAACTCCTTAATCATTTCTGTTGCTGGTGCTGAATTCCCTCAAGTCTAAAATTCTTTTCTCCTAGAGCTGCAGGAGTCGGAAGCAAACAGTATTCCAGATGCCACTTTCCACTCCCAACATTACGGGATTTACAGAGGGGGAGTGATCATCTTGCTAATGGCTTAGCGGCATAAAGATCCCATCAGTCAACAACATTCAAGTTTCCGCTCTCATCCGGAGGTCAAAGCTTCTGGTTCTCCCAGCTCATTATCCCAAACACTGATCTTCCTCCATCGGCTTTCTCGCTCACTGCCTCCGTGAGGTGTCCCCCTGTTGGGTCAAAGGCCCCCACGTGGTGCGGTCACCTCTGAAATTAAAAGGGGGAACACACCTCCACCTTATGCAAACGCGTACACAGAGAGCAGCCCAACGATCCTCACCTGAATGTTAGATTAGTCAGCAGGCCATTAGAAATGAATCTAAATGATGTAGGGCAGAGTTCAGCGAGAAGTCATGAGATAAAGGAAACACACGGGGCCCGGGCTGATTAAAAAGATAATTGGTTGTGGAAAATAAGGTTGGGTTCCAGCCAAGACTTTGTCTTTGACGAAGATAAACCGACGGATCCAGTACAGTCGTGTTGGGGGAGTCAGCTGCTGTGCTTTTGGAGGAGTTGAGGAGCCGGAACAAAGCAACAGTTTCAAAGTGCGGCCCCGACTCCCCCTCTGTTTGTTTTTCTGCTCATAAACATACAAGCTGTTTCCTTTCATCTGTACAGGCTCACACAAGACGGAGAACCCACAATAGGTTTCAATCAGATTTACAAATGGATGTGCAGGATGGGGAAGCCAGAGAGATCTTTTGGCCTAAGAAAGGGTCTCCATGTCCCCGGCTAGAATTAACAAAACAAACAACGACAACAAAGAGGAGTCTCTCTACAGACCTGAAAGGCCAGCCGACTCACCAGTGACAAAGAAAAGAGAGGCCTCTCTTACCTGAATTGTTAAAACCCATAAAGGTGTTGGAGAGGCCCCACGGCAACACAGAGAGGTTTCATCTCCGCAGAGGGAATGGGAAAATTTTCCACGGATGGCGAGATACAGGGGGGCTGACAACAGGGAGGAGGAGGGGAGGTGGGGAGCGATGCCAGATACTCGATTTGGGCCTGAAACCATAACTCCAAAGGTTCTGTGAAACTACTTGCCTGAAATATTGTTTTGATAAATAAGCCTATACCCTTGTGGAATTGAAATCTCCAACTGTTCCACTGGCACGGACATCTCTGCGGTGACAGCACATGCCCCAGATTGTGGAGTTAACTTGAATTAAATTTCAGATGTGGGGGAGCTAAGGGAGGGGGTGGCGGCAGTGGGAGGTTTATGAACAGTATGCTGGGGCTCTGATGTTGTCATAACCAGATGGCTTCAACTGTATCAGTTAAACAAAAACAAACACGTCCAGAAATAATATCATAAGGACAGGAGAAGCGCTGAGCAGCCTCACCTGTACCCAAAATCCTAACAGCTGTGTACCCACAGTAAAGCCCACATTGAAAATTCCAAGAATATTGGGAAATCCCAAAGAGACCTTCGTCCTGACAGAAGCTCGGTGCCGGGACTGCCTCCTCCCCGAGGACATATTCCCTGAACCACCGGCCCCCAGCCCCCCAGCTTTCTACGAACCAGGAGGAAAGCAAATCTGAAACCGAGCCGGTCTTCCTGGACTCTCTGAAGAACAGGCCGGCAGAGGCCTCTTTCTAGAGCTTTGCTCTCGCTTTTCCCTAAGAAGGAAGCTTTCACTCAGATCTCGTACCTAAACTTTTCAGAAATGGAACTTCCTCCGGTTACTTACATAAGCTCTTCAGGGCACTACATCAGAAGAATTGTCGCTCATGCCAAGACACGCTCTGAGGCATGTCACTTGACTTCCCTGGGGGTCCACTCCTCTTTGCTATAGAACGGGGAGGTGCTATCATCACGTGGCGGTTGGGAAGTGAAATGCTGTACGTGAAGGTTCACCGAGAACAGGAGAGCTGAGCGAGTGCAGTGGCCCGAGAGGCCATGTGGGTAGAGGTGTGTTGGACCCCTGGGCCCGTGCGCCGACCCGGAAAGTGAGGATGAGGCGGCACAGGGCCGCGGCCACAACACGGAGAACTGGGCACTTCCTCACGTGACACTCAGGAGGAAGCTGAGTCATACAACGGAGTGGCTTCTAACGAGCAGATCCTGTGCTCGGTTATACCGATACCAGAGCAAAGCCAGTCCACTCTCGGACTGGCAAGGTCAGTGGAGACTGCGAGACCTGCAAAGGCCAAAGTCACTGGAGGGAAAGGGAGGGTGGGATATGTTGAGTCTCCCGTCTAAGGTCAAACAGCACACACCTCGGCCACGTGGCCAATGCATTTTCCAGAGAATCCCACCGTCCTGGCCTGTCCGACACTGCTGTCAGAAAGGCAGAGGAGCCCCGGAGCGTTCTTGTGAGCGCACTGGGAATTCGGGCATTAACTCTTCTGGAAACACATCAAGGCAGTGACAGAACCAGTCAGCGATAATAACTTCCCTTTATTTCATCTCCACGTTCGTGTCCCCTTGATCTTTTTAGAATTACCTAGGAGAAGGGAGACTGGGACTCAGGTGTTAGAACACGTAGGGCGTAGCCCCCTCCCATTACTTGCCTCGGCAGAGGTGGGAGCCTGATCCCTCATCAGGATGTGGACTGTGGGACAGATACTCAAGACAGACAAGACACCAGGAGACGCTGGGAGCTCACGGAGGAAGCTCGAGATCAGGGAGACGCGACAAATCCCCATCGACGGACATTTCAAATATCATCTCTGCAAGTTAAGGATCAAACGAGGCCTTACGGAACTCAGACCCACGAAACCAGCCAGGTGAGTGGAACAAAAGACCAGAGATACCACACGGTACAAAATAGTAATTATTTATATTTTCAAAAAGAAAAAAATTAACATTTGGAAGTTGTCCCCTGTAGGAAAGGGGTGAAGTGGAAGGGACGGGACTGGCTCCTCTGCAGGTGGCAAGTCAGGTGCAAACAGCTGAGCAATCTGGGCTGGGATTCTTGTCACACGGCATTAATAATAAAATCTCCTCTTCTTTTTGTTCTGTTTTTGTTTTGTGTTTTGTTTTTTTAGAAAAGGGGGGGGGGAGGGAGGAGAAATAAAATCAGAGAAAAAGGCCAAAAAACATTTTCCACAATATCTAAAAACCGAGAACCACGTTTCTTGTCAAGACAGTAGGAATTCTGGATGAATTGTTTTTTCCAGTTTTCAACACCAATAAAGGTTTTTTTGCAAAAGCCACCACATCAGACACTCATCTTCCAGCTCAGATAACCTCCTTCCCCTTTCGCCTTCACTTGTTTTTCATGAAAGGATAAAAGGATGTATTCCGTTCTCGCAAACAGTAAGTGCTAACAAGAGGGCTCTGCTGACACACTCGCACGGTGGTGAAGAGCTTTCACAAACATCCAAGTTTCCGCACAGTTGGATGGACTACGATTTCTCTCAACATAAATACTACCTGGGATCCACAAACTGATTTTTGAGAAATTCTGCAAAGATCCTTTCTTCTTGCCTTTTCTTTTCCCTTCTCTTAAAACTAAATGTCTTTTTTTTTTTTTTTCCTTTTTGCTCCAGGCACCTGACGATTTGTTCTGCTCAGTCAGATGCAGACAGGTTTCTCCGAAGTGCCACCGCCGGGACGTCCTCAGGGTCGGCGCCTAAACTGAATCCCCACAGTGTCAAACTCGGCCGGGCCAAAGGGAACACAGTGACGCAGCAACAGGGTTTTCATTAGGTTGGACAGCCCCAGGCCCCGGGCCCTTCCCTCCCCCCGTTTCCCCCAAGGTTACTTAGTGCTGTTTTAAAAGTCTGGGGGCCACGATGCAGTCTTTCGCCCCCGCAACGAGTAAAAGCTCCACAGATCGCGCTGTCTACCCGGTGGTCACGGGCAGCAACAGCGGCTGCTGCTTCAGGAAAATGAACGGAGTCTTACAACAGGCAGGATCTTAGGACTGCTTCAGGCGCTTGCGTGGGGGTCCCAGGAAAGGGCACTGTGCTGAAGCCAGAGAGCGGTACGCCTCAGCCACCAAGTGGGGATGTGACACCACCATCGACTTCCACCCAGAGGTCTCCAGGACATCCGAAGCGTGACTAGGAGGAACGTGGAGAGACGGGTTACCAAGGGCACGCGAGCAAGAGGGAGCAAACGGCCACCTGGGCGGTCTAACTTCCCGGCGGCCACCGCAAAGGCTGTCTCTGCCGAACGCTTAGGCAGAACCCTTAACGTACGCTGAGTTCGTCAGACAGCGGGCCGACGGGTGACCGGGCTGTGGCTGCTGCGACTCTGAAATCCTGGGTTTTGAGCCCCTCTGCTCTCAGATACAAAAGGTGAGATGTTCCTCAGGCTCTTCTCTGCTTTATCAATGCTCTTGAGACTGACTGGTGACGCTGCTGATACAGAGAAAGAGCAAGGACTCTCTCCGTCAGGCAGCTCTGAGCTCCTGAGCTTCCGTGTGGCTCTGCCGTTTTCTAGTCCCTGACCACAGAGCAGATCACGGCCTGGGGCCTGATGGCTCAAAAAGGAGGGGATCATAACCACACTCTACGGACCGGTTAACATCTAAAAAGCACCACGCCAAATGTCCAGCACAGAGCGAGCGGTCCCTAGAAGGAACATTTAAGGGTCTCTTCTCTCCCACTTTTGCCACGACTGGTCAACTCCTTTGAAACAATCTTATAAACAGACTTAGTGGAAGCGGATTCCTGTTTTGGGGCATTTTCTGTGCCGAGTAACGTTCACTCATCTACCCGGCAACCTCTTAGACCCGCCCGAGCCCAGAACTGCTGCTTGTGAGGGTTTTTTAAGGCCTGCTTCCCCTCTTTGGGTTTTCCCTAACTTTTGTTCTGCAACGGGCGAGAGAGCCAGGACATGCCCCACTGAGAATTACTGCAGAAAGTAATACGGCCAGGTCACTTATCGTTCGGGTGAAGGAACAGATGTACTGGAACGAACACTTCTTTCTCCGAACGGTATTTAACAACCTCAACTACTGATTACCCCTTCCGTTTGTCCCCATTCCACAATCCACTGTTGGGTGCATTTTACTAACTCCTACAAAACATACTTGGGTTCTCCCAGAGATCTACATGCCCTCTATTAAAGCCTTGAGTGTGCAGCGAGGACACTGCTGTTTGGGGGACACAGCTTTTCCAGGCCAGCAACTTATCGTTTTCATCATTTCCCATCACTGCGAGGAAGTAAGATGCCTCACTCACCAATCGCATTAGCCCCGGGAGAGCAAAACCATCTTCCAAACTGTCAAGCTGGAGGGAAAGATGAAAACCCTCTACTTACTACTAAAAGGGGTTAATGAAGCTACTTGCCCGTTTTCCTCACTAATTCAAAGTCTTTCTCGTCTCTCTAGCTACCCCAACTATCTTGAAAGAACATCTTTGAAGATGCCAACTCACTAGTTGATGAAATCCACTGCCTGAGTTTTCAACTGATCCGCGCTGTGGAGGTCAGCCAGGATGAGAATTTCTGCGGCGTTCTCCACGGAGAGGTTACTGCAGAGGGCATCCTCACACATGACCTTCAAACGCTCCAGGGCATACTGTAAAACACAAGCGCCGCGGCCGTCAGAGCGGGAACGGCTCCGGCTGCCGCTACTGAAGCCGTTTTCTTCAGCTGCACCATCATGGATTCCTGAACAAAACCGCACGGCCCGTGAGAAGGCTACTACTGCAATTATAAAACCTAACCATGCCCCCAAGGCTGGAATGAAGACAGCTGAAATAATGTGCCTGGCTGCCATTCAAGTCCTCAAGTCTGCCTATTAGAAAGATGGCAATTACAGAGTAGACCCCCAACCTCAAGTTCACCCTGCCCCAAGTGGGATGCAAGTGTTCCTTAGACCACCGCCACCCACCCTCCCTTACCACGAGGCATAAAACTCTGCTTCAGGCCAACAGGACATCACGTTTGGCATTTCTGCCATCCTTTATTCGGAGCCAAACTAGGGCGAGGCACAGCCCTTTCTACGCGGGCACGGTCACCAGCCCGGCGGGGAAGCCCAACGGGCCCATCAGGCTGTGAAAAGGAGCCCTGCAGTGACTTTCAGCAGCGTCTGCACCACTAGTTGGGCCTCGATGAGGGTCAACCCAAGGCCTCCTTTGAAAGAGAAAGGGATAAATGGGTCCTCTTTACTGGGGCTGAAGTTAAGATTCTCAGGGCAGAAGGACAAAGTAACAGAGACCCTGGATCCTGTTCCGATCTAAAAGCTTCCTATTTTCCAGAGTAAAGGGTATATATGTCCCGGAAGTGAAGGTCTAGGTTAATACTGGGCACATCTGACCTAGCTGATCTGTTCTGATGCCGCTGGACTACATGCTCTCAAATAGATTATGAACATAACTAAGGAACTTCAGCAGCAGGGAGGAAGGGATAAAAGGAGGCACAAAATAAAGTGTAGTTAATCAGTTCACAGGAGAATGGTTTGCTTTATGGGCAGCCACGGTCTCTGTATAGGTCCCACCTTGAGGACCTCAGAACGCAATGACACAACACTCCTTGAGGCCGAGTCGTGGCAGTCAGACCAAGATAATTTCATTTTTACGAATCCTGGGTGAGGAGGCATATCTGTTGGCACTGTGATCTCCTGCAGCCAAAAGAGAGTTTCATTGGTTTTGGTGCAGCTTTAATTTTTTACATTTGAGTAACTGGAAAACAGTTTCCATGGAAAACAGGAATGACACTAGACAAGCAAGAAATGAGGTGGCCGTTTTTGTTTTAAAAGGCTGCAAAAGGTTGAGTAGATGGTTCAGTCTTTATACAGTGCTGCACAGAACATTCCTCTTACCCTTTCTCGATGCCTTCTTTTAAAAAGGACTTTTACTGTGAACAATTCTGATCCCTACTGCATAATTAGACAAAAGTAGCCATTCTTGTCCCTTAAGGGACAAAGTTTTTTTTTTTTTTTTTTTTCTTAATTATGCTTCTGAAAAACCTGCCTAATGGTTGTACTTACCCAAGAGATCGAAATTGTGTCTCCCAGGCCTGGCCGACGTGTTTTGTTTTGTTTTTGGTCTAATTACACATGTCCCCAGGAGACTGGAAAGGCTCAGAAGAAGCTGTTTCAGCCTCTTGGGTAAATTCTAGATGTTTAGATCCTTCCATGAAGGATTTCTTATTCTGTTTTCCTGAAGCTCACAACAAGGTGCAAAGGTAAAAATATTTTAAAATAAGCTTGGCGCAGAGACTGTCTAATGGGAAATTCTGAATGGAATTTGAAAATGCACCTTCGCTTACTTCTCATTCACAAATTTAAAGCACTGCTGCGATTCAATTACTTTATCTTTTAAAACTGTAAGTTAATGGCACTGTACTGAAAATACCATCCACAGAAGGTCAATTCAGGCTGATCCCCGCGCTCCGTGCGCTCACAGGGGCTTCCCCGGTCGGCTCTCTGGCCGAGGAGCAGGAATGGACACCCAGGAATGCCGCAGGTGTCAGACCCTGGCTCTGAGAATATCCACCGCTGAGCCTTGGTATTTCCGTCTAAAAAGTGGGCCTTTTGATACTGCTCGTCCTTACGGGAGCTAGAAGACGAGAGGGATAAACAATCTGGTGCGTGTAAACTTCACCGAAAATCAGAGGGCGGGTGAGGCACACTCATTATAAACTCATGTGTATAAAAAGCTGTGTCTTCTGCTTCCCCAGAGTTCACAGTGTGTATTTCTTATTGCCTCCACTGAAAGCAAGATTCCTGTGGTCAGAGCTGAGCTGGCTAGACTGGGAGGGCATGGCATGTTCACAGTGCTTAACTGTATTAATAAAATCTCGAAAGGTTGATAAGAAGGATACAGCTATTATTCAATCGTTTTCATCAGTAGCACCGATTGGGTTTACATGCCTCATCCTCCTCTACAAACACTCCGAAGAGCGGATCAATAAAGATAAAGCTTCCACTGTAAAAACAAGTACTTCCTCTGTTCCCAAGGTGCAAAGCAAGGTGGAAGGAGACTATTCCTATGGGCCAATCCCGAGAAGGCTCTAGTGCCCTTCGGTCTGAGCCAGCTCTGCCCTCGGATGGGTGCTGCAGCATTGTGGCAGGAAGCGGCAGCACTTCCGGCAGGGAACCGTCCTTCTCACAGGGTCTACTGCTGGCCAGGTTTAAGGCCTTTTAAGGAAAACTTTCACAGGACGAATAGCCACCCAACCCCCCAGCTTGTATTTCCTCAGACCGCAGGGCCTTGGAGGACAGGTTACCGAGCTCTTTCTGATGTATCTACACAATGAAAGTCAGTCTCCCAAAGTGTGTTTTGGGGGCCACTAATCCCCACCGGTCCCTGAAGGAAAGGATTCCAGGGTTAACTATATTAGAGAAATGCTATCATATTCTTTTAGATAACTCACAGCGCACATTAACATAGTAAAGATTCTGAGAAATCCTGCAGTGAGACAGCAACACACAAAAACCTCAATATGACTTGTTTAAACTCAGTGCTTCATTAACATTTCCCCCCAACCTTATTTTGAGAATCACTGGCCTGTTTTGGTCATCACCTTATTTCCTTGATTCGAAGACCCATATTTTAATTTTCACACTTTAATAATTCTCAAATTGAAGTGTATCTTACAATCGACACACACGTTTATTACAGTAGTATTTCTTTTTTCCCAAGGAGCGACCCATCATCTCGTAATTCTGAATATGGTATATTTCAATAAATACCTAGGTAGAAGTTGAAAATGCCAACCACGACCCTGAGCAAAAGATTATTCTCTTGTTGACAAAGTTGCAAAGAAAGTTAAGGAACTCAGGGGAGGTAGGTGGGTGGAAGGATGAAACCGGTGACAGAGGTGAAAGAGTGTGCTTGTCATGATGGGCGCAGGATGACTTACGGGAGTGTTCAATTACGGGACTGTACACACGAAACTAATATAACACTGTATGTTAACTAACTGGAATTAAAAGGAAAATAAAATCACTCACTGTTTAGAAAAAAAAAAGTTAAACTCCAGAACACTTCATAAATTATAAGGCTAAATCATAAATCCAAATGTTAGCGTCACCTAAAACTTCAGTATCACTGTGCTTGTATGTAATCACAACAGTGAAGGGAAGAGAGGTAAACATCAGACTTATCCTTTTTTACAATCAGGGTGACCATGTAGTTTCCTTCATTCAAAGCAGGACACTTTGAAAGATAAAAAGGGTTCTACCAATAATTGTGTTGGCGCCCACGTGTAACGCAGGACTGTCCTGGCCACACTCAGACACAAGTTCATCTGATGTACTACGTAACGCAGCCGCCCAGTGATGAAACTCAAAAGGTCACAAAAAACTCCTCCTCTTGTGGTTATTTTTCTTGTCCTTCCCTTTCTTTTCTTTTGAGAGAGAGAGAGAGAGAGAGAGAGAGAGAGAGAGAGAGCGCGCGCGCACGCACATGCGTGCATGTGCTGGGGAGGGGCAGAGGGAGAGAGAGAATCTTAAGCAGGCTCCGTCCAGGCCCAGAGCGGAGCCTGACGCACGGCTCAATCCCATGACCATGGCTCGATCTCATGGCCATGAGATCGTGACCTAAGCCAAAATCAAAAGTCGGACCCTTAAGCGACTGAGCTACCAGGCGCCCCTATTTTTCTATTCTTATCTCACCTTGTCAGCAGCTGCCAGCAAATCATCAGCCATTTTGTCGAGGTTCGGAGCCTTCCCCGTGTAAATGAAGCACATCATTTCCTTAAAAACTTCAGGCTCCACATCATTGATTTCAACCCGATTCTATGCCAGAAAAACTAAAAATGAGAAACATTCCAACAGAACAAAACCCCCAAACAATTTTCATGACTTTAAGCTCCGGTGGGAGTAAGGCGTGTATCATCTGAAACCTAACACGAATGGGCAATCTCTCTCTGCCCTACTTCATGAGAACAGCTTTTCCTCCTATCCTATGGACCACCTTTACCCTCTCAAATACAAGAGTTTTTTTTTTTTTTTTTTGGACTTTTTCTGAGTGGAAACACCTGTCTAAAACCCTCCCTCCAAACTGGATGATCTACCTGGGACACAGTGAGTTTGCTTTACTTAGAATGCTTCCGGACCACCTCTCCCTGCTCTGAGAAAGTGAGAATGCTACGCCATTTTAATAACACGACTGGAAAAATAAATCTGGTGTCAAATTAGGAAATCATCTGGATCTAGCCACCTAGCTACAAAGACATATCTTCACTCCGTCACATACCTTTTTGCTCTCCTCCATTTCATGTTCAAACATGGCACTAAAAACTGGAGAACGAGCTACAAAGTGAAAGGGGAACAGAGACAGATAAGGTTATCACACTGAAACCTCTTGGTTCTTCTGTTATGAAGAGACCACTCTGTTTCCTGTCCCATTGCTATAGGAAAGGGTCTTAGCCTCAAATTGTATCAGAATAATAAAATTCCTTTCTTCTTCTATTATACCAATAAGCAAATAATAATACATAAGGGGGAAAAAAGAAACCAATACTTTCTTCTCTTTTTCTTTTTTAAATGTTTGTTTATTTGAGAGAGAGAGAGAAAGAGAGAGTGCACGATCACATGCATGCATGCAGAAGGGGCAGAGAGAGAGAATCCCAAGCAAGTCTCACACTATCAGCGCAGAGCCTTACATAGGACTTGGTCACACGAACTGTGAGATCGTGAACTGAGCCGAATGCTCAACCAACTGAGCCACCCAGACACTCTTTTTTTTTTTTTTTGCTTTTTAAAGATTTTATTTTTAACTAATTGCTACACCCAACATGGGGCTTGAACTCACAACACTGAGATCAAGAGTTATATGCTCTAGTGACTGAGCCAACCGAGTGTCCTGAAATGACTTGCAAAATAATTTCTCATTAACTCCATTCCAACCACTCATTTGAAGCAAATGACCTATGCTGGATGACAACGATCTCCTCTGGGTAGACGTGGGGATTCAAATGGAAGATCCTTCATGTTTTAATACCCGGATTTTTGCCTGAAACCATGACACCGACTTTCTCCAGTTCCAGGGATCACGCGGCAAGGAGGTCAAGAACAGGGCTCGAAGGCATCCATTAACTAGAAGAAGTGCATGCTTGTGGATGGCAGGTTGTCTGTTCCTTCAAGCCATGCATTCACATTAGAGATGATAATGCCCCAAAGAGGCAAAAACAATCTTACAACCACTTGTGGCCCTTCAAAACTCAACCCTTCCTGACAAAATCTTAATCTTCGGTATTTACTGTCTCCCATTAGGAATAATTTGGGTTTTTTTTTTCCCCTTGGAGGACTGGGGATAGTGAAAAAAGGTGAGAAACGGTGTTCGAGGCCATGCCCACTGTAGTCTGATGAACGTGGACAAACAAGTCCACTTAATTTCAACCATGAAAGTGATAAAAGGCCTAAAAAACTCAAATTTTATCATGTTGCCCAATAAATCGGAGGTTTTGGCGAAAGCTGAGACTACCCATCTCCACCTGAGAGGAGGACCAGACGGAATATGTAGTAGAACTCTGAGCCAACAGGTTACTTGAACGCTGGCCTACAGTTTCTGTCCGCAAGAACTAATTTTGGATCTGTCATTTTCTAACCACATTATCTTGGGCAAACCACTCAACCCTCTGAGACTCAATATTTTAGTCTATTCCAAAGAGATATTCGTTCTCATTGCTTTTATTTCAGAAGGCTCATCAACTGTAAGGTGCTAAAATACTTCACAGAAGTTGAAGATTAAAGGGTTGGTGCTTTTAGTAAAAAGGGAAGGGTCCGAGCAGCAACAGGCTTAGAGGGTCTTCGGTGGCTAGACAGAAACTGAGGCTATGCGAATAAATAAAATCACTTGGGGGGAAATAAGTAGACGAAAAGAGAACTGAGGCGGACCCTTAGGGACACCAGTGTTGACAGGGATGCGTGAAGAAGAGGGAGGCCACATATCAGAAGTAGCCAGAGCACCAGGAGGAAAAACCAGGAGAAAGGAATCAAGTACTATATGAACTAAGGAATCCCTCAGATTTAGGAACTAGCAGGTCACAGAACTTTGGAAAACTGCTTTCGTGGCATGGAGGTGAACTGAGGATAAGTGGGAGGAAAGAAGTTGAGACAGTAAATGTGCTAACTCAAGAAGCTCAGCTCTATTTAAAGAGAGAGAGAGAGAGAGAATAAATGAATGAATAACTAGAAGGAGAAGCCCGAGCCTGTCTGCTTCCAGGCTGGGGGTAAACAGGCAATTGGAGAAAGAGAAACCCAGCAAGGGTATGACTGGCAGAGTGAGGCTTCTGAGAAGGCGGCCTGTGATATGAAACAGAAGTTGAAAAGATAGGCTGCTTTGGCCATAAGGAAGAACACCCCCCCACGGAGAGCGCAGGGAGAAGGCAGGTAAGGCGACAGACAAGAGCGGAGGGAGAAGGGCCTCAATATTCTCTCAGCAGCGGCAGCGGCAAGCATCTCTTTTAGGAGCTGGAGATCGAAGGAGACCAGTAAACAGTCTGAAGCATCTATTGTTATGAAAAAGAAAGGGAGCGGTGTATCTGCAGAAGAGCTCCTGACGGTGCCAAGAGCCTAGCCGAGCTTGGAGACGCTAACCTAAGAGTTAATGACTTCCTTTGGCAATACACGGTAACACCTAGTTGCGAGCAGGAACAGGAAGACGGCTGGATTGAGCCAGACTGAGGTTTTGCCAGGTGTGTGTTTTAGAACGATACTGCTGAGAGTCTCGGTAAGAAATTTGCTGCCTGAAAGTTCACGTGACTTCCTCTTATGGCTTATGGTCTGAACAGAAGTTTGTGGCTGACTGCTATGCCTTCGTGGGAGGTGAAGTCAGTGCTGCCTTATCAGGGGCTGTTCTGTGTCAGTCTTTCTGGTCTTAAGGACCAAGGGCCTCTTATGAGAGCAAGACCTGATCTTCCAAGTCATTCTCATTCTCCTATAGCATAGTCTGTACTGCAGGGAGGGCTAACACTCCAGGGCTGGGGGACTTAGCCAGACAGTGGTTTGGTCCTGGGTCCAGAATCTTCTCCATTACGTCCTAAGTCCCTATCTAGGGGCTAACGCCTGCTCTTTACCGGCGTTTTGACATCTACCCTCTAGGTACAAAGGCATTCAATACACATCATCATCCACTGCTCGACAGTGGTGACCTAATATGGACAGTAGTCTTCTGGGTTATGACGACTCACGTCCCCACCATAAAAAAATACATCTAGTGGCAGTTTTTCTGCACCAGTTCGAGAAAGTGACGTTATTCAAAAGGTGATTATGCAGCCACGGTTTTTCTTTGTTTCACCAAAACTAAAGCTTCCCATGAATAAATACCAACCTGCCAAGATAGCTTTGTGAGCCTGGAACTCCTGGCCAGCAACGCACAGACAGCAGTCTGTGAACCGGGAGTTCTCCCACAGTCCTCCCAGCTCATCGGCCAGCCGGCACTCAGGGACCTTCACCATATTCATAGTGTTCTGGCCAGAAATGTTGACGGAATCTTGCACCACACTCACCTGTGAAAGACAAGGAAATCTAGTCCAAAGGTTCTGTTACCAGGAATTTTCTTCCCAGCAGGAAGAGAGATGACTTTTACCTCGATGCTGTAGTACATTCAGATACAAACGTTCGTCATGTTCTCTTGAAACCACCTCCACAAATGAAGGCTTTATCCTGTGGATCAAGTAATTTCCAATCTGCCGCGATCATACTTACTCTACACCATCCGAAGACGAGAAGCACAAAGCCCCACAAATCTCCTTCTCCTCCAACTGCTAATAAGCTCCACCTCCCCTGCCCTGAAAACCTGGGCAAAGCCACAGGGCGGCGGGGGGAAGGAGACACGGGGGAACGGGGACACTGACCTAAACACGTATTAAACCTCAAGTATTTACCTTATTCTGCCTTAAGCAAAAGGTCAAATACAAAGAACTCCTACAGAAACTACCACTTAAAACTCTCTAGAAGCAAGAATCTGATAAGCCTGAAAGCACTTTATTTTAATGAGGTCTGGACCACGAAAATAAGATGCAGCCTCTATTGGGCCTGGTAAATAATTGGCGCTTCCTCACAGAGGTTAGCCTAATAAACAGAACTGGGCTTGGGAAGGTCTTCCCCAGCAGTGATAGCTGGGTGGGTAGCCCACACCATTTACACGCTTTTACTCGGTCCTTTGTGACGATGACATACAAGATGGCTGGCTCCAGCTAGACATGCACTTACTGCTCTAGAACAGACTGAGGGCCACAGGTTGACGGAGGGATCCAACCTGCCACGACGACTTCAACAGCAGTGTGCTTTAACTAGCTGAGTGAACTGTTCGGCCTAGATAAAAACCCAAGTAACTTCCAAATGGGTCAGTGAAACTCAGATAAATCTGTTAGGATACCAAGTACAAGGATCTATACATCATACAGC